>NC_137789.1:60623360-60965860 GCF_963383645.1 Muscardinus avellanarius | reverse complement strand
TACACAGCAAATTTGAGAGTCCCTGTTATGTGCCCAAGACTCCATGTTAGCACAGAAATCCCCCAGTGTAGATGATATGAGCATCCCCCTTTTACAAAGAGGAAAGGAAGCTTGACGTTGTTCACTAGCAGAGGAAACACGGCTAGGATCTAGTGTCAAGGTCAGTTAAAATCAACACACTGTACCTAGATGTCTCCTCCATTTTAAAGGCGTCTCTTCTTGTGATGCTACCTTTTATATTATATGAGGGTCCTGAACATGGTTGTGTCTTCCAAACTCCCTGATAATCCCAAACATGCCAGGTTGTCTGGACACTTAAATTCTCCATTCTAAAGAAGATTGACATGCTAACACCACCAGCAGCAGTTTTCTCTCTCCTCTACTCTACACACTTTGCATTCCAGCCACATCTGACTACTCATTTCCCTGATATGAACATGCTCCTCCTCCTCCATTTAGTCTCAACTTAGATGTATCGGTACAGGCGTCAACACGCCATATCAGATACACAGAAGTGCAACTTCATTTCTATTTGAATCCCTCTTTTCATTGGGATGGGAGGAAGTTAATGAAAGTCAATCAGGAATGGCCACTTGATTTTCAGGGCCCATGCAAAATGAAAAGGTGAGTTGCTTGTCCAAAAAGCGTGAAGACTTTCAAGTCAGTGGTGGCAGAGCATTAAACTGAATGGCACAGAGTCCTAGGGGACCACGTGGACCTCTCAACCATGAAGATGGCATTGAAGTCCATTTGGGGTCCTTCCCATCCCTGTAGTTATAGGTAAATTCTGGTGGATTTACATTATACACAATTGGAGAAAAGACATTAAAACCTTGGTATTCCCTTTCTGCAGTCTTTCTTGCTTTCCATCACTGACCAAACAAGTAGTTTATTCTCATCTATTAGGGCATTCTACCTTCTGCCACTGCTCCTCAGAGCATAAGAGAAGAGCTTTGAGTTGATTTTAGACTTGAACATATTCCTGCTTTCAAACTCTCAAATCTGTTTAGGGTTGTTTTTCCCCTAGGACTGGATTTGAAGGGGGAAACACACGGCTTTATTTGAGAGGCTCCCAGCAGCTATGCACTACCTTTCTATTCACCTGCTCTATATCTCCTCACCTAGAGCATCCTTACCTTGTTGTGGTCCTGGAGATTTGTATTGTGTTTAAGTCTTTTCTGTGTCATGATTCCTTTTCATCCCCTCAAGGTCTAAGCAGTTGATCCACAAAAGCCAGCACTGGATGCCCTTCTCTTTATTCAGCTTTTGGCATCTCCTGAAATAAAGATCACCCCAAAATAAAGTCTCAAAAAAGGAGGAATTTTGAAGTTATGTGGGAGGGGTTAGAGTGGAATATTAGGAAGAAAAAATATGGTTGATAATTAAAGTACATTAACCAGCTACATATGATATTCCCAGGGTTGTGAAGAATATGTGTGTGAAATTCCCAGACTATAGTGAATTCTCCACCCCCTGAAACCTGATGCCACCTTTAAAAACAATGTTTATTACCTACAATAACAGTGCTTATAAAAACTAAAGTGCACATACAGTGATCACGATATGCCACATATTATTCTAAATGATTTACATTTCCTCATTAACATGTACTTACTCTTCCTAAGAAACCCACCAAGCCAACAGTATTATTGCTTCTATTGTACAAATATGGAGAGTGAGATATAGAGATCATGAGACTTGATCACAGTCACACAGGAGAGGAGTCATGGATCCAGGGGGATCACCTGGGCCAGGAGATTCCAAAGCCCTGTTCTCATCCCCAACTCCCTTCCACTTCTCCAAGCAGAGTAGGAATTGTGTCTTCATACAGTTCCTATGTCCAGGTACTGTGGTCATTTGGGATCATATAGAACATATGTCATCGCTTTTATCGAATAGTGGGAAGGTTTCTAACATCATGGCCACCCTCATTTCCTCTCCAAACCACAATCTCCAAAGTTAACATTCATAATGGGAATGTTGCTTTATAGTTATTCTTTTAAGTAACAATGCATAACTAAGAAACTCACTAACTGTTATTTTAACATGACGTTTTCTAAATTGTGGCTGGGTAGAAGGGAACAGGGAAGGGAACAGCAGGGTGGCAAAAGTCAGAGAGACATGGGAAGAAACTAAGAATGGAGTTGTGCTGGGCTGGCCCTTTACAATGGCTCTAGACAAGAACCCTGGAGCAGGAAAGCTCGGCGACCACAGGATGGACCCCTCTCCCCCAAGAGCAACTTAATGGAGAATGTGTCCATATGCCAGGGGAGTTGGTCCTTGACCTCCTAATCTGCACTCCGTCCTTCAGGTATCTCTTCATGAGGCAAACATGCTAATGAATTGCTCCCCAAGCTGACATTGGTGCTTGCTGCGTGGGGATGTGTTTTATGGAAATACAGAGGTAAAGGTCTCTCTGCTTTAAGGGTGGCACAGGAAATTGGGATTTGTGTCATGATAGCACATTGTGAACAGGATTTGTAAGAAACACCCTGCTTTTATAAGTTACAGTAATATACAAAAGTTTCTCCTTTAAAAGTAGACACTGACATCTGCTAAGAATATAACTAGTTGGTGTTTTCTTCACTCATTGATTTAAACATATTATGTTAAAATATATGATACCATATTCACTAGGATGATAACAGGAATTGAGGCACTTTACCACTATCTATGTGATTCTAAACTGCATGAAACTCTAAATATGGGACGTACGACCATACACCTAGTTTTCTCACAATTACTGTGGTTTCTGTTTTTTGTTTGGAGTAATTATCAAGAGAATCTCTGACAACTGAAAGGAAATCTGCTGGGATAATAAGTGCAATGGCCACTGTAGGGTTAGAGGGACTCAACAACATCCCTGACATCATTCTGAGGCAATTGAACGTGGTGTCATTTATTTATTAGTTTACTTCGTACTGGGGATGGAACTCCAGAGGCATTCTACCTCCAAGTTATATCTTTCTTTTATTTTTTTAAACAAGGCCTTCCTGAGTTGCTGAGGGCATTAATAAGTTGCTAAGGCTGGCATTGAGCCTGCAATCCTCCTATCTCCATCTCCCAAGCACTGGAATTACAGGTGTATGCCACCATTCCCAGATGAATAGTATTTTAATCTGCGCATGTAGCAGCAATTCAATAAAGAAATGAATCATCACCATATTTTGCCTGGTTCATTTTGTTCCTTTTTTCTAAAATCCCTAATTCCCTCCTCTATTATCCAACTTTGTTTATCACCAGACTTTGATATTCTGTTCTGTACTTCCTACCCTTTCACCCAAATCATCACTCTATTTTTAAAAACAGACCATGTCCTGACTCCATAGACTAACTCAAATTAGTTCTGAGCATCTGCCTGTTGTGATGGATTTGCAACAGAAACTCAGACAAGCATGAAGTCAAGGTATGCCGCTTTATTTATTGTGAAGAACAAATCCCTATCCTAAATATCAGGGACCTCAGCCAGGGGACTCTCACCGATCACTGGAGAGCAGGTTGTTGTCCAGAGGTCATTCACTGAGGGCAGCAGCAGGATCTTATATCACAGTGCCACAGGCTTCCATTGCTCACCAACGGGAGAACTCTATGAGTATCTGACCATTATCTTGAGGAATTGCTCTGGCAGCTACCAGGGAATGCCCTGGCCAAGCCAGCGTTCAGCCTCACAGACAACAGACTGGAGCTCAGAAAGTCTCATTTAACAGCTTGTGGCTGTAGATTTTATATCATTTGTTTTGTGTGGCTTAGTCTGATAAGAGAGCACACTTGTCCAATATGGTGTGTTCTGCATGGACACAGATAGTCTTCTGGTGGAGTTTCCCTGGCTGGAGCAGTCATATCCACCTAAGCAGTCATTAGCCTGTATCTCACAATATATTCATTGAAAGCAGGTCAGGTATCAGAGAAACAGATATGTTCAAACATATTCATTCAAAGGAGAAAGGTATCAGAACATAATGCATATTACTCCTAACAATTTTCATGCTTGTGCTAATACACATTATTCCTAACACTGTCTAGGGAGGCTGTGAGCTGTAAACAACCACATCATTTCAGTGAACTACATCAAAATAAAAGTGCACTTTCCTTTCATGCCATGGTTCTGCATGAACATTCTTAGACCAGTTATCCTTTGGAGTAATTATCTTCCAAATGTTGACTCAAAGAATCTTTTCATCTTATGGCCTTACTCACTCCTGGGATCACAGAGTCTTTTGCTTTCAGCTTGTAAGAGAGACAAATGAGAATGGAGATCAGAACAAGTAGCATGCAGCTGGCTCACCCAGTCTATCTACAGACTATACAAAGGTAATATAGTACCAGTATATTTTTCTCCAAAAGAAGAGTTTGGTTCTAAAGTTGACTAATATCTTCCTTGTAGTCCTCCAGTATCCATTTCATCTCTCTCTCACACATACAAAACATTTTCCTCCTCCTAATAAGAGATCCTATGAAGTCACAGCCAGGTCCTGCCAGGTTCAGATGTGGGTCCCTGTGACCGAGAGTCACCATAAAGTAAACAGACAAATTCTTTATGCCTCCACCACAACTTCCAACATACAGTGGAGAGGTATGGAGAAGAGAGCTACAATACCTGCATGGAAAGAGAAGGGCTAGGACATCCAGCTGCTGCTGGTCCATAGCAATTCTGAAATCACATTGGATACACATTGTGAAGAGCTTCTATCCTGGGAGTAGAGGGTATTCACTTAGTAGACGCTCATTTAATTTTCTGGGATAACTCTCTATACTTCATTCTTTGTGACCACTGACTCTACACTCAAGGAGGTTCGGCCTTGAAGCCAATGGGTATGTATATGTATATATATATACATATCCCAACGTGGTGGCGCATGCTTCTAATATCAGCATTTGGGAGACTGAGACAAGAGGATCCAGGTTCGTGGACAGCCTTAGCTACTTAGTGAGGGCCTTTGCAACTCAGTGAGACTCTGTTACAAAATAAAAAAATAAGGCTGGGGATATGGCTTGGAGGTATAATGTTCCTGAGTTCCATCCCCAGTACTGCAATAAAATAAAAATATTTTAAGCCGGGTGTGGTGGTGCACGCTTGTAATCCCAGCATTTGGGAGGCTAAGACAGGAGGATCTCAGTTCGTGGATAGCCTCAGCTACTTAGTGAGGCCCTTTGCAACTGTAGCTCAGAGGTAGAATTCCCCTGGGTTCCATCCCCCATGCTGCAAAATTAATTATTAATGCACTGCAATTTTATACCACAGTGAGGTTCAGTGGGGTAAAAATCTGTATGCACACAGCTCTTGGTGTATTTCCCCTCACATCTAACTCCTCTCATCCCTCTTTCCTTCCTACAGTAGTTAGTGAGATTGGTTGTAATACCTTCACATATGGCCATAGTATTATTTGAACTGTTTGTTTTTCAATCCTCCCCCCCCCAACTATCTTCAACTACTCTACTGGTCTTTCCATGTATTATTTAATACATGCAAACCCATGTTTATAGCACCATAATTCACAATAGCCAGATTATTGAAACAACCCAGGTATCCATCAACATTAGAATGGATAAAGAAAATGGGATGTATACACACAATGGCAAAAAGACGAACAAAATTATATCATTTGTGGGAAAATGGATGGAACTGAAGAATAATATGCTATTTGAGATTAGTCAGTCTCAGAACATCAAGGAAGACATGTTTTTATAAGTGGAAGCTAGAGAGAAATATAAGAAATATAAGGGACTTGAAATGATACAGAGAGAAATCTGTGGCCATTTTCTATATCTGAAAAGGTTATTAGGATGTGTGTTATTTTTCAGAATTACATAGCAGTTTTCTCTGGTAGTTTTCTGATCTGTTTGCTTGTCAGTTTTTGTATGTAGTCATACCTAATGATCTTTCCTACACATATGACTCTCTAGAATGTCTTATTTCTCTGATTTCTGGCTCTGTGGCAGTTTCTTCTCCTGCCCCACACCTTCTTTCTCTTCTTGTCTCTCTCTATGAACTTAATAGTAACCACCTTGAAGCAGACTGTAGGAAATACTTATGTAGAAGTTAATTAATATATTAGTTGCCCCAATATGAGTAATAACAGGTCATTATCTCCCCAAACTACTATCTTCTGCATTATTGAGGTCTAAAAACAATTCATATTTTCCAGCCTATACAGCCTCAAATCTCTGAACTTTTTCTCCTTCCTTCCATTGTTCTTTAAAAACTGACCAACTTTTCTGAGCTCAATTCTTTCTTGAAAGATTTTTGCAGAGCCAATCAATAAGCTAACACATTATAATATCTAATATGAGCTAACAAATTATAATATCTAAATCTTTCTTCTTAATCACTTTAATAGAATCATAGGCTCAGTAGGAAAGACTGCCTTCCAAATCATTGCAGGACCAAATTACCAAATATTTTGCCATTGAATACTAAGAGGTTTCAGCTTCTAGTTCTCATATCTCATTCCTCATTGCCCATTCAGCCAATATCACATATTTTATATTATTGTTATGGTGGCACCCAATTTTAAGAAAGGCATTTCTTTTTTTTTCTTTTAACAATTTTTTTTATTGAACATAAATAGTATACATTTAAACTCTATTTGGTGCCCTCTTCCCCCCGCCCCCGTTTTCCCTTCCCCCCTCCCACCAATGGTTGTCCAGGTTAAACATGTCTTATTCATAATTTTACACATGTTCAGGTGTAGACCCTCGTTAATCAAGATTGGCCTTCCTCCTCTCCTATCTTACGATTCAAACTTAGCTAGTATTTCCCCTTCAATATCTGGAGTTCCACTGGTATCCTTTGTGTTTCCTAGTTTGGGCATATTAGAGGAAACATATGTATCTTCTCCTTCTGTGCTTGGCTGATCTCACTTAACATAATGTTCTCCAGGGCTTTCCATCTTCTTGCAAATGATATAATTTTGTTCTTCTTTATGGCTGAATAGAATTCCATTGTGTGTATTTCCCACAGTTTTGCTATCCATTCATCTGTTGATGGTGATCGGGGTTGGTTCCATATTTTGGCTATTACAAATTGTGCTGCTATGAACATAGGTATGCATATGTTGCTGTATTTCTCTGAATTCAACCCCTTTGGAAAGATACCTAGGAGTGGTATAGCTGGATCATATGGTGGATCTATTCCCACCTTTCTTAGGAATCTCCACACAGATCTCCATAGTGGTTGAACTAGTTTGCATTCCCACAAACAGTGTAAAAGAGTTCCTCTTTCCCCACATCCTCTCCAGCATTTGTTGTTTGATTTCTCTATGCTTGCCACTCTGACTGGGGTTAGATGGAATCTCAGGGTAGTTTTGATTTGCATCTCCCTGATGGCAAGTGATGAAGAACATCTTTTCATGTATCTATTGGCCCTTTGTATCTCTTCTTTTGTGAAGTGTCTATTTAGTTCATTTGCCCATTTCTTGATTGGGTTGTTTGTTTTGCTAGTGTAGAGTCTTTTGAGCTCTTTGTATATTCTGGATATTAGCCCCCTATCAGAATGGCAGCTGGTAAAGATCCTTTCCCATTCTGTAGGCTTCCTCTTTAGGTTATTGATAGTTTCCTTTTGATGAGAAGAAACTTTTTAGTTTGATGTTATCCCACTTGTTTATTCTTGCTTTAATTTCCTGAGCTTTGGAGGTTTTGTTGAAAAAGTTACTGCCTGTGCCAATATGTTGTAGTGTTGAACCTATGCTCTCCTCTATTAACTTCACAGTCTCAGGTCTAATTTCTAAGTCTTTGATCCATCTTGAGTTGATTCCTGTGTTTGGTGAGATATAGGGGTTTAGATTCATCTTTTTACAAATGGTTAGCCAGTTCTCCCAGCACCACTTGTTGAAAAGGCTGTCTTTTCTCCAGCGTATGTGTTTGGCCCCTTTGTCAAAGATTAATTGACTAAAGATGTGTGGGTTTGTTTCTGTATCTTCTATTCTAATCCACTGGTCAGTATATCTGTTTTTGTGCCAGTACCATGCTGTTTTTACTACTATTGCTCTATAGTATAGTTTGAAGTCTGGGATTGTAATGCCTCCTGCGTGTTTCTTATTATTGAGAATTGTTTTGGCTATTCTAGGTCTTTTCTTTCTCCATATGAAGTTCATGATTGATTTTTCTAGGTCTCTGAAGAATGTCACTGGTATTTTAATGGGAATTGCATTGAACCTATAGATCAGTTTTGGCAGAATGGCCATTTTGATGATATTTATTCTGCCTATCCGTGAGCACGGGAGATCTTTCCATCTTCCAAGGTCTTCTTCAATTTCTTTCTTTAATGTTTTATAGTTTTTGTTGTAGAGGTCTTTTACATCTTGGGTTAGGTTTATTCCTAGGTATTTTATTGGTTTTGAGGTTATAGTGAATGGAATTGTTGTTTTTGTTTCTTTCATTGTGGATTCTTTGTTGGCATAAAGAAAAGCCACTGATTTCTTTAGGTTGATTTTGTAACCTGCGACTTTGCTGAATTTGTCAATCAGTTCCAGAAGTCTTTTGGTTGAGTGCTTTGGGTCTTCCAGATAAAGGATCATGTCATCTGCAAATAAGGATAATTTTAATTCCTCTCTTCCTATGTGAATTCCTTTGATTTCCTTCTCGTCTGATTGCTGCAGCGAGAGTCTCAAGGACTATATTGAAAAGGAGTGGTGATAGTGGGCATCCTTGTCTTGTTCCTGACTGTAGCGGAAATTCTTGCAGTTTTTCCCCATTCAATATAATGTTGGCTTTGGGTTTGCAGTATATTGCCTTGATGATGTTGAAGTACTTTCCTTCTATCCCAATTTTTTGCAGTGTTTTTAACATAAATGGGTGTTGGATTTTTTCAAATGCTTTTTCAGCATCTATTGCTATGATGATGTGGTTTTTGTTCTTGGTTCTATTTATGTGGTGAATAACATGTATTGATTTGCGTATGTTGAACCAGCCTTGTTTTTCTGGGATGAAACCGACTTGGCCATGATGTATTATTCTCTTGATATAGTTTTGAATGCGTATAGCTAGTATTTTGTTTAGAATTTTTGCATCTATGTTCATTAAGGATATTGGTCTGTAGTTTTCCTTTCTTGAGGTGTCTTTGTTTGGTTTGGGGATTAATGTGATACTGGCCTCACAGAAGGAATTTGGAAGAGTTCCATCTCTTTCAATTTCCCGGAACATGTTATGAAGTATTGGTATTAGTTGTTCACTGAAGGTTTTGTAGAATTCAGCTGGGAACCCATCTGGGCCTGGGCTTTTCTTTGGTGGAAGAATTTTTATTGCCATTTCTATTTCTTTGGTTGTTATTGGTTGGTTTAGGCTTGCTATGTCCTCTTGGCTGAGTGTAGGAAGGTTAACTGTGCTTAGAAATCTATCAATTTCTTCCAGGTTTTCAAGTCTATTGGAGTATAAATTTTTAAAGTAGTTTCTGTAATATTTTGAATTTCTTCACTATCTGTGGTGATATCTCCTTTTTTATTTCTAATTTTGATAATTTGAGTTGATTCTCTTTTTCTTTTGATTAGGTTGGCCAGGGGTTTATCAATTCTATTAATCTTTTCAAAGAAACAACTTTTTATTTTATTGATTCTTTGAATTTTTTTTGTTCTCTATTTCATTTATTTCTGCTCTAATTTTGATGATTTCTTGCCTTCTGCTGGCTTTGGGAATAGACTGTTGCAGAATTTCTAGATCCTTGAGTTGTGTCATTAGGTTCTTTACTTGGTGGTTCTCCGTCCTTTTTATGTGGGCACTCAATGCAATAAACTTTCCTCTTAGTACTGCCTTCATGGTGTCCCATAGACTTTGGTAGGTTGTGTCTCTGTTTTCGTTTGTTTCCATAAATTTCTTTATTTCTTCCCTAATTTCTGCTCTTACCCATTCGTCATTCAATAGTGTATCATTCATTCTCCATGAATTTGAATACTTCCTTTCGAGTTTCCTGTTGTTGATTTCTACTTTTATTCCGTTGTGGTCTGAAAAGATGCAAGGAATTATATTACATTTTTTGAATTTTCTGGTATTTTCTTTGTGTCCCAGGATGTGATCTATTTTGGAGAAGGTTCCATGGGCTGCTGAGAAGAAAGTGTATTCTGTAGTTCCTGGTTGAAATACTCTGAAAACATCTATTAGGTCCATTTGGTTTATGGTTTCCTTTAGTTCTAAAGCGTCTTTACTCATCTTTTGCCTTGAAGATCGATCCAGTGGTGTGAGAGGCGTATTAAAGTCTCCCAGAATTATTGTATTTGGGTCTACTTGGGAGTTTATGTCCAGAAGGGTTTGTTTTACAAATGTGGTTGCACCCATATTTGGGGCATAAATATTTACTATCATTATATCTTCTTGGTGTGTTGTTCCTTTTAATAAAAGGAATTGCCCTGATTTGTCTCTTTTGATGTGTTTTAGTTTAAAGTCTGTTTTGTTGGATATCAGGGTTGCTACCCCTGCTCTTTTTTGGTCACTGGTGGCATGGTATATCTTTTTCCATCCTTTCACCTTCAGCCTGTGAATGTCTTTGGCTGTGAGGTGAGTTTCTTGCAGACAGCATATATTTGGATTATGTTTCCTAATCCACATTGCCAGTCTATGTCTTTTGATTGGTGAGTTAAGTCCTTTGACATTAAGAGATATTATTGAAATATGATTTTTGTTTTCTGCCATTTTGTGTTCTGTCTACTCTTGGGTGGTGTGATCTTTCTTCTTTACTTAGGTGGCCCACTTATTAACTTCCTCTCCTCTCTGATTCTGAAGTCTGCTTCTTTTTTCTTCCTTATGGTTTATTTCTTTAAGAATTTTCTCTAGTGTTGGCTTTGAATTCATGAATTTTTTGAGATTCTGTTTATCCTGAAAGACTTTGGTTTCACCAATGATCTTGAATAGCAGTTTTGCTGGATAGATTAGTTCGGGCTGGAAGTTATTTTCTTCCAGGGTCTGAATCACGTCGTACCAGTCTCTCCTAGCATTCCTGACCTGGGTTGTATAGTCTGGGGTGATTCTTATTGTTTTGCCTCTATATGTCACCCGTCCTTTTGTTCTCACTGCTTTTAAGATTCCTTCCTTAGCCTCTATATTGGTCATTTTGGTTATTATGCGGCGTGGAGTGGTCTTTCTTTGGTCTTGTCTCAGTGGAGTTCTGTATGCCTCCTGGACTTGGAGGTCCAAGTCTATTTTCATATTTGGAAAATTCTCTGAGATTATTTCCTTGAAGATATTACTGATGCCCTTGATCTGTACCTCTATCCCTTCCTCAATGCCTATTATTCGTAAATTAGGATGCTTCATATTATCCCATAATTGCTGGATGTTTAGGTTTTGTTGCTGTAAAGATTTCTGTATATCACTGACTGTGTTTTCGGTTTGGAATATACTGTCTTCTAATATTGATATTCTGTTTTCCATTTCATCTAATCTTCCAGAATTTCTTTCTATTGCTGTCTTCATTTCACTTATTGCCTCTTTCATTTCATTCCAGACCTCTTTCTGATTCTTTTTTAGTGTTTCTAATTCACCTTTAACCTCCTCTATACTTGTTTTAAATCCTTTCATCATATTGAACATCAAGATTCTGAACTCCCCTTCTTGCATTTCTAGTAGGTCAGTATTCGTGATTTCTGCTGTCTCTTCATAATTCCTGGTTCTCATATTTATAGTGTTCTCTGTCCTGTTTTTCTGATTTCTACCCATTGTTTGTATTATGCTTAGTCCAATCTTAATATTAGGAGTTTAGGGGTATCAGCAAGTCAGCAGAGCCTTTCCAGTGTTGAGGGTGGGTGATGTGGGAGGAGCTGGGGTGATTAGTAAAGGAGTCGGATTAGGTAGAGGATATGTTTAGGTTGAGAAAGACTTTAAGTATGATAAGGGTAATATCTTGCTAGGAATGAGAGAGAGTTAACTACTAGGACTCTTGTCGTTAGTAGAGTAATTATGGATATAAGAAATACTTTGAGTATTAAACCAGGAGGTATATTATGGGGAAAAGTTTTGGGGGAGAAAAATATGTAGGTTAGTGTGGGAAGGTTTGTAAATAGGGGTGATGGAAGGAGCAGACAAACATAAAAAAATCCACACAAGATACCAAAACTATTATGTAATCCAAGAAAAAGAAAGGAAAAACCAATCAAAGGAGGAGAATGAAAAAAGAAAGGAAAGAGGAAGAAAGAGGAAAAAAGAACAAGAATAAAATAAAAGGAACTAGCAGCTGTGTGAAATCAAAAAATAAGGCAAACTATCATATATATATATATCAAGTTAAAGTAAAAGAAGTGTGGGTTAAGAGAAAAAAAATAAAACAGCAATAACCATATCAAAACAAAAGCACTATAAAAGCAAAATAAAACAAAACATCCACATTAAAAGTAAAACAAGCCGGGCGTGGTGGCGCACGCTTGTAATCCCCGCGCTTGGGAGGCGGAGACAGGAGGATCGCACAGGTTCGAAGCCAGCCGTGCTGGCGTAAGAGACCCTGTTTCAAAAATATAAAAATAGGTCTGGGAGTGTAGCCCGGAGGAAGAAGGGCTTCCAGGAACCCCGGTACCACCAAAAAAATAAAATAAAATAAAAAAAAAAATAAAAGTAAAACAAACAGTCCTACTTATTTACGCATATGGGGTCAGGTCCATATAATATGTGCGTATCTGATTGCTTTGGTAGCTTTCAGAATATAATCCAAAGTCTCTTAGTTTTCTTCGTACTCTAATTTTATCTTCTTAGGTCACTCTGGGTGTTTGGACACCTTTCTCTCCTTTAACTGCTTTAGGTTTATGTGTCCGGATGTCTGGTTTCACTGTTATTTGATTCTGTACAATTCACAGGTTCTGCAAAATTCCCACCTGTAGTCAGCACCTCTGCACTCACCACCCTAGACTCCTGCCTGTGCTTCCCTACAGCAGGGGTGGAGGATGACCGAAGTATAATTGGAACCTCCCCCTGAGGTCCTGTGCAGATATTGTGGCCCGATGGATTTTCCTGTGTCTCTGGAAATTCCAGCTGGGCTAGCCGGTGTGGTCCCAAGATGTACCCTGGGCAAATGGATGCCGGTTCCTGGATGCCCACACTTACTGCCAGAGCTCTGCCTATTCCGAGAGTGCAGGCTGGGTGCGCTGCTATTACTGGACCCAGGTGTGAGTGGATGCAGCTGCCTATTGCTGCTGGTATGCTCTTCCAAGGTGTATTGAGCTGTGTTCTCGCTTAGAACTAAGCGTCTGGCTACCAGGCAGGTGGGAACACCCAGCAGTGGGCCAAGGGTGCAGGATAGGTGCTCACGGGTCCAGGTGCACAGGCAGTGCGCAGTGTCCAGCAATGTTCTCTGGCTCCTGCGGGACGTAGAAGCTGGGGGTGCCCCAAGGAGATTTCCGGGGCATACAGGGCTTTCTCAGCCTGAAAGGCAGGCTCTGGCAAGGTGGTGGGGGCTTGACACACAGGCAAACTCCGATTTAGGGGTGGCAGTGGCACAGGCACTGACTACTAGCAGGGGACCGGGGCGCAGACAAGGTGCGCGAGGAGAGTGCTGTGTTCTGAGGCTTGGGCCAGTGCTGGGGGGTTGGGGCTGTGGCGCACGCTAGGACCCGTACTTTCCCTGGGCTGACTCAGGTACCTGGCATCCTGGGTTCAGGCTTCCGTGGAGGTCTCTGTACTGTTGTGATCCAGTCGCTGGTGACACACAGAATTCTGACGTGGGTGCTGCTCGCTGCTTAAGATGAGGTCCTAAGTCCGTTTTCAGTCCCGGATTATCTTGCCGTGGTAATATCAGGCAGGCAGCCGCGCAGGCAGCCGCGAAAGCAGCCCGCCGATTGGCATTCCGATTGTATCTGCAGCAGTTCCGGTGTCCGATCTTTGTTCTTCTTCTTCTTCTTCTTCTTCTTCTTCTTCTTCTTCTTCTTCTTCTTCTTCTTCTTCTTCTTCTTCTTCTTCTTCAAGTTCAGGGTTCTGCCGAGGTACCTGGATCTGTTTTGGTTCCTGGTATGTATTTATTTTGTTGATTAAGACACTGCTTTCTAAGTATTTGAACTTTATTTGCTTCAGCTATTGAGAAGTGCTGTGTCCCTCAGTCGCCATTTTGAAAAAAAAAAAAAGAAAGGCATTTCTAAAATGACTACTATAACTGGAAAATTTCAATAGCTGATCACCATAAAGATTAATTCTTAATTCATGCAGCAACCTCGGTTTCAATGGTGCTGATTTATTCTGGGCATCTCTTCTCAGAGAAATGATTCAGGGAGTCAGCCTGTTTCCAACATGTGCAACTGCCACCTCCTAGGGATTTAGAGTCTTGTTTCCAGTTTCATGGTGGATGTTTTAAGAATAGACATGGTGTGTAGAAGCAAAGTCTGGAATTATATCATGTCACTTCTCCCCCTACTTCACTAGACACAATTTATCTCAATCACTCTACTTAATTGCAAGAAGAGCTGATAAATATGGTCAAGCCCCATACTCAGGAAGAAACTGAATGGACCCATTATGTTTACTGCTCCCCACCTCCAAACTGACACTTCAGTGCCTGCTCTGTGATAGTGAACTAGGCTCTAAACATGTTTTTTTCTGTACAGTAAGCTCAATGTGAAGCTTTATCACAGATATTGCTGGAATAATATTGCAGTTGGAATAGGGCTTCTCTTTCTGACCTGGTGTAATGAATTTTGTTTTCTCCTAATCCTATTCCATGGCCCCTTGGTGATTTTCTGTAGTGACACCAAGCGATGCTATGTCCAACTGCATTCCTAGAGTGTATAGATTCTCAGCCACCTAGTAGTCAAAGCACATCACTGGTGAATGACCCAGTATCCCTCTGGGTGTGGACACCACACACACCAGGACTCACCCACCCACCAGTCCAGCTCACCTGCACCCTGGGGCGTTGTCTTCTGTTACACATGATGGTGGATCTGCCCCAGCCTGGGAGCTGCAAACACATTTCTCTGCTGTTTAGGGATCCAAAGTGACCCTTTCTTGGACAATCTCCCTCAAATCTGGGATGCCTTTTAGAATTCTCCTTGCATCTTTATAGTTATTGTCTATCATAATTTAAAAAGTCTTTATGGTAAATTACCTGTGTTCAAATGACTATATGATTTTTGTCTTCTGTTTGGACCCAGGCTGTTGCTCTGGATTTTGGTGACTAAGTATCAGTTTCTGTCCTAGCCTAAGACACACACAAGAGCTCCAGACTGTTTCTGTCAAGTTCTCTAGCACAAGGCATATTTCAGAGAGAAGAGAACTGAAACCCAGATCTTCTGATTCAAAGTCACTAAATGGAATTGGAAACCAAAGAGGACAAAGCAAGTGAACTTTCAGTAGATATATTCAAATACAGCAACATTATTTCTTAAGATTATCAGCTCCTCAGTATTCAGGATGATAAAATAATTCATGCAACATTAAATATAAGATAAATCATTATCATGTTTACAACACTGAAAATACCTTGACTCTGCCAGACTTGGCAGACCTAAAATTAAATAAATGTTTTTGTCTTATTCATTTTCCTCTGTGTTTTATATTGAGATATAATTCAGACACCATAAAATTGAATATTTTAAAGTGCACAATTCATTGGTTTTTAATGTACGGACAAAGTGTGTTAACATGGCCATTATCTAATTTCAGAACATTTTTATTACCCTGAAAAAATATCCCATACACATTTGCAATCGTTCTCCCTCCTCCCTTCTACCAACACCTCAGAGCCCCTCTACTTTGTGTATGTGTGGATTTACCTATTCTGGATATTTCAGATGAATGGAATTGAGCCATATATGATCTTTTGTGCCTGGCTTCTTTCACTTAGCCTAACACCTCCAAGCATCCCTCATAATGTGGTATGTTACATATGTTTTCTAATTGTTGGTTTTTAATAATCACTGAATACATACAAAAACGTAAAACCCATGGTAATACTGGAATAGACATCTAGGGTTTATTTGTAAAGGAAAGGGAATTATTTTGAGGGAAAAGGTAAAAATCCTATGTTTTCATGAAGTTTTAAATACAAGGGAAAAAGAAAGAAGGAAAGAAAGAAAGTGAAACATGCCTCCAATCTCGACTTTTAAATTCCCTCTCATAGTATACTGCTACTCATAATCAACACTTACATAACACTTCAGAATTTCAACACATTTTTATGTTGAATGCCAAAGGTAACACCTACTGCAGGAATTATATGCTGTACTTTAATTCTAGGAGACTCTAGGAATAATATAAATAGCACTACTCTATTTTTTTTAGTTGTTAGTATCACACATCCTAAATATATGTTAATAAAACCTCTAGTGTTTCTGTGAAAATGCTTCTGTGACTAGAGATCGGCAAAAACAGGCATGAGAGCTTGATTCTTGTTTTTCTTTTTCTTGCTTTATTTTTTCCAGAGGAATTTTGGGAGTTGGGTTAGCCACGAGCATTTTCTGAAAGAGCAGCATGATCTAATTTTACTTAAAGATCTCTGTAATCTAAGAAGGGAGATACGATGTGATATACATTGCCATCATTGCAATCATGTCTACATTTAATTTTTTCAAACCTTGTCATTTAAAGTGTCTGGACACATCATTCCCCTGACGTAATACAATTCTAGCCTGTGATCAGTAAGAGTTTTTGTAACACTTCCTTGAGATATGAGGTAGGAATATTATTACAGCTGGGGCCAAAGAGGATGGGAAGTTCAGTGACTCGTCCAAGGAGACACAGGAAGCAGATGTAGGCTTTGGGAATAAATTTTGACTTCCCTCTAAGACTTTTCTCTGTGATTCTGTGTGGCCTTTCTGAGCCACTGCAAGTTTCTTCATTAACCTTGCAGTTTATCTTCATGTTTCATAAGACCTTTTCCAGATATATAAATATAATCTTTTTAAATACAATTTCTCAGGCAATGTAAATTAAAGAAATCCACTACTAATAAAGACCAGAGAAAACTACTCTGTCCAAAAGATATAAGAAACTCAGAGACTTACACTAATGATTTCCATCTGCTTTTAGTAACTGATATGAGGTTATCACATGGCCTTGCATATTACCCTTATTATTTGGGACTGATACATAAATATGTTAGGACTACTAGCTAGAGTTTTTCCATAATGGGAGCAATATGTGAAATATAAAATGGAGTCCAAAGATTACTTAGAAAACTTCAAGTCAGGAAAAATGGTGATTCTTTACAATATTAAAATTGTCTTTTTCAAAAATTCTATTTTCCATGCTCTATGCAGTGAGTTGGACATCTATAAATTAGGTTCAGGCATACTTCACAAAATGCTTCATATAACATGACATCTATGCCCTAGGCATGATCGACACTGCTGGGTGATTTTTTTTTTAATTAGTCTCACTATATTCTTCTGTATCTTGGAAGAACAGACACATCTCATAAGCCTAATCCATAGTATTTCTATTACTCTTTCTAACTTGTATTTCCCATCTGTATGTATAAAACACACGCATGCATCACTGTGCCTCTTTTAAGGCAATAGGTTCTTTACTGCTTCACATCATGGAAATCTCACAACAGCGTCCTGCTTTTTACTTTTGATTGGAATCTACTTCTTAGGTCTCAAGCACATAGAAATAACAAAATTTCAATTTATACTATAATGGTATTTGCAGAGATGTTCCTGACCATAAGGATAATAATTTTTTACACCATTAACATAGAAAAATTAATATTTCAATGTGAAACAACTATATTTATAAATTTTCTGGGAAATTTTAAGTGCTCTGTCCAGAAACTATGAATGGGTACTTGACCTACACAGAATGCCTGAAGGACTTAGCAAAAGTTGTCCTTCTAAGATAAAAGTAGTTTCTGTCTTGAGTATAAATGTATAAATTCTAGCATTAAGGGCATCAGGTAATTGAAAAACAAAAGGATTGATTGTCATGTTCCATATTATATATATATATATACATATATATATATATATATATACTCACATATATTGACTATAAAGAACAAAGAATGCTATTGTAACAGCCAAAAATATATTTATTTATCTTGTACATACACTGAAATCACATATAAATGTATAAATACAAACACCTATATTTATGTATATATAGCTTATATTATATAAATATATATTATATATAAATTTAAATGAAATATATTTATATTCATATAGTTATTTTTTGTTTATTTTATATTAAACACATATGCAATATAAATGTATAAATTACATATAATGCATAAACATATATAGGTATGTATATATTTGTTTACATATATACACACACATACATATAAGGTGAGTTATTTAACTATAAGACTAGCCAGTCTGAAATCTGTAGGGCAGTTAGGCTGGAACTCGGGCAAAAGTTGATGCTACAGTCTTGAGGTAGTATTTACTCCATAGGAAATCACAGTTTTGCTAATAAGGTCTTCATCTGGTGAAATGTGTCCCCAACCAGATTATTTTTTAAAATTTATTTTTATTGGTGCATTGTATTCATATATCACATTGGAATACAAGACTTGAGAGGATATACAAGCACACATCATCCAATTAGCCCTCATCCAGCCCCCATCCCATTCCCTCCCCTCCCTCGATCCCATTCTTGTTTGGTGATTAACTTTGATACATTTGTTTATGTACCTCCTGCGTTTTAAGGAGGCTCCATCCTCCCCTATTCCATACATTCAGAGTGGAAAAAGAGCTTGGGAAAGATTTGAAATGGTGGAGGCAGTGGCAATGGCAGTGGCCAGTACTCAGGGGAGGCAGAGATCTGATGCATTACACCTGGAACTTTTGAAGTAATGACCCCAGAGGCAGAATGCTACCACCACGCACCCTCAAGAATGTGGGACAAATGGCTGGGCGAAGAGGGTGCTCGGATTGGAGCCTGCCGAGGGGTGAGGCCGGCGATGGACCCAACCAGATTATTGAATGTAATCTTCTTGACTGAAATCAGCAGACTACAGATGTTAATGACACTTTGAAATACTTTCACAGCAACACTTATACTAGTATTTGAATAAAAGTTGGGAATTACAGTCTACCCTCTTGACAGAGTTAACCATCACCATCCACCCCTTGTCAACTTGGTACCCATCATCTATTTAAACCACATTCACTCTCCAAATAAGGGCAGAACAAGGTCATAGTTCTGCTTACCATAAAACAACTATCCTGTTTTTATCCTATATCATGCTAACATAATATGATACAAAGTTTTTGGTGACAAAACATTCAAAACAAAATAAAAAAGAAATACCCATAATAATAATTAAAGTCATCAATTCTGCAACTGCTTGTGGGTTCATTGCTTTATTTATGACTACCTTCTTACACTACATATTCCATATATATATATATATATATATTTGCCTTTAGGAATCTCCTCAGATGGTCATGGTTCTTTGCTTGGAAGAATGGCTCATATTTTCATTTCTGTAGGGTCTAAGCCATTAATAGTTCTACCTAAATTGGATTTTATAATTTTCCATTAACTCTAATCATGTGGCATGGTGATTTTAATCCATGCTCTCAGGGATATCCTGTACTCAGACTAGGAATTCCTTATAATCACTGCATGGTAGCCCAATTCTTCTTGGTAATCAGGATTGACTGCTTCAGCCTGTATAGTAATTCTCTTCTTTGTTGTTCAGAGGCATGAGGAGCTCAAAGTGACCAAGTGATATTCTCAACTTACAGTTAAGTATAATCACTGCTGTGTTTTCCAGTGATGAAATAGCAGTAATGGCTCTTGACCAGCTATTATGAGCTGAAAGTTTGTGTCCCCTAAATTCATATATTGAGGCCTAATCTGTAGTCTGAGGATACATGGATATAGGGCCTTTGGGAAGTAATAAGAAGAGAGCCTTTATGATTTGGATTAATGCCATTATAAAGAGACTTCAGCTCAGTGGTAAAGCGCTTGTCTAGCATGCATGAGGCCCTGGGTTTGATCCCTAGCATCATAGAGATATAGAAAGGGGTAGGGGGGAGACTGCAGAGAACTTCATTAACCATTTTGTCATCTGAGGACACAGGATGAAGACAGTCATCTATAAGATAGAAAATGGGTCCTCACTAGGCATGAAATATGCCCACACCTTGATTGTGAGCCTCCATTTCTTCTGAACTATGAGTAATTTTTTTCTGTTGTTTATATGACTCTTAGTGTATGGAATGTTGTTACAGCAGACTCAATGGACCAGCAGAACATAAGGTCATAAAAACAGGAATCAAAACTTTTGCTAGCGAATCACTTATGTCAACAATGGGTGGTATCATTTCCATTCCCTCTTGATTACTGGCCAGTGAATCCTGTATATTTATTTAAAGCATAGAAGCAACATAAATAGCCAAATTGATTGACTAAGTGACTCCTTTTCAGAAAAAATTTCTCAGAGCTCCTCCTGTTTTAACCACCCCCTTATTTTTATCCAAAGCTTTTCCTCCAAGCTGTACTTGAGGCTATTACTGCACCTGTGGATCTGTTCAGCATCTGCCTAGGGAAGAAATGGCACCAACTTTGGTGATCTATGCTAAGGGTCCCTGGAAAACAGTATTCAAACTGAGCAAGGTGTTATCACCTGTCATGTGCTCTGACTGATCATCACAAGGGTATTCTCATCATACTATAAAGTTACTTGCTTCAAAATAATGGGGCGCATGATAAGACCCAAGAATTCTTCACTGTGGTCTCATTGCCCAATTCATAGGAGGTTCAGGGAGTTATTTGATAAGAAGCAATGCTATATGGAATACCATGTGGTGGATAAGGCATTCATTAAGCCCATGGACAGCAATTTTGACAGAAGATTTGTGTGCAGAGGAGGCAAATTCATGACCAAGAAAAGTGTCTACTCTAGGAAACTAACATCTACCTTATACATACCTTCACCCCCCATCCTGGGAATATTATGCTGACCTACACGTGAAACCATATTGGCCACTGAGGGCAGGTGGAGAGCTAACACTGTATAATAAACATCAAAGACAGTTCATCTTTAAATGAACAGATTGTCTTTGATCTATAGTGGGAACACAGTTCTGTAACTTACATTGCTGAGAAAAAGTAATTTACAGAATAATTATTATTTTGCATCAGACAACCATATCCCACTGTCTTGAAATTAGCTGCAAAGTCAGATAGAAATGTCCCAGTACTTAAGAAAGCCTGAATACAGAAAAAAATGCCTTAATGAAAATAAGAGTTTATATTCAGGCCTATCTCTTATTTCAGAGTATGTCCAGACAAATTGCTTTTATTGGAATGCTTATGCAATATTTCCATCCTCATCTGAAAATAAGAATAATAGGTATTTTGTATGTTCTCCCCCTTTCAATAAAGATTAAATGGGGAAATGTATTGAAAGCATTTATCTCAGTGCTCAGAATGTAGAAACTGGTTAAATTTATTATGACAAACAAGATATTGATACTCACCTGATTTCACAACAATCCTGTGAGGTAGTTTATAACAAATTCTATTTTGTGGATGGGGAAAAAAGGCTGAAGGAGATAAAGTACTATGTTTAAAAATTGACCCCAAAGAGATGAACCATGATTCCAGTGTTTTTTTCCTTACACATTATATTTGTTGTGTATTTATGGCATATGTGTTTGTATGCCTGTGATTTTAAAATAAACACAGTTATTATAGAAAAATTTAAAAGCACAAAAATGTCAGTTACTATCTTTTGTCTTTATATTTCATACATGTAAATTACACACACATGTATAGAGATAGTACAATTAATAGTAATGATAATGATAGCTAACCTTTACTGAGTCCTTTTCTGAATCAGGGCTTTTTCTAAGTACTTCACATAGATTAAACCACTTGGCTCTGACAAATACTATAGAGGGTAAATACTCTTCTTATCTCCATTTACCAATGAGGAACGAAAGGCCTGGAGAGATTAGCCAGCTTTTCTAAGGTCATTAGCCTCAATGGTCAAGGCTACTCGTGTCCGGAACAGTTGACAAAAAGAAACAGTACTTTTAATCACTAGGCTGCTGACCATCATACAGACATAGTTCATTACATTGGAATCAGACTGCACATTTCAGTATAGTGGGACTCTTCAATAAAGCATAAAATGTTAATATCAGTTCATGTCATTAAATATATTTTAACATTTTGATGTTTATTGGCAAAGTAGTATTAAAACGTCAAAAGTATTCCATTATTTACTTAGCCAATTATATATTGTTGGAGGTTTAAGTGATTGCTCTTTGTTATAGTTAATTATATGCATCCTCTGGACTGGCTAGTATGCACAAATTCCTGGTAAAACATTATTTCTGGCTTTGCCTGGCAAGGTGTTTCCAGAAGGAATTACCCTATGAATGGGTAGACTGAGTCAAGAAGATTGGTCCCACCAATGTGAGTAGTCAACAGTCAATCCTCTGAACCATAAAAAAAAAGAAGGGCAAATTTACTCTCTTATTTGGCATCAGTCTTCTTCTGCCTTTAGAAATCAGCAGTTATAATTCAGACTTGCAGTGCGACTTATAGCATGGCTTCCTCTGG
Source organism: Muscardinus avellanarius (assembly GCF_963383645.1). Classification (NCBI taxonomy): domain Eukaryota; kingdom Metazoa; phylum Chordata; class Mammalia; order Rodentia; family Gliridae; genus Muscardinus; species Muscardinus avellanarius. The sequence goes on along the minus strand of NC_137789.1, from coordinate 60,943,432 downwards.
TCCTCAGGCCTGTATGTTTGTCATGAGCTACACTAGTAGCTTTTCTGTCTCCCACTCCCTACAGATGGAGACCATGGAACTTCAGCCTCCTTCACCAGGCGAGACAATCTTTCACAATAAACCTCTTTCTATATAAACTTAGTTCTGCTTCTTTGGAGAACTGCCTAATATGCTCTATAAAATAAATAGTAAGTGATCTGAACTTATTATTAATCTTAACAATGTTTTTTCCCTTCTGCTGTCATGAGCCTGTGCAGGACAAGGAGCAAAAGCACATCCAGGCTCCCAATCCATCTCCCATGCCACTGCGCTCAAGGCTTCCTCTAAGACTCAGCCTCCCGATTTTAAGAGATTTGTAGTCAAGAACTTTTGTTACATATTGCAATGAAATTAGAGATCAGAGCCAGGTGTGGTTGCACACACACACTGTAATCTCAGTATTTGAGAGGTTGAGACAGGAGGACTATAGGTTTGTGGCCAGCCTCAGCAACTTAGTGAGGTCCTGTTTCAAAATATAAAATAAAATAAAGTGGAGAGTATATGTAAAAGAGAGAATGTCTCTGGGCTCAATTTCTAATACCCACCAATGAGAATTCTGTCTGATAATTTTACTTTGTGGAAAATACTGTTACCATAATCAATGCCTGTTGAGATCAGGAATTCCCTCAAATTTCTTAAATCTTAAATATTAAATTTAAAAAATAAAGCAACTGTTGAGTGTGGCAAATAATGTCAAGTGTAAATATTTGAAAGAATTAGATTTTCTGTTTTGTGTAAAGGGTTTTCTTTTTGTGTAGAAGCCTGCAGATCTACCCATTTATTTCAGTGAAAATTTTATATCTCTTTTTGCCTTTCGATACAAATATCAATGCAAAGATGAAAAAACAGTTCTTCAACCTCAGGTAATATTTTAAAAACTACAGATTTTTTTTAAAAAAATAAGGAGGAAATATCAATTAAAAAAGATTTCTTTGGGGACTTCCGGGAAGATGGCGACGGAGCAAAACAGGGCTTACGAGCCCCGCTAACAACCAATCTCTATTATCACAAAATCAGCGCCTTTCATAGCCAGAAAACACCATCAGCAGAGAAACAAAAAATGTAATTTTAAAGGACAGAGAAAAAGAGGGCTGGAAAAATGAGACACCAGAAATCAGACCGCAGTGCTGCAGCCGGAGCCGCAGCGTGAAGCGGCGGGCACCATTTTGCCTTGCAGCACCAGGCTCCAGAGAGGAAGGGAACTCATAACGGAGTTCAGAAACCAGAGAGGAGATACGCCGGCCTCACGCCCGAGAACGCAGCAGCAGCACCTTACTACTGGCGGCAGCGGTGAGTTCACCGGACAGCACCAGACCAACACACTCAACAGCCCACCAAGCTCCAGAGAGGAGCAGAAGACAGCAAGCCGAGGTGAGCCGCTGCGAAACAGCCGGGCGGGATTCGGCAGATCTCTCGGCGCAGCGAGCATCTAAAGCTCCTAGGGGCTGGGCTCAGTGCACCCTGCAGGGACCCAGAGTGGAGTTCAAAAACAGAAAAGAAATACGCCAGCCTCATGGCCGAGGGCGCAGCAGCGGCGCCATATTGCTACCGGCGGCGGCAGCAGCAGCGAATTCACCGAGTCCATGACAGCTCCATCTGCGCACTCAACAGTGAGTCAAATTGGGGCCCCTAGAGGAGAAATCCCAGTACTGTACTCCCAGGGACTTGACCCAGTGGGGGAGTGGTGGTGGCAGAGATATTACACCATAGGAGAATGCCCAACCTGGAAGCCCCCATGGTCTAAAGCAGCCTCGATTGACTCCCAGGGTCTGAGTCTCTGCGATACAACCCAGTAAGGAGTAGTGGGGACCGAGATACCACAGACTCGAGATCCACAGCACCTTAAGTGAAGTCGTAGTGACACAGGGAAGAACCCAGAGAAGGCACAAACTTCCAAAATCATGGGAAAGAGGAATAACACTGGAGCAATGAATGCCCACAACCCCACAACATCAGAACCGGATAAAACAGAAAATCAGAGATTTATAGAATATCAGATCAGCAAAATAACTGTAGAAATAATAGAGGTGTTTCGAAAAGAATTCAGAGAGAGCCAAAGAGAGATAAAGGATGCAATTAATGAAGTAAAGGCCTCAATTCAAAGTGCAAAAAACTGATTAGACCACATGGAGAATAGAATCTCGCTCCTAGAAGATGATAATTCAAAAAATGAACGCATAGTTTCTAATTTAGAAAAAAAAATCCGACAGCAGGAATCTGACATTGAAGAAATATGGGCCCATTTTAAGAGAGCTAACCTAAGAATAATTGGAATAGAGGAGAGAAAAAAAGGTGAAACCAAAGGGATTAACAATCTTTTCAAGGAAATAATAGCAGAAAATTTTCCAAACATAGAGCAAGTGGTTGATACACAGGTCCAGGAAACTTATAGAACTCCCGTTAGAGAGGATCAGAGAAGAGGATCCCCACGCCACATAATTGCAAAATGACCAATGTGGAAGCCAAGCAGAGAATCTTAAAGGCAACAAAAACAAAGGACCAAGTGACATTCAGAGGCAAACCAATTAGAATCACTCCAGACTTCCCAAACCAAGTCATGAGAGCCAGAAGGGCTTGGAGTAACATATTCCAAACTCTGAAAGAAAACAAATTCCAGCCAAAAATTTCCTACCCAGCACAACTTTCTATCAAATTAGATGGGGAAATAAGAAGCTTCCATGACAAACAGAAACTGAAGGAATTTATGTCTTCAAAACCAGCGCTAGAGAAAATACTCAAAGAGATGAACTACAAAGAAGAAATAGGTAACACACACCAGAACCAGAGAAACAAGATTTTCCATCCAACAGACAACTAAGATTGGTTATCTGTGGAGATTCATTATTTATGTTAGTCTTTTACCTATCTCTAAATTGTATTGTTTGCCTTTATTGTTGTTAATTTTTAGGATTTCTAGTTGGAATATTAATATACCTTCAGATATAGCATTTGGAAATATTTTATCCCATTCTATCAGTAACTTTTAAATCTGTTTACATTGTCTTTGGATATACAATATTTTTTTTATTTTTTAGGGAGTTTATTTACCCTTTTGTTGCCTGCGCCATTGAAATCATATCCAAGAAATCACTGCCAATTTCAATGTTGTGAGGTTTTATGACCCAGATTTTCTTCTAAAAGTTTATAGTCTTAAGATTTATATTTAGGTCTTTTATCTATTTTGAGTTAATACTTGTATGTGGGATTAGGTAAGAGTCCAATTTCATTCTTTTCCATGTAATTATTATTTTTCAACAATATTTAGTTAAAAGATTATTATTTCCACCACCAAATGTTCGTGGAAACCTTGTCAAAAATAACTTGACAATATATGGAAGAATTTATCTCTAGGCTTTTATTTAACTCCAATGGTTTATATATCTGCCTCTGGAACAGTACTACACTGTTTCAATTATTGTAGCTTTATATGGTTTGAAATCAGAAAATATACATCTTCTAGCTTTGTTCTTTGAGATTGTTTTGGGTATCTAGAGTCCATATTCCATATCAGGATAGATTTTTTCTGAAAAATAAATGAATAAATGTATGATAGCTTCACCTAAAAAAAAAAAAGAAAAGAAAAAAATATTCTCTGGTAAGAAAGAAAGCAAAAAGAAATATTGAACTGTTATCTTTTAGTCATCAAAAGCTTGGTATCAGATAAATGAAACTGTTTTGTGAGATTATCATCGTTAATATTGGATAAATTGCTATAAAACTAGATGTCAACCACTAAGCCAAGCATGGAAAGGAGGGATGGGGAGGGAACGGGGTGGGGATCGGGTAGGGACTAACTGGGCAATGTGTGCATGTATGTCTACAAATATATTTTTATACCATTATGATGTATGAATACATTGCACCAATAAAAAAAATCTAAAATAAAGATTTCTTTAAAATTTTTCAATTAGTACAATGGCAGATGTACTTAGAAGACAGCATAATCTGGGGAAGGGTGTTGGGCTAAAATTTAGGCTGGATTTCTTGGGAGTTTCTTACTTTTCTTACTTGCTCTTGATTTTGTACATTATAAATACTTGGAGACCCTAGGGAGGAAGCCTAAGACAGGGCATCTTCCAGATGCCAGAACATACTTATTTTTATGGCTAATGTTCAGCCACTTTATGAAGGGATATGCAAGATGTAAGTGCTCTCCAGTGTGGTAGTTTCTGAGGCCAGACATTAAGGAGTTAAATGAGGCCAGGGTGCAGGGACAGCTGGAGATAATTACTCACAATCAAAGGACAGGCAGAAATTCTGCAGGAATGGCAGGGTGAGGTGTCTGCCTGGCTGGATTATAGGAGGCCTCCAGACTGAGGCAACTGGGTTTAAATACTAGTAAGGGAATTTTGTACTGTTTGATCTTAATTTAAGATCTAAGGACGAGGTTGTGATTGGTTTGGATCTGGTTTAAGGAGCCCAAGGTAGACATCCTTGCCATAAACAGCTTGAACTCTCTTGTCCTGTAAATCGGGATATAGGAAGTATGTGTTAGGGTCAAACGTTTTGTGTACTAAACACAAGATCAGGTTTTACTTCCAAACTTCTACAGGATAATTTCGTACTCGTGTTTCTCAATATGAGCAATTAGCCTAAAATCCTGTACATCTTTGTTCTTTGTATTTTTTTCCCTAAAATCTCTACATAAAACAACCTGACTTTCAATTTTTTCTCTCAACTCACTTTTTGTATAATCCTAAATTATATTTCAGCAACTGCCATTTCTCCTCATAGGCCCAAGATTCATGAGGCAAATAAATATTTCTTCAGTGAGAAGTGTATTGTAGCCAGCACTATTTTAAGGAGATATCAGATCTCTGAAGTCTTTAAATTGGATTTTCTTCTCAGATACATATTTTTTCCATTTAATAACGCACATAAAATAGATTCACTGTATTATATTCAGCACCTAAACCGTGACTCCTGAGGAAACCTTTCCTTGGTGAACTCCAATCCAAAACTGTGATCACTCTTCTTTTTGATTTATCTACAGTGTTAAGAAATAAGCTCTAAACTTTACAACACTGGGCACTTTATCAGGTAACCACAGAATTAAGCATACCAGGCAACTTGAAAGAAAGGATGCTTCCTTCAGAGCTGATGGCATTAGATGTTACAAGATAAAATGGAAAAAATCCACCTCATGTACAACTACCTGGGGGCAAGTCTTATACAGCCAGAATAAATGACAGTCTTTTCATTTATGATACAAAATTTGTGGGGGGCAAAGCTCCGTGGTGGAAGTCAGAAACTTTATACACAAAAGCACCGTCAGAGCCTGAGCTGTGTCTCCCTTCCTTAGAAACTGTCAATGGTTTTCCATCGCTTACAGGATGAAGTCCAAACGCCTTACAATTCCCAGTGGCTCTTTGTGTGTCTTTCAGATCAGTCTCTCCTTTCCTTTCCCTATCTCTTTCTCATGTGCCTGTTCTCCATCAAGCCCTTAAAAGTGCCATTTGAGTTCTTATCCTCCAACTTTTGATTTTGTTATATCTTCAAATTCAAATATCCTACCCTAGTTGTATAACCTGAAACTTTTCTGTTTTAAGGCCAGCCTCAGAAATCTTTCTCCCTCCACCCTGCACTCTTCACAAACAAAAGCCCTTGCCATTTCTGAACAAACACAAAATCAGTCGTGCTTACTTCCACTTGTGTTGAAGAACTCACTGTCCATTAGTGGATCCATAGCAGTATGTACATCTTCCTATAATTCATTTGTTCATTAATTCATTATTATTGTTTATGAAGGGTATATCAAGTATTTTCCGCATACGGATGGTCAGTCACTGCTCAAGATTCTGAGAATTAAGCAGCGAATGAAACAAACTCATAGTCGAAGGATAACATTGCAGAAACTACCTTAAACTTCTTCATATAATATTATGACTAGGCACTAGTAAGGGGTAACTTATTAATAATCTTTGAGTAAGCAAAGCTGAGTAGTAGTGTAGTTAATATTTGTGGATGTAGTAATATATTTATCTAAATTGTTGTTTTTCTAAGTAAAGCTGCCATATTTTATGTAAAATTTCTCACAGAATCCTTAGCCATGTGAAGTGGATACCCATATTTCCAGAGAAGTCACAAAATCCCCCTTGGATCACACAGTTATCAGAGTCTGAAATTGAACTTGGGCTTGCTTGACCACCCATAGTAAATGAATGAATGTACTACTACAGAGAAAGGTCAGTTCTTTCCCCAGTGCACCACACACTCCACAGTGGATAGGAGGTTGTCAGTCTAAAAAAAAAGAGTGCAAGGAGCTTAGGTCTCCATCCTTCATATGGAATAGAGAGGTGGCTTCATATGCTCCAAGAGTTTGCAGTGTACATTACACTGAGCGCATCTGCTGTGCACTTCACCTAGGAATGCTGGATCTCTTTGGGCAAATTAAAAAGAATTAATTCTCTATATTTTATCCTATTTATAAAAACTATTTCACACTGACTTATACTGGCAACAGTTCTAACCAAATTGAATAAAGAAATTCCTGCTTTTCTCACCTGGATGATGCTCTCCAGGGTTGTAACAGCTGCCCCATATCACATGGTGGCTGCTCCTCTTGGTTTTGCGTGGGAATACCTACTTGGTTTCCTGGGGAGGCAGCCCCATGCTGTTCTGAGAGTGAGGGTCTTGGCCTTTGAAATTCTTCCCAGTGTCTCACCCCCCAAAGCTAGTTCCATTACACATATAAGTTTTGCATCAGTCCATAACAAATAGACTACTTACTGTTAGTGAAAGTTTTTTCGGTTCTTTCCCTTTAATGCTGTTTCAGATGTCTAGAAACTTTATTTATATTGGTGAAATTTTTAAATGTAAATAGTGAAGAAGAGGGACTATACTGAGCATGTAGGCTGAGAGAATTGTTATGACTGACCATCAATGTTGGCCTGTGCTTCTTGACAAGATTTGTATTTCTCACCATAAAAAGGAAGTATGTTATGCTATATCTTTCCTCTCGGAGTCACTTTTCTTTCTTGAGAATAAATATTAACATAATAAGATATCATATGCTAATAATATTAAGAATTTATTCTCCTTATTGTGCTTATAAAATAGATACAAAAGAGTGCTGGTCACTTCCTTGAAGATTGGCCCTGATTATTGGCTGAATGTAGAATTCAGTTACATTTGTTGATAGTTTCATCTTTGCCTTTAATTTCCCTACATTATTGGTTGAACTTAATTTTTTTTGTGTGTGTGTGAAAACAATTTTCTCAGGATGGAGAGGTGGAGGGGTAGTCTCTTTTGCCCTTGACTTTGTGTTTCTCTGAGGCAAGGTATCAGTAATAGAACACTCCAGGCATCTCCACACCCCCATTTACTTCTTCTGAAGAATGAAGGAACTTCTCAGGCTGGTAGATCTGAAGAGCTAGGCATATCTGGCTCTGTTCTCCCTTTTTGCCTCTCTATAGGATGTGCCTGTCTGAAGACAGCAAGGCTTTGGTCTGTGTGAGTGTGAATAGCTTCTTATGGGGTTTGAAGTTCACAATCTGCCCAACCAGACCCAGTGACTCTGGATTCAGAAGTTAGAAGAGATGTGTTATATTTGGGGCCCATTCAAAACTCAGCACTAATTTTCCTCTTAGGAGAGGAAGATTTCTCAAAATTTAGTCTAAGAAAAAGTTTTATGCAAAATGTGAATGCACAACCAGGCGTGGTGGTGCACGTTTGTAGTCCCAGTACTTGGGAGGCTGAGACAGGAGCATTGCAGGTTCAAAGTCAGCCTCAGCCACCTAGTGAGACCCTCTGCAACTAACTTAGTGAGATTCTGTTTCAAAATAAAGAATGAAAAATAGGGCTGGGAGTGTAGCTCTGAGGTAGAATGCCCCTGGGTTCGATCCTCAGTACCCAGTACCGTAAATAATAACAACAACAATAATAATAATAATAATAATAATAATAATAATAATAATAAAAATAAATGTGAATTCACTTTTAACTTTTATCTTTAGATTCTGGATCTCAAATTCAATGAAATTAGACCTGTCAAACTCTCTTTCTTCTGTGGTGGTGCAATGTATTCTGTATTAAAATATTTGTCATAGCCTTTCCTAAACATCATCAAGGAAACAGTGCTATTGCATGGGTGCCTTGAGTCTTTAGGTGTTACACAACTGACTTTTAGATTACATTTCCATTAGTATTCCAGATCCAAAGTAAAAGAATACTTGATCTGAACATAAAGTTTGTTCTACTTACACTTGAATTCTGAGAATAGTTTTACATCTGTTTTGTTTTCCTTGAATCTGGCAATGTGCTGAATGACTAAAGTGAGTTTTCCACGTGGTGACGTAAGGTAATGATTTGCCACATCTTCCTAGTAGAACATTCTTTCTTCCTCCTTTATTTTCCCAAGAGAAATAAATTGTCAGACTTTGAAAATATGGGAGTTTAACCAATTTTTCCCCCTGCATTTCATCTGTTGCTGTCTCTGGTTACACACACACACACACACAAACACACACACACACACACCCCAAAAGCTAGGGTTTCTGGAGATTACTTTCAGAGTTTCTGTCTCACCCAAAGCACATATTTGAAAATTCTTCTGGAAAGGTTATCAGAAGCAAAAAAAAAAAAAAAAAGGATGTGGAGACATCTCTATGTAGGAGTAATGGGGCATAAAACCAAATATTTATTCTACCTACTGAGCACCAACTGTAACTGTAGTTTAGGAAAGAACCCTCTATGCTTGCCTTTAATGGTGAATGTACCTTCCAGATTTATCAAATGTGCCTGGTTTGAAGATTAGTTTCCACTAGGAGATTCCTTAAACTGAAGATTGCTTTGAATCAGATTTATTTGATCCTCATCTCCTCTTTACCTCGGTATTGTTAGGAAGTATGGTAATGTATTTTAAATAGAGGCATCATTCATTTTAATGAGAGAAAATGCCTATGGTGGCCTTGTTGGGAAGGTATTTATTTACAGCTCCATAGTCTTTCTCTTTGAAACAAGAATATTTTACAGTAAGATTTAGTCTGTTCACACAAAGGAGTTACTTGTTGCAATACCACTGCCATAGGAGGTATTAGTTCTTTCAATTTTCCTTCTAGATGATTCAGTTAAAAAGTATCTTTCTGCTTTTGTGTATTATTTTTTGCTTCTTAAGGGCTGGCAATATTCTCTTTAAAATTTTTAATCTTTCAAACCTCATCTACTTTGTATCCAGGTCAGTAACTAGAACTGGTTAAAAATTGCAATGATGAAAATTACTTAATCTTTCAAATTACATCATCCAAGTATATTTCAAATAGGGAGAAATTAAGTGGCGAAGAAAAAACAATTCATACACTTGGGAGGCTGAGACAGAAGGATGACAGGTTCAAGGACAGCCTCAGCCACTTAGTGAGGCTCTCAGCAACTTCGCAAGACCCTGTTTCCAAATAAAAATAAAATAGGTCTTTAGGAGTAGCTTAGAGATAGAAAGTCTTTGATTTAAATTCCTGGCATTATAAAAAGAAAAAACAATTCACAAACTTACATGGCTTTATTCATTAATAAATGGATGTATGCACACATACATATATACACTTTAGATGCATATATATATTATAAAGCACATGCAAATAAAACTATTGCCTTGTAGGAGGATGTTTGTGACTTTCCTTTGTAAAAAAAGGTTTTGATAATATATTTTACTAGTTTATAGAATAGATATTACTTTTGCATTTGAAAAATTAAATTTTTAAAAGTTTTTTGAGAACTAAAAAGGCAAATTTCTTTCCTCTTGCAAACCATATACATTTTTGTCATTATCTCTGCTTTACTCAAGGATCAATTAAAATAATAATAATATAACTTTATAATATTATCTTAAAATAATTTTTCATTTAAATAGACACTTAACATTGCTTTTTCCAGTGCTTTCTCCAAATACCTTTTTCCAATGTATTTTACAATTAAAGTGATAAATAGTAAAATAAAGATAGAATTTAAGAGAGTATATAAGTCTGACATCCAAACAAGCCAAAATAATTGCAGTTTTTCTGCATCAAATTTGTCTAAGTTTTTCTCCTCTATATTTATAAGAAAGAACAGAATCATAAGGAAAGCATAGATTTATTACACTTACATATTGAATGAAATATCTTGGGTGGGAATCTGACACTGGGTTCAATGTTTACTGCATAATTCAACTTTATAACCATTACTATTTATTATTTTACAATTGTATTTAGCAAAATTTACCTGTATTGAAAGAAAGGGCAGAATATTCAAATGAATCTAATGAAGGAAAGATTTTGATAGCTAAACCGACGGGGTGCCAAAGATAATTTTGTGTTTTTTCTAACTTGATCAAATGATGAAATTTGGAATGGATGTAAAGCATACAACTTATGAAAGCTTTTCAAATATTGCTTCTCTAAATCCAGCTTTTATTGTAGTTTTATGCCTGGAGGGCTAATATGCTGTATTTGTTGTGTAAGGGAAGATTGATAGATAAACTTTAGAAACAATGAAAAGTGACAGGTATATAAGATTGGACATTCTCAACTTCTTTTTTTTTTTTTTTTTTTTTGCGAGTCTAGGGATGGAACCCAGGAGCATCTGACCTCCAAGCTACACCCCCTGCCCTATTTTTTATTCTTTATTTTGAAACCGGGTCTCACTGAGTTGCAGAGGGCCTCACTAAGTAGCTGAGGCTGTCTGCGAATGGCGATCCTCCAGGTCTCAGCCTCCTGAATGCTGGGATTACAAGCGTGTGCCACCACGCCTGGCTCAACTTCTTATTTACAAATGAAGAAAATGAAATACAAAATTTCATAACAGGAAAAGAATTAGCATCTCATCTGTCCATTCTTTCATCTCACAAAGTATCAATTAGGTTGCATGGACATCCATGAGGGTGCTCACCAAAACCTAGGCAATAAGACACAAATAATAATAAATGCTGGTGAGGGTGTGGAGGAATAGGAACTCTTATACTTGTTGGTGGGGTTGCAAATTAGTACAACTACTATGGAGATCAGTAGGGAGGCTTCTCTGAAGATTGGGAATGGAAAGACCATATGACCCAGTGATATATCTCGTAGACATCTTTTCAAAGGAATTGAGCCGGGCATGGTGGCCCATGCTTGTAATCCCAGCATTCAGAAGGATTGTGGTTCAAGGACAGCCTCGCCTACTTAATGAGGTCCCTTGCAACTTATTGAGACCCTGTTTCAAAATAAATAATAAAAATAGGGCTAGGGGTGTAGCTCAGAGGTAGAATGTCCCAGTACTGAAAAAAAAGGAATTGAAGTCAGAATATTACAATAATACATTCATATACATTATCTATAGCAGCACAATTTACACTAGCCAAAGTATGAAACCATCTGAGGTGTCCATCAGGTGAACAGATCACAGAATTGGAATATAGTCACACAATAGAATTTTACTCAGCCATAAAGAAGAACAAGATCACGTCATTTGCTGAAAAATGGATAGAATTTGAGAAAATTTGCTATGTGTCATTAGTCAGTCTCAAAAGCAAATAGTTGTATGCTTTCTCTTATATGAGGAAGCTAGATAGAAACTGGGAAACAAAGGTAACCTCAGACAAGCAGAGACTCCAAAGGAGAAGAAGTGAGGGGTGTTAGGGAAAACTAGAAGGGGGATAGAAACATAAAGAAGGTCACAATTGAAATAAAGCTATGTACTTATGTTAAACTACCAGTGCCAGTCTCAAAGACATCTATAGCAATGGGGAGGGAGGGGTGGAGCCTGGAGGGAAGTTCTCTATGAGTTGTGCATATGTATATTCCTAGCAATCTGTACTTCTGTATGATGCATGATTACAATATACCAATAATTAAAAAAGAATTCATAAAATAAAAAAGTGGCAATATAATAGGAATGAAGAAAAAGACATTTGAAATATGTAGAAGACAAAATTAGCAAGATATTAAAAATTTATTAAATGTGGGACATTTGGAAGAAAAAGGAGTAAAAAATAACTTCCAGATTTCTACTTGGCATGACTGGTAATATCAATTTCAACACAGTTTATTGTAAAAAAAAATCTATTTTAAGGGGAAGATGAAAACATTTATTCTGAATTTGTTTAGGTAAGGTTGCCAATGGGAATCCCAGGTGGTGTTAATCAGCAGGATTATATAAAAATATCTAAATCCACATCCAAGCTTAAAATGAAGACTTGGGAGTTATAAAATTTGGATGAAAGATGAAATCACAAGAGTAGATGGCTCACAAGGTATGAAAATAAGATGAGCAATGGGAAACTGGGCGTGGTGGCCCACGTTTTTTATCCCAGTATTTGGGAAGCGAAGACAGGAGGATCACAGGTTCGAAGCCAGCCTCAGCAAGTTAGTGAAGCTCTGAGCAGCTTAACAAGACCCTTTTTCCAAACTAAAAATAAAATAGGGTTAAGGGTGTAGCTTAGAAGTAGAATTCTCTTGGTTTAATCCCCAGAGCTTTCCTCCTCAAGTCCTCACAATAAAACAGGAAACAAGAGCGCTGGGCTCTAAACTCATCCCTGGGGAACACCTGCATTGAAATGGTGGAGAGAGGCTAGTAGAATTGTGGAAGAAGAGAAGGGGAGGGAGGTGGGGAGGAAAAGGAAAGAACTGATGAAAGAAACAGTCCGAATTACTCTGTGCCCGTGTGTGAAGGTATCACTACCAGTATAGCTGGAATGTATGGGTAGAAGCGGGTAGCAGGGTGAGACCTGAAGGGAATCATACCACGACCTCTGTGCATGTCTGTCTGTATAACTTTGATCCTCACTAAGATGGAGAATTACAATGCAGCAATAAAAGTGTGAAACAATAAATAAGTGGAGAAAAAGGTAAGGATGCTATGGACATGAAAGAGAAGGCACTGCCCAGTACATAATGAGAATAAGAAGCAGAGATTCAAGGACAGGGTGATCGAACATCTTAAGTGATATTTTAAAAAATCTAAAAGAGCCTGGCACAGCATAATCCCAGTACTTGAGAGGCTGAGGCAGAAAGATCTCAGGTTCAAGACCAGACTTAGCAACTTAGGGGAGACGCTCAGCAATGAGAGAGAGAGAGAGAGAGAGAGAGAGAGAGAGAGAGAGAGAGAGAGAGAGAGAGAGAGAGAGAGAGAGAGTGAAGGAAGGAAGGAAGGAAGAAAGAAAAAAGAAAGATAGATTGAGAAAAGACTGACGTTATAGATTGCAGGCAGAACATCCCTAGTTTCAATCACCAGTACCATAAAATAAAACAAACAAATAAGAAAGAAAGAAATCCAGAAGGGGAAGGACTAAAAAATGATTATTGAATTTGCTGATGAAACATATCCAGCGATAACCTTTCAGGTAAAGAAATTGGTAAGAGAGATGCTATTGCAATGGACTCAAAATTACCACCTACTGTGGAACACAGAAACAGGGTAGCAACTTCCTTCTTAAGAAGTCCAAGGACTCACTCAGTACCATCCAGAGTACTAGTTAGAGAGGAGCAGGGCTCCAACTTGAGAGATTGTGTAGCTGCCTAATGGCTAAGCCAAACCCAGATCTCTCTGTCTTCAATTTAGACCTAAAACTTTTAGATAACCAAAGTACTGAAAAAAATAAGTGCAATTGTATGCCCATTTTCCAGTTTTTATGAAGTCCAGGTGAGTTGCTAAGGGCAATTTTCCAAGCATATATTAAGGCACACACATTAAAGTATGAAGAGGTACATCATTTAGCTGATTTATTTAATGGGAGCAGAATAGAACAAACAAAATCAAAATAAATGAGACCCTACCAAATGCCACTGCATTTGAAACTTTGAGGGCCACTTAACTGCACCCAATAGTATTGGTGAGTAGGACTGAATGGGCATGTTTTTATACAACACACTGCAGCAACATAATTCTGTCCTATGAGCTTTCCCAATAAATAACCAAGGTGCTCAGCTCACCCTAAGTTTCATGTTAAAGAAACAGAACACTTAAGGGTGCAAAATTTTTGTTACTTCTTGGGAGCCACAGAACTTTTCTCAGCATAGTGGCATTTAATAAAAGAAAGACCCCGGGTCGTGTACTGTGTTTTGGGAACATAGAAAAGCTGTATTCCTCTAGCTTTATGTGGCGTGGAGGAAGATAACACTGGCCATGAAGGCTGGAACCAGATAATGAAGGGCTTTATATATCATGCTAAGGAGTCTGGACTTTATCCTGTGAGTTAGCAGAGAGCTATTAAAGACTTTTAAGTAAGGGATTACCATGATCAAATTTCTATTTTCTGGCAGCTTCAGCATGGGGGAGAACTGAAGGCGGACAGAGACTGGAGTCAAGGAGACCAGTGATTAAGTCCCACTTATCCTTTTTTTCCTCTCTGTCTCAAAGCACCCTGATACCAATGCTCCCGACCCATTTTTTGGTATGACCTTTCTTTCTAAGAGCTACCTTTTCTGGTCTGAGCTTTCATTCTTTAACATGCTGGCCACATGTGCTCATGTGTACCCATGCTTGCATATACACACACACACACACTCACATACAAGTATCATTAATTCTAATCATTCCTAGGCAGTGTCAAGTTGTGTTGTATCCAGATCACCCTGAAGTCATGTCAAGAGAGACAGGAAGAAACGTGTGAACAAAGGGCCCCTTGGCTGTAGAGAAGACATCAGGATATATGAAATGTGTTCAAGGCTGGGGCTAGGATTGTGTGAATGCATTAAAAAATTATAATTAAGATGCTTTCCTGAATTTGATGTAAAACATTTCTATTTTCTATGTATTTAGAGTGTTTATCATAGAATTTCTGGAATGCTATGCATAATTCTCAAAGGCACTAAGAGAAAAGGACTTGGAAAGGGAGAAAATTAAAACTATATGCATGGTGGACTGTGCATAAAAAATCTCAAGTGTAGTCCCTAAAACATTAACTGACACAAATTATCTACTGAAGAGATGACTAAGAAAAATAGGAACCCCTCTCTTAGAAAAGGAAAGGAGCCCGATGTGGTGGCACATTTGTAATCCAGCATTCAGGAGGCTGAGACCGGAGGATCGCAGTTCGCAGGCAGCCTCAGCTACTTAATGAGGCCCTCTGCAACTCAGTGAGACCCTGTTTCAAAATAAAGAATAAAAAATAGGGCAGGGGGTATAGCTCGGAGGTCGAATGCTCCTGGATTCTATCCCCAGTCCTGAAAAAAAAAAAAAAAGGAAAGGAAAAGAGTGGATCTTAAGTACAATAAAATATTTGCAAATGACAATTCAAAGCAAGCAAGTTTAAGGGGAGGAGCAGTAGAGATGATCTGTGTATCTGATTCCAATGGAGTGTTTTTAGGTAAATAACTGCAAGAGAACAGGGAAATTGCACATGGTCTTGGAGAGTAAAGAACGATACAGCCTATGTGGCTGGATAAATGGTATTATACTCAACAGAAACTTTAACACACGCCTATGTGGTTTTTAACGTTGGAAATACTGTCCATCCGACATTTTTTTGTCTCTTGGAAAATAAAGTAATATCTGTGGCTTTTTGTCTTCCTCATGTTAAAATACAGGAGAGAGTGGTGATCTAATATAAACATTGAGTTAAAAAGTGGGAAGGGCCATTTCATGTGTTATTGAATCACTGAAATATTTGTGAATGTTGCTAAGTCAAAATACGACCGTTAGTCACGATAGACTGACTTTTCTTTTAGAGTGAAACCATTTCGCAGATGCTGCTGCTGTTTGGATGTCCCTGAGACTAGAACAGCGGGGCTGTACTGAGCGCAGCTGGGATGGAGAGCTCCCTTTGCACTCCTGGGAGACTGTACAGGCCCCATTTCTTTCCCTGAAGATTTCTGTGCGGCTGTGGCTAGGGAGCTGGCATAGGGAAAGCATGAAATCACGGGAGACACCATCCATCCCTGAAGCCACTGGCGGGCACTGAGGTCAGTGGGCTGATAGAGTGCTGATAGTGGGAAAGAACCAGATTAGGAGGAGTGCCGGGATTTCAAGGTACCTCTCTCTTGCTGCTCACACACTGAAAGCTGGATCAGCTTCGGTTCATGGTGTCAGAGTCTGATAACTCCTCTGTTCACACAAGGTAGAGCACTAATCCTAATAGGGGTTGCTTCCAAATAGTTTCTAAACTCAGTATTGCTTCCACCCTCTAACCTCAAAAGCTGAGAGATGATGGGGATAAGCTGCTAGGTTTTAAGAGTGTCAGATCTTTGGGTCTGAAACGTTTCTTTCTTTCTTCCTTCTCCTTGTAAGGCCTGCACACTTAGTCTTCCAAGTGTCTGTATTAATTAAATGCAGATCTACTATGCCAAAAATGTTTTGAATGTAAAAGATTAACGAGAGAGAAAACTTTTGTGAAAGGACGGAATTGAGACGGGAGAGGCTCCTCCTAGCTGGCATGGTTTTAAGGGGGAGGTAATCTAGAGGTCTTAGGAACATGCGTGCTGCAATTTTTTTTTTTTTTTAAGAGACACTGCTCTACTGGGAAAGAGTGAGCAAAATATTTCAGGGACTAAGGCAGCAGCCACCCAGGAAGGCTGCCCATGATCCTGGGTGACAGATGAGCTGTAAGTAGACTGTCTGAGTAAACGAGGACATGACTGGACCATCCTCCCTGTGCCTCTTCTCGCCGTGTTTCCTCTTGCTGTGTTTTAAAGCCCACTATGCGGGGGATCGACTGACCACTTTGACCTTTCCTTCCAGGTTTGGCATTTGGAGGAATAAATCAGGATTAGAGCTGCCGTTAAGCTTCAGACATGGTGTCTGTAAGACAAAAGTAAGACCCCTCCTGGCAGTTTTAGCACTGGGGACAAGTACTGCATTGCTAATTTGTAACAGTAAGAATTAATCAACAGGAGAAGCTTGATGTTCCTGCAGCAACACCAGGCTTCCAAAATATTTTGAGTATTACTAGTTCAATCAGCTGGGCAGTAGGAGGTGAGGAAGGAGACCAAGATTTGTATTTTGGTAACTTGCCAGCACTAAGATGTCAGCTATCCTTTTGAGAGTAAAAAGTTTTGCTTTTTTTTTTTTTAATGAAAACATTAGTGGTGGTCAGACTGATGAACATATTTGGAGACACTGAAATGATGTAATAATGACAACAATGTTATTTTTACAGCATTAGAGGAAAGGAGGAAAACTACCAGCTGCCAAACTCACTGGTCACATTGATCCCTAATAAATCCTGGGTGAGTCTGCCCAATATTAGTCATAGGAGTTAAGCCTGTGAATCTGTTAGGACTTAAGATACATTACTTTTAGTGGGGAGGGTAAGAGAAAATCTTCTGGCATATGGTTAAAAGAAGGGTAATTTAGTATACTTTCTTAATGCTTTGAAAGGCTATACTGAGACCATTTTTTTTTTTTCTTTTTGGATGAATATCTTGTATTTTCAAAAGAAAATGGCAACTTCTTATCAGGAGAATATGGGGAGGCACACCAAAGGAAAGAAAAAATCCTTGTAAAGCCTTTCACATTTTTTTTTTGAAAGGCTGAAAAAATGCAAAAACCGTAGGACACAGTAGCTTCCACGCCCTTTGAATTTGAATTTACTGAAAGCTTAAAAAGTTCTCATGTTTTCAACAAGGACACCTGTATTTTTCCAATATATGCTAAACAATTATTCCTTACAACTCTAGGAGCAGTAGACATTATTATTATCCCCATTTATAAAAGTTATAAAGGTGATATTTATTATTACCCAACAATTTAATATGGTCAACAAGTCCATACAGTGGGTGAATGGTGTGAATGGACTCTTTACCAGACCTGGGAGACCTCAGAGCTCAGGATCCTAAATGTGAGGCTGAGAATTATCCCTCTTATAGGTAGTGGACTTACTCTTTAATCAGAAATCTTCCAGTGGGAACTTTGCCATAAGTTGAAAATTTCTGGGAAAAGACCTTAAATTATAAAGTGTTATCTCTCATTTCTTGTGATTCTTAGGATGAGGCTAGTTAGGGACAGAAGGCCTTTGGGATTTGAGCTCCCTTCCTCTCTCTCATATTAACCAATCACGTAAGTAATTTGTTAAAGGCCACTCATGCCACCACGCTTGCAAATTCCAACTGCTCTTTATTTTTTTCCTCGATCTATAGAGATTAGTGATGTTGTACCCGTATGTCAGATAAGCTTCAGCACTTCGTCCTTTGGCACTGAATTATAATTGGTTCAAAGCACACATCTAGGGGAAAGATTGCTTGAGTTGTATGCACGGAAATTGCTTTTAACAGGGGATGTGCTGAGACGCTTCAAGCGAAGCCTCTATGGAGCCCCTCACTCCAGTCATCTGTCAATCTTTTAAAAGTCAATTCAGACTTTACTTATGCCAGAAATTGTCACTGACTAATCGCACTTGACTTCAAACTGCTGTGACACCACTTTCAGAATTTCAGCTGTGAGTTCATAAAAATACATGCATCTTGGTTACATGACAAAGGTTCTTAATAACTGCACTTCAGGATCCCTCTTCAATTACATTGTCTTTGCAGGCAGGCACCATATCTGCCTCATGTTGAATGAGGATACAAAAGAAAGGGAAGATATGGTCCTTGATCTCGAGGAGCACACATCTGGCTGCAGACTGATCTGTGGCTCTAAAGGGATACTCGCCGTGTAAGCAGATCTGAACCAGAGTGCTGTGGATATTCCATGAACTCAACAGGTAAATAGTACCTAAGTTCAAGTTTGTCATCAGCTTCCTAAGAAGCATCTAACCTCAGTTTCACATAATATTTGCTCATTCAGAAAGCAAAGCAAATCATAATGAATGTTTGAAAAAAATCAAAATGACATTTTATTTTATATAATCTCTTTGTCTAGAGGTTATTCTCAAAGTCTCTTCTTTCCTAGTACATGAACATAGTTTGCTCTAGTATAGCATTTTTCAGTTGAGGCTTGTGATTTATTACTAGGTCAGGAAATTTATTTAGGGAGCATGGCCATCATTTTTAAAACATGAAATAGAATATATCAGAGACAGACACTTAATTAAAAAATGAGTTTATTAAAATTGTTGTTTTCTTTATGTGTGCTAGGTCACAATGTAAAATGTACTTCTTGGTATGACTTGTAGTCAAAAAGAGTTTGAAGAACAATGCATCTAGTCAACACCCAGGAAACCGAGCAGATAGTTTTACAGACTACAGAAAAGCTGGGTATTTGCAATATTTATTTTCCCCATGAAGGGAATGACCTCATTGTGTGGTGATAACTTAAAAATATATCATTCATGTTACTGAAAAAAACTATCTGGCTTAGATGGATGGCAGCAGACAACTTCTGAATACATCACAAGTATAAGGGCCACATCCCACCCAGTTATATGCAGAATTAAATCTCTACAGAACTCATCCAGGGTTCATCCTGCTTCATTACTCTATCACATGAGACTAGAAACCACAGAACCCAAAGAGAAAGACCAGGGGAGCATGACTTCACCCAACCCTCCAGTAGGGCCCTTCACACTGGCCTCCCGAGGGAGTGGAATGAGGAGTTAAGTCTAGCTGAAGGAGAGCAGGTGTTATCATGGTGGAAGTTTTCCTCATGGAAATATGAAGCCATGGAGTCATGAAGGCTGGGGGCTCACCTCCAAATACTCTCTTCTTTCACAAAGTAGCATTTGAGATCTCACTGCCTTTCTGAACAAAAGTTATATATTAAATGGAGGTGTTGCAAATCCATTGGAAGAAGTAAATGATAGCTTATTGGGGAAGTTTTACCCCACCAGATTTGAGCTACTCTTTTCATTTTTTTTTTGTTATTGTTCTGGGGATTAAAGTCAGGGGTGTTCTACCTCTAAGCTACATCCCCAGCATCGCACCATTCTTTTTTCTTTAAAAGAAGTTCTTGCTATGTTGCTGAGGCTGTCCTTGAATCTGCAAACCTCTTGTCTCTTGGTCTTCCAAGTCCTGCAATTACAGTCATGAGCCACCATGCCTGGCTTAAACTATTCTTTCTTTGTGTAACCTCTTTGGACAATTAGATTTTAGTACCAGGAAGACTCTGAATTAAGTTAGACCAGAATGTTAATTAATTTTAACACCTTTACAATGTACTTCACTTCTTGAACCATTTCTTTTCTCCAAAGATGTTCACCCACATTGTAGAATACGGCTCAGGCTGTGCAGTGGCTACTGATGACAACTTTAAAATAATTCCAAGTCACAAACATTATTATGTCAAAATGTCTCTTTTTGTTTGTGTTTGTTTGTATGGTACTGGGGATTGAACACAGGGACATTCTACCTCCAAGGTACACCCTCAGCACCTTTTCATTGTTTTTGTTTTGAAATAGGGTCTTTCTTGGATGCTGAAATTATTGCTGTGCTGTTGAGGCTGTCTTTGAGCCTGAGATCCTCCTGCTTCAGCATCCCAAGTACTGTGATTACAGGCATGCACCTCCGTGCCTGGCTAAAATGTTTCAAATTTAGACTTGTATCTGTTCCTAAGAAGAAATTACCAAAAATTACTTCTGGTCTTTTCTAAATAAATTAAAGATCAGAAGTTGTCAATAACAGAAAAGAAATGTAGCCTTCTTAAATTCAAGAATTTGTGAAATTCTAAAAATTATTGCTATCACCAAATCTTCTGGTCATTTGTAGTTAAAGGCAGTTCATTCTTGTACCTATGTGGAAATGGGATTTTCTTTACTATGTGTAGCCTGGATTATTTTCTATGGAGATAAAATTACTTCAGAACTCAGAATTTTAGTCAACTCCAATGTGATGAATAGGAGTTCAAAGAGAAAACAGGAGCCACACTAGGGTAATTTGATTAAGGAGATATTTACTATGTGAAATTAGAAGTTTATGCAATCATTAGAAGAGCTGAGGAAGATAAGATCAGATTGCCTCTTTAGGAAATCCTGACATGTATTGTGTGGTATTCACAGGGAAGTCACAGCAACTGATCTTGGGCTCAGACAGGCAGGCAATTTTCAAATATAAAGCCTAGAAGCCATGGAAAGCCACCTGTGTTGTTTTGAGCATCCTGCTTCCAATAATGTGTGTGTGCGTGTGTGTGTATTTATTGATGTATTATAGTCTCACATCATAATGTAACTCATAGTGATAGTAACATACACAAAAACAGTACCTGGTGAGCTTTCCCTCAGGCTATGCATATGCATCTCACTGGCCAAAGTGAATACTTTGAAGATTATCCTGGCACTGCTCCCAAACCCATGGAAGTCGGAAACATGAACAGATTTCCAGAACGTATTAACAGTTATTTAGGTAAAACATATTTCTTAGAAACCCATACATTACCCCCCTCCACAGAAGTACATTCTAAAACTTCCAATAGCCTAAAACTGCAGATAATATTCAACACACTGCCTCTCTGTCTCTGTCTCTGTCTCTGTCTTTCTCTTTCCATATACATGTTTCTTTCCTGTGGAAAATATACCTATAATAAAATTTAGTGCATAAATTAGACACAATAGGAGAGTAATGTAAATGACTATTAATTAACTGGGTCAGCTACAAGAATACATTCAAATTAAAGTTATTTAGCCGGGTGTGGTGGTGCACGCTTGTAATCCCCACGCTTGGGAGGCGGAGAAAGGAGGATTGCGTAGGTTCGAAGCCAGCCGCACTGGCTTAAGAGTCCCTGTTTCCAAATAAAAATATAAAAAATAGGTCTGGGAGTGTAGCCCAGAGGTAGAAGGGCTTCCAGAAACCCTAGTACCACCAAAAAAAAAGTTATTTAAAAAGTTATAAATCATTTATTTCTGGACTTTTCCATTTACTATCTGAGCACAATTGATCAAGGGCAACTGAAACCACAGGAAACGGGTAAGGGAACACTACTGTGCATGCACTTTGTACAAATCTAGATCCTTGTGACAGTCACCAGAAGACATTCAGTACTTAATAATTTCATTTGCAGTAAGTGCAGACACTTAGGCAACGTTTTTGGCTTGTGGACATGAAATCAATGGGGAGAACTCTTCAACTGAGAGCTAGATGCAAATATTTACCATGTGGGAAGAATCTTTTTAGTCAGGCAGTGACACTCATAATATGACCACTTCATTACAAAACTTTAAAATTTCCCAAGCTGTCTTAGGACCTCTGCCCCTCCCCTTTTTCCTTTTTTTTTTTTTTTTTTTTCAGGTCTGAGGCTGGAACCCAAGGGCATTCGACCTCCGAGCTACCCCCATCCCTGCCCTATTTTCTATTCTTTAATTTGAAACAGGGTCTCACTAAGTTGCAGGTTGCAGAGGACCTCACTAAGTAGCTGAGGCTGTCTGCAAACCTTGATCCTTCAGTCTCAGCCTCCCTAATGCTGGGATTACAAGTGTGCACCACCACGCCAAGCTTGCCTTTTCCATTCATAGTATTTAAAATCTCATTTTGTGTGCCCTTTTGAACTTCTTTGTGAACCCAGCATTGAATCCACTGTGGCTTCTGCCTAATTCACTGTCTCCATTCTATTTTTCTGGGCTATCATTTTTGGCTGCTACTGACAATAAAACTCGGCCCCTGAATTCCACCTCTGAGATTTTATTTGTATTCTTCCTCCTGGAGAATCGCCTCTAGCAGACCATTGAACAAATCTGACACTGGGATTTGAGAATTGGTGCTTCTCAAGGCTGAGTCAGAATCCACACTTTTGCCCCATCCCTATCCCCAGGGCCTGTTTTTGCCTCACCTCTTCGTTTCTCTAGGCCTTCAATAACTCAGAAATATCCATGGCAGGGAAAATGTATTTTTCCTTGCTATAACCTTTTTTTTTTTTTTTTGGCAATATGTCTCTTGTGTTCTCTTTCTCCCCTGATTTACTCCAGGGATACTCAGCTGCAGTTGTACAATTAAAAAAATTTATTCCTATCCTTTTCTTTTTATACCATCTGAAAAAGCCATCCCATTGTATGGAATTTCTGCTTTTTTAGACATTTATATTTCTAACATTCCTCTAGATCTAGACTTCCTTAACTGTTTAGGAGGAGCATGAATTTAATGAGCTGTGAGTCTGCCAAAATGCACATAGATTTTAAGCAAATGTGTCTACTCTCCCCACCCCATCCTTGCAATAGGGTAGTCCCATCCAGGAGGCAGAGTCTCATGCCATGACTAACCTAACCCAGCATTATGTGTAAGACAGGTACTAAAAATTACAGTGCTTAGGAGCCCAGGTTGCAGAAGAAGACTACAAGGATTTGAATTCCAGCTATTTTATTTACTACTTTAGTGTCCTTGGGCAAATCGGTTAAATAACTTGGGCAAATCGGCCTCAGTTAATTTATCTGGAAATGGAACTATTAATAGTCTCTCCTGTGCAAGATTACTCTAAGTATTAAGTGAGCTCATCTGTAAAATTTTAAGAGTAGTGCATAATATATAACATTGTGTATTGTGTCTTACCTTTTCTATGCTTTCCCTTGGTCAAATATGTCTTAGGTATTTTACATCAGGAATGAAAGAATACTGCCTACAATCACTCTAGGACCTTTAAACTTTACACTTGCTATAGACATGCTACATCCTCTTTTAGTATATATACAACTTTTGTGAACAGTCTAGTTGATGGTTGAACTGACTCTTATGGAGGTGACCATTTGCAGCTCTAAAGGTCTGATTCACTCTGGCTCTCCGGACCCAAGATTCCCTCAGGGAGATGCCTTGCAGCAAGCTTCTAGAAATCTTGCCACGTGTCTTTGGTAATTTTCTTTGAACCCCAATCACCTTTTCTGATCAATTAACAACTAAAATACTGTCTCCAGTCTTACATGTAATGAGAGCCAAACTTAGGGGCATGAGCTTTCCCCTTTTCTGTTTGCCCAGCCTAACTTCTAGGGTTTTTCTTTCTCCTATTAGCTTATCTTCTTTCATGTGAACTTAAGCTTACTCCCCAGAGAGTCTCTCCCTTCCCCTACTTAACCAAATGTTATTTTTCTTTCATCCTGCCAGTATTCATGTTCTGATAGCGTTATTTTAAAAAATGAATCCAGTTCCTTCTTGTTACCTGAACACGTGGTGCCTAAGGACAGAATATTCCTGGAGCAAGCAGGCCTTTGCATTTGTCTTCTTGCTTTTGGGTTTGAATAAATTGCATTGGGTTGCTTCATGACTACAAGCAAAGGTAGCCTACTCATTTAATAAAGACTCTTCTACTGGGGGCTGTTTGTGAATGAAATGACTTCCCCTCCATATCTGAATCCAGAGTTATCAGAAGACAGTGCATTGAAGCCGGGTGTGGTGGTGCACGCTTGTAATCCCAGCATTCGGGAGGCTGAGACTGGAGGATCGCGGTTCGCGGACAGCCTCAGCTACTCAGGGAGGCCCTCTGCAACTCAGTGAGACCCTGTTTCAAAATAAAGGATAAAAAATAGGGCAGGGGGTATAGCTCGGAGGTCAAATGCCTCTGGGTTCCATCCCCAGAACCGCAAAAAAAAAAAAAAAAAAAAAAAAAAAAAAAAAAAAGACAGTGCATTGGTGCAGAGTTCTCTTGAGACAAACAGCATGAATACAGGGAGCCCCTCCACTGTTCACCCTCTCAGCTTAACTGCAGTTCAGGAAAGGGATTTATTCAGATTGCAACCTAGTTCTGCTGGGAAGCCCTTTTGCTTGGCCAGAACTCAATTGCTTTTGAAAATCAAAGTCCTAGAATGAAGGTCTTGATGAGAAAACCAATATCAACAAAGGAAGCTGAGATTATCCCATATTCCCAGTGTCTAAAGAGGCTGCACAGTAATAGCTAAGAAGTCTTCTCAGGATCTTCTATCCCTTTTCTGAGCTTCACTTACAGTGCTCAGCCAAGCTGCCTCTGTGCAATTCATGGCCAGTGGTGAAAACATACAGTCTCAGCCCTAGAAAGCTGTTTGCTGGGATCTTTCCCAGCTAACAGCCAGCCATGACCCTGAAATAGCCACGTGGATGCTGCCTCAAAATCCCAAAAGACAATTTCAGGAGTCCTGAATCAACAAAGTACTAAATACCGAAGTCATTCAGCCGCATCATTCAAGCAAAGATCACCATGTTCTATTTTGGTCCCTAAACATCTGTCCCCATGTCCTGCTTTCAAGGTTCATATGGTGTGTATCATGCCCTTCATCATTTGAGTCACTCGATAAATAGCACTCTAGCTACAGGAAGCAAATAAGATGACCCTTAAGATATTAGCTCACATACTTGGAACACCAGAGCTGGAGGATGTATCTTAGATGTACATTTTATTCATTCTTCACTTCAGATTTGTATATAACTGCATGGTTTCAGTGAGCTGGGATGCCACAGGACAGCCTGGAGGAGCCTTCTGACCCAGTACTTAGCACAACAGAGCAGAAGCTAGACTTCCCAGAGCAGGCAGTTTCACAAAGAGAACCTAGAATTACCTCATGTACTTTCCCAACTTGCCAATCAGAAAATCCCAGGAGAAGAAGTAAATCAGTGAGAGAGTAGGAAAAGGCCACAGCATCAGTCTATTAGGAGTTTCCTCATGAGAACGCGAGGTCAGGCCAACACTTTAAACTTGGCTTTTAAAGAATTGCCTTAATATTAAAAGACCGAGAGGCTGGGTAGGGAATTGTTCTGCAAATCCCCAGGACTTTGCTAATATTCTGCACTAGTTATTAAATGTAAATAATGTGGATAAAGCCTAGTTAACCATTTGTCCAACATTGCCATGTTTGTAAAATGGACACTAAATCACACTGACCACGTAGGGCCCATGCTGATTTCTCTTCTTGCCCATCTGTAAGACTTACAGTTACAAACCAGTTTTAAATTCTGATTAGAAAATAGATCCATGAACATTTTAAGAATATTCTTTTCAGCAAATTTTAATAAAAATTCAATTCTTTAATTTTTTAAAGTGCTTTGGAAACTCTAAGATGTTCTAAAAAGATATGATATAGCTAGGCATTTGTGACATAAGCCTGAATCTCAACACCTGTGAGGCTGAAACAGGAAGATTTCAGGTTCCAGGACAGCCTACTCATGTGGCAAGGCTCTCAGTAAACTACACAGGTCTGAAGTAGAAGGACCCTGAATTCAATTCACAGTATCAAAATAAATAAATAAATAAATAAATAAATAATTTTATTGGTGCACTGGATTCATACATCATAATGGTATAAAAACTTGTGTAGACATACATGCACACATCGCCCAGTTAGCCCCTACCCAATTCCCATCCCATTCCCTCCCCATCCCTCCTTCCTATGCTTGGCTCAGTGGTTGACATCTAATATTATAGCAATTTATCCAAGATTAGCAATGATAATCGCACGTAACAGATTCATTTGTCTGCTATCAAACTTTTGATCATTTAGAGATAACATTTCAGTATTTCTTTTTAATGTATGATAGTTTTACCTTAAAAAAAAAACAGAAAAAAAATCCTCTGGTAAGAAATAAATAAATGAATTTTTAAAGTAAGACATATTTTTCTCTAAGTTTGAAGTTTTATATAGTGTTTCTCTTCTAATAAAACATATCATATTTCTGAAGGCAAATATATGGGAAAATATAAAGTCTATAAAAAGCAACTTTTTTTCTTTTTGGTGGTACTGGGGTTCCTGGAAACCCTTCTACCTCCAGGCTACACTCCCAGACCTATTTTATACTTTTTTTTTATTTAGAAACAGGTTCTGTTTTTTTATTTTATTTTTTATTTTATTTTAATTATTTTTTTGGTGGTACTGGGGGTGGAACCCAGAGGCTTTCTACTTCCGGGCTATACTCCCAGACCCATTTTATATTTTATTTGGAAACAGGGTCTCACTAAGTTGCTGAGAGCCTCACACAGTAGCTGAGGCTGGCTTTGAACCTGGGCGATCCTCCTGTCTCAGCCTCCCAAGCGCAGGGATTACAAGCGTGCACCACCACTCCTGGAGTAAAAAGCAACTTTTAAGTGCTCTGATTCTAAAGTTTTCACTTGTCTGGTAGGAGGCTAAACATTTACCAGGTGTTAGGTATTAGGTTGCTGGCACATGATTTTTTTTTCCATTCATAGAATACAAATAGGAACCACTACTTTTTAAAAACGGATTAAGAAGCATCAGCAATCTCAACTACCCATCTTAATTACTATACACATTTTCTTATAGCTTGGCTCTCTCTGTTATATGTCTTCTCAAGAAAAAAAGATGACTTAGTTATTTTTTTCTTTATGAACACTGTACTTATTTCAAAACTGACAATGTATATATTTTTAAACCTGCAACTATGCAACTATTAGACCTTATACAAGATAATTTAAAAATATTTTCTACTAGCCCTTGATTAGTGAGATCACTTATAATATGAATGTTGCCTTCCTTTTTCCTGTAGAGAAACATCTTTCTTTTCTTTCTTTTTTTTTTTATTTTTTTCAGTACTGAGGATGGAACCCAAAGGGCATTCTACCTTCGAGCCCCACCCCAGTCCTATATTTTATCTTATTTTTAAACAAGGTCTCACTGAGTAGCAAAAGGCTTCATTAAGTTGCTGAGGCTGGCCGCGAACTGCAATCCTTCTGTCTCAGCCTCCCAAATGTTGAGATTACAAGCATGCACCACCGCACCTGGTAGAAACATCTTCATTCAGGGGAATTACTTGAGTTCCTTGGGGATCTTGGAGACAAGTGATAAGTTGTGGCAAAAGCCCTGCCCACACCATCTCTTTCATCTTATTTAATGGAGAGTGTTTGAGAAGGTGCATACCCATCTCCACCAAGGTGGGGTAGCTCCCAATAATACCATTGTGTGACATGAAGCTATATAATTTATAAAATCATGCTAAAACACAATTTTTGATTTCATTTGTGTCATGCAATTGTTGTGTGCATGTATGTCACTATCATTATGAATTACGTTATGATATAAAACTATATTGCACCAATATATTTATAAAAAGAGCTCAAATAACTTGAACTTGAAGTTTTCCTCTAATTGAAATATTGGAAAATTAATATGGATCCAAAAATCAAAATTACCTTTATGTGCCCAAGCCAGATTATTTTTTTCCATGTAGCTTTTAATATAAGTCTATATAAGGTGATTTTGTCAAAAGAAATTGGGATCTGCTTATAGGCATATATTAAGTTCAAAATGAAACTGTCTAAAATAAACCTTCTGGGATCCCTGTTTTTATCAAAGTAATCTCAGAGTAGTAAGCAATTTGCTCTGTAAGCAAACTGACAGAGGGAGGGGTGTGGGGAGAGAAACAGACAGGTTCAGACACAGAAAGACAGAGTGACAGACAGTTTCTATTTTGAAGAGATAGTAGTCTTTTCTAAAGGGCAGAGAGTTTGTATCTATGTAAAATCTACCTTTCATGCTCTAACCAATGTCTGCATTCCTCTCATCTCTGTGTGAAGTGTTTGACCGGGGCTGCTACACTGTTCTACCTGACCCGCTGATGGAAAAAAGTATCATCACGGTCCTCTTAGCAGGCCCAGGACAAGATAGTACCATGACAAGTATAATACAGGAATAATGTAGACCTGGGTGTAAATAATTAAAGTTGTAATTCAAGCACAGCTTACCAGTGACATCATTTGTCAATGTCACTAGAATCCCTCAATGAAATTACAGCTCTACATGTACAATTTAGATGCACACCCTTCGTTGCACTATGTAAGGAATGTTCCTGTTAATAATAGGTCCTAGATACAGGAACAGCAAGGGGCAGATTTTGATCCCCCCACACACACATACACACACTCACAGAAAAGGGTAATTTATAACAATTTAATGAAAATGATACCAGAATATGTCTATTTAATATATGGCCCTCATATTCTGTGTCATAATATAAAAGAGAAAACAACCCAGAGATTTGAAAACAGTTTTTTTCTAATTAAACAGAGTTCATCATTGTCAGTTTTTATGGGATAATCTTATTTATTCATTTATTGGTACTGGGGATTCAATCCAGGGGCATTCCATCTCTGAGCTACACTCCCAGCCCTTTTCATTTTTTTGTTTTGAAACAGGGTCTTGGAGGTTGATGAGAGTCTTGTTAAATTTCTGAGTCTGGTCTCCCAAGTATTGGGATAACAGGCATATGCTATCACACTAGACTAATTAGTATTTTGAGATGCCCATCTATAGGTTGGTTCTTCGTAAAAATTAATATTGGAAAAATACAAAAGTCATCCACTTCTTTTAAATCTATTTGTTGCTTCTTTATCTCTGTTTTCATCCAATGCTGATAAAAGGATATCATGGACACAGCTCATTCAGAGATGAACAATTTAGATTTATATGGATCTAAAAGGACAACAGTAAATTAGTATGATTTACAAAATATTGTCTCAACCATTATGAAGGACAATTTAACATGAAAAGCTTAAAAAGTATATATATCTTTAGCTCCTTAAAGATTCTAGTTTCCTAGAGCCATAATTTAAAAGATACTGAGATGCACAAACTGGTAACCATTACACTTTTTTTTTGTGTGTGTAGTACTGAGAATGAAACCCTGGGACATTCTACCTTCAAGCTACACCCCCAATCCTTTTTATTTTGTATTGAAACAGGGTCTCACCAAGTTTCTGAGGCTTGCTTCAAATATGCGATTCTGCTCAAATCTCAGCCTCTCAAATGCTTGGATTACAGGTATGCACTACCATTCCAGACTTGGACCATTCTTTATTTTATAATATTTTATTTTTAATAAAATATTATTTTAAAATTAATTATTTACTGAGAATGGAACCAAGGGTCATTCTGCCTCACAGCTCCACCCTCAAACCTATTTTTTTATTTTGAAACAAGGTCTCACTAAGTTGCAGAAGGTCTTATTAAGTAGCTGAGGCTGTCTGAGAACCTCCTGTCTCAACCACCCAAGTATTGGGATTACAAGGGTGTGCCACCACACCTGGCTTGCACCATTCTTAATAAAAAAAAAATGGAAGCAATGTGAATGGCTGAAAATAAGAAAGTAGTACTTTATTTTATGAAAAATCTATTTCCCACTCAATTAATTATACCTTAATGTAGAAAAGAGCCTATTGACAAAGGAGAATCCGTGTAAGGTGCAAAATGGTAAAAAGTACATTAAAAACAGTGTGAACAATTTTATCTCAACTTTTAAAAAGAATATGTATCTTAATATTTAACCTTTATTTAAAAGAGAAAAAACAAATCATCTGTAAGTTTCAAGTTTGAACGATTAATAACAATAATATTTTAGCAATAGGCTCCATGTCAGCCACTACTCTAAATGTTTTACATAATTTTATTGCCACAAGAGCCTGGGAGACAGGCATCATTATCTAATTTAGAAGATGAAGAAATTGAGGTATACAGAAATTAAGAGCTTTAGTCACATAAAAAATGGAGGACATGGGGTTGGACTCTGGAAGTTCATGCAGAGAACACACTTTTAATTACTGCACTGTAAAAGCATCCTAATTTTTTTTATATGTTTGTGTTTTATATCTTTGTTCAAATTTCTAGGGAAAATGTGCATGATTTTGTAACCGGGAAAATAAACCTCTCATTGATCTTATTTTTAAATCAGATTACTGCAAGGGAGAAGAACAAAGCTTCTAAGTCATGTAGAATAATATTTCTACTTCAATAAGTAGATGTTATGAAACTATATTGATGGATTAGAGCTTCCTTACATTTTCTTTTTGGATACAAAGAAAACCATTTAACTGATGAAATAACAAATGACAACATTTCTGTCTCACTAATTATCTTTTTATTTTTATAAATTGATCAACTTACCCAAGAAACATGATATTTCCATAATCTGAATGGGTCTGAGTCTGCGTTTAGTTCCAGTCTGCCACTTATTTCTCCTTCCTAAGGAAGCCTCAACATCTTATGTAGACATATGACAACTTGTAAGAAGAGAACGGAGTGCAGAAAATGATATCATTGTGGAATTAAACCTATCATCTTTCTTTCAAAAAGAATGGGTCACAATTTGCTTCATTGGAGCAAGCAATCTGTCCCTTGTTACCTTTTAGATTGCTCCATGGGACTGTGTTAGAAAAACATTATTATTATTAGCAGTAGTAACACTTGGCAGCCATTCAGCACATTTCATCAAAGACTCCAAGAGCTGAGCCATCAATCAAACTTGCCTCGGTGAGCTCCTGGGAGAAGGTGGTATTATTCCTGTTTGGAACAGAGGTTAAGTGACTTGCCCAAGGCCTTGAAGCTGGTGAGATTCAGAGTTGGGAATTAAACCCTGGAGACTTGACACCCAGCATCCCACTCTCTTTCCTGGAGCACATTCCCTCCGCCTGTCTGAAAGATGGAGGGATAAATAAAGCATCTAATAGAAAAATGTCCTGCTCCCCAGCATGTGTTCCTGCGTGCAAGCTCTTCTGGCATTAAATTGAAAAAGCACAAGTAGTTTCATTCAGAACTTGAGCTGGTACCTTTCAGTCCCACACACATTCCATTTATTCCTTCAACAAATAGGTATTTAGTGTTAGCTATTTAGTAGGGACCCAATTTGGTTGTTGGAAACAAAACATAGCTATAGCCCACAAAGAGTTTTCAGTCTAGTAAGAAAGGACAAAAACACCCTTGTAATAATGAATGATGTTTCTTTATGTTTATTACTGTGTGATATTCTACGTTTGAAATCCTACATCCTTCTCCTTTAGCCATACATTATAAAACTGTACGACTCAACATTTGGATTACAGCAATATAAAGATATATGGTGTGTGTGTGTGTGTGTGTGTGTGTGTGTGTGTGAGAGAGAGAGAGAGAGAGAGAGAGAGAGAGAGAGAGAGAGAGAGAGAGAGAGAGATTAGATTTTTCCTTTTACTGGTGCATTATATCATAGTGATATGCAATGTAATACACTGATATATGCACACGACACCTTTTGGTATGTTTCCCTCTGCACCCACCCCTTCTCACTCATCCCTCTCCGTACATGCTAGTGCAGTTGATAGCGATAATTTGTATACAAACATGACGTGATCTGGTCTGCCTCTTCCCTCAAGCCTCATTTCCTCCCTCTTCTCCCTTCACCAGTCCTCTTCTACTCCCCTACTGGCCTCTCTCCTAATTCTTCATGAAGGCCCTTTTCTTTCCTATTTTCTCTCCAGCTTCCATACATGAGAGAAAGCATGTGACCCTTGGTTTCTGAGTCTGGCTGGTGTCACTTACCATAATTTTTTCTAGTTGCATCCATTATTTGAAAATAAAATAATTTTGTTTTTCTTCATGGATAAATAAAACTCCATTGTGTGTATATACCATATTTTCTTTATTAATTGATGGACACCTATTTTAGTTCCATAGCTTGGTTATTGTGAATTGCCCTGTTATAAATGTGGATATGCATGTGTCACTATTTGTTCTTTAATTTTTATTTATTTATTTTATTTTATTTTATTTTATTTTTGCGGGTCTGGGGATGGAACCCGGGGGCATTCGGCCTCCGAGCTACACCCCCTGCCCTATTTTTTTATTCTTTATTTTGAAACCAGGTCTCACTGAGTTGCAGAGGGCCTCACTAAGTAGCTGAGGCTGTGCGCGAACCACGATCCTCTGGTCTCAGCCTCCCGAATGCTGGGATTACAAGCATGCACCACCACGCCCGGCTTGTCCTTTAATTTTAATAGTTTATATCATTCTGTATAATTTTGTAACCTGGTAGGAGATAGTTACTAAAAATTTTCACATTAGAACATAATTCCAGCCGGGCACGGTGTCGCATGTTTGTAATCCCAAAGGAGGCTGAGACAGGAGGATCGCACAGGTTCGAAGCCAGCCTCAGCTACCTAGTGAGGCTCTCAGCAACTTAGTGAGACCCCGTTTTAAAATAAAATATAAAATAGGTCTTGGAGTATAGCCCGGAGGTAGAAGAGCCTCTGGGTTCTACCCCCAGTATCACAAAAATAAATAAATAAATAAATAAATAAATAAATAAATACAATAGAACATAATTCCAGAAAAGCAAAATTATATTTTGTTATTTACTTTCACTATAATAAAATAATTATGAGATCTAAAAATCTGTTGCTAGAATTAAATTTTCTAAGATTAAGTAGTTATCATGTAGTATTCTAGAAAACTAACCCACACATTGTATTTCTACCACCTATGTGCTTGGCACTGAGCTATGCATAATAGCCCAAACAAGAGACTGAGGATCAAGCCTATTCTTTGGACACTTATGTTTATTAAGGAATAAATTTACAGCCTATATAAAAATTTATCCAAAGGAATTTTATGTTAAGAGTTTGTTGCCAAAGTACTAAATTCTCTTTAGAGAAATCCAATTGCACTAATAAGAAGATTCATGTCCCAATCTCTAGCAACCATTCTGTTCCTAATCCCTACAACCAGCAGAAATGTTTGGATAGTGGGAGCTGTATTTAGAAATGGAAGTTTCTAAATTAACATTTCATATCTATGACAGTGTCCCATGTACTCTCTCTTAGCCTTTTTCTTTCCCATGGTAGAATAAATATGGTTAAAAAAATAAGTTTGAAACAAACCAAAATCACTACTTGATCTACCTAGGAGGTTTTTTATGTTTGTTTGTTGTTGTTTTTTTTTTTTTTTATGCGGGTCTGGGATGAAACCTAGGGGCATTAGACCTCCGAGCTATACCCCCTGCCCTGTTTTTTTTCTTTTATTCTTTATTTTGAAACAGGGTCTCACTAAGTTACGGAGCGCCTCACTCACTAAGTAGCTAAGGCTGTCCCCAAACCATGATCCTCTAGTCTCAGCCTCCCAAATGCTAGGATTACAAGCGTGCGCCACCACGCCCAGCTATCTAGGAGGTTTTAAGGATCAAATGAGATCACTAAGGCAAAACACTCTGACAAAAATGTGAAGTATTATGTAAAGGAAAATAATAATTATGTGCCCAGGGTTCAATAAAATTTTTGGAATATATAGTTTCTTTTTGGTGGATATTTCTTGCTTAATATGTATAATGATATTAATAATGATAACAATAATAATGTAATTTTACTACATTTTCCATATCTAAACAAATGGAGATAATATATAGTAAATATAATTTTTCCCTAATATGGTTAAGACAAATAACAACTTCATGTGTAAACACAAAAGCTACATTATACCCTCTTATAATAGGTAATAATCTTAGTAATGATAAAACATGCATTTATGATAAAGATCCTCAGTAAATCAGAATGAATCAGAATGAATATCTTTCTTAATCTAAAAAAAAAACTCTGTAAAAAACATAAAATGAAGCCGAGCATGGTGACACACACTTGTAATTTCAGTACTTAAAAAGGCTGAGATAGGAGGATTGCAGGTTTGTGGCCAGCCTCAGCTACTTAGCGAGGCCCTCAGCAACTTAGTGAGAACCTAATTCAAAATAAAAAATAAATATTTGAGCTGGGGTGTGGCTCGGGGGTAGAATGCCCCTGGGTTCCATCCCCAGTACCACACAATAGCAAGCAAGCAAGCAAGCAAGAAAGAAAGAAAGAAAGAAAGAAAGAAGAAAGAGAGAGAGAGAGAGAGAGAAAGAAAGGGAAGGAAGGAAGGAAGGAAGGAAGGAAGGAAGGAAGGAAGGAAGGAAGGGCTGTGGTGTAGCTCAGAGGTAGAATGCCCCTGGGTTCAATCCCCAGTTCTTAAAAAAAAAAAAAAAAAAAAAAAAGAACTATAAAGGCAACAAGCTGAAGGTTTTCCCCCTAAAACTTGGAATGAGATAAGTATGTCCATTCTCCTCATTTTGATTAGTAATTTGACCAATGAAATAAAGCAAGAAAAATGCATAAACACTTTAAATAAAATTGCTTTTATTTGTAGGAGATATAATTATTTGTGTAAAAAATCCTAAGAAATCCACAGAGGTGGGGGGAAAGAGAAAGAGAGAGAGAGAGAGAGAGAGAGAGAGAGAGAGAGAGAGAGAGAGAGAGAGAGGGAAAGGAGATAAAAAGCCAAAAATTTTTTAAATTGGCCTTTTAAGCAGATAAGAAGCCAATTTTTTAAAAAAATTTCTATACATTAGAAACAAATGATTAGAAAATAAAATTTAAAAATCATACTATTTACCCAATAAGAAATTAATTAACACTTAGTGACAAATTTAAACTTTTACATTAAAAACTGAACATTGGTGAGTGATTTAAATAAATAGAAATATGTATCACACTTATGGAGCACAAGGGTCAATAACATTAGGTGTTATCTACTCTCCCCAAAATAGATCACCAAAATAAAAAAATCACAGAAGTGAAGAAATCACAAATTAGGAAAATGTGTCTAAAAGTTTTATGAAAATGCAAAGAATATGAATAGTCAGTTTTAACAAAAAAAAAAACAAAGTTGTATGACACAAGTTTTTCCAGTTCAAAGTTTACTTTAAAGCTATCATAATCAAGACAGTGTAATATTTGCACAGATAGCCATCTAAAACAATAAAAGAGTCTGAGATGCATCTTACACATTTAGGATCAAATAATTGTGATGAAGTTACCCATTTAGAAGAGGAAAATATGGACTTTTCAAAAAGTGGCATTGGAACAAGTGGTCATCTATATGGAAAAAATTAACTTTGATCTTTGCCTCATAACTTCTGCTAAAATCAATTAGAAGAAGTGGATCATACAAAACATAAAAGCTGAAGCTATAAGACTTCTAGAAATAAACAGAAAACAAATCTTTGAAACATTATGGTTGGCTAAAATATTTTATGAACTAAACATAAAATAAAAAAGAAACACCGACAAAGTGGACTTTTTTCAAAGTAAAAATTTTCTCTTCAAAATATACTCCTGAGAAAATGAAAAGATAATATGTAGAGTGAAAGAAAATACTTCTCTCACACACCTGATAAAGGAGTTGTTATAGGGCCATATAAAGAATGTTTAAAGATAAATAAAAAGAAGAGAACAGCCCAATAAAAATTGTCAAATTATTTGTAAAGGGATGTCATATAGGGAGGTGTTCACATGGGCAATGATCACATAAAAAGAGGGTCAGCATCAATAAATATCAGGGTAATGTAAATTAAAACCATGAAATACTACTAAGACAGCTAAAATTAAACTATAATACCAAGAATTGGTGAGGATATGGAGTAAGTGAAGCATCCTGTGCTGTGAGAAGACTGAACTGGTAAAAATACTTAAGGAAAAGGGCATTTTTGTAAAATAAATCATATTCTTTATATAAGCCATGTTGGTTTTACTCCCAGGTCCTAAGACAAAAGTAAAGAAATTGTAGTCACAAAGTCTCACACCCAAATATATATATATATATATATATATATATATATATATATATATATATATAGCATTTATTCATAATAGCCAAGAATCCGGAAAACAAATCAATGGATGAATGGATTTACTGCTTTCATTCAACAATAAAAAGGAACAAACTCACACAGTTCAACATGAATATTATGAAAACATTTCCTGAGTGAAAAAATCCAGACAAAAGACCACATAGAGTATGATTCCAGTTACATGAAATTACAGAAAAGGCAAAACTCATCATAAAAACTAGTGGTTTCCTAGGACAGGAGGTGAGATTTACTTTAAATGGGTATGAGGGAACTTTGTAAAATGTTCTAAATTTTCTTGTGGGTTGGTGGAAATGTTCTCCATCCTCATTAAGTTGTCAAAATGCATTAAAATGTAGACTTAAAATGTTTTCATCCATTTAATTTTACATACATTGTGTGTTATAAAAATTTGTAACATAAACTGGACTGAAAAAATTCAGTCACATATTTAAGTATTCAGAAAATATAAATTATTTAAACTTGTAACAGAATCCTATTTCTAATATTAAAATAATGCTATGATCCTTCCTGATATAGCATGAATTCAGGTTTAATGCAATTGACAATTGACTCCTGTCCTCTGCTCCTTTTGTCTGAGAGAAGAATGGGCTAAAGCTTTATATTCACTTTTGTGAATAGCTATGAGAGATGGGGGGGGGGAGAGAAGGAAGAAAACGAGTCTCATGATGACATAGAAAACTTTTTAGTTCAGTTGACTTGTTTTCATTGTAATTTTCACTGCCTTTATTCCTGTGCTTTAATTTTAGACATAACAAATGAACCTGAAACTATTTTCATTAACCTTGCCTTAATGCGGCTCCTTCTTTTGCATGATTGTATTTATTTTACCCCTCTAATTGTTTTATTTAAGGATTGTACTATTCTCTCCTCCATCACTATGGAGCATAATCAGTTTAAGGTTTCTTTTTCCCATCGTACTGTGCCTAAGTTCCAGGAAACTTTTTTCTGTATTGTCAGAGCATGGAGAAAAGAGTTGCTGGCATCTAATGAGATATCCTCATTCTTATTATCTTCACTTCATTTTGCGTCCATAGGTCGCTGCTGCATTGTCCTTTATTTCTGACTGTAAGACATCATTAGCTATTATACCCAGCTGTTAGCCACTCACTCTTCCCCTGGCATAGGGGATGTAGTTGGGCTACCCCTGGGCTCTACCATCTCTAAGACATTCACCGTGGGATACACACAGTGCGGTTCTGCTCCTACATTATGCTAAGCGTCTGGTGAATTATGACAGGCTATTTCGAGTTTGTTACAAATCAAATCCTTGCAGTTGATAGGTGGGTAAATTGACAACTGAGATAGGTGGCCAGTGGAAACTGTGATGATCTATAGAGCCACTTGTCCTGTGGGAAAGAGGGGAAAAGGTCATTATCCAGCTCTTGTGAATTGCTTCTATACAAAAATATGGTCCAATGGTAACATATATTTTGGATTTATAAGATAATGTAACTATTTTTTATGTGAAATTTCCCAATAGGATGCCAGATCTAGCCTGTGGGCAGCTGCATTTGATTCCTTTTGCTGTCACAAGAAATTATCACAAAATTTTGACTTAAAATAGCATGAATTTATTATCTCATAGCTCACTGGGTCAGAAGTCTGTCATGGACTTCTTAGGGGTAAAATCAATGTGTTGATTTTTGTTCCATTTTGAAGGCTCTTGAGGAGAGTTTCTTTCCTGGCTTTTTCTACTTCTAGAGGCCACCCACATTCCTTGGCTCATGACTGCTTCCTCCATTTTCAAAGCCAGCCAATGACACAGCATCTGCTCCTTTAGGTGCTGTCACACTTACCTCTGACCACAGCTGGAAAAAGCTATCCACTTTTAAGGGCTTGTGTGATTAGTTCAGATTCACATAGCCATAGGCCAGCATAATTTCCCCTTCTCAAGGACCTTAATTTTATTCTCATCTGAAAATTCCCTATGCCATGTGAGGAAACATATTCACGGGTTTTAGACAGTAGAAATGTGTATGTCTCTGGGAGATCATCATTTCACCTACCACAGCTGCTAGCTGTGACATTGATCATGATTTCTAGGAAAATCTCCTCTTTGGGGATTTTCATCTACTCCCTAGAGTAGAGGCCAGAAGCCTCTTTTTCTTTCTGTTCTCCCAAGTTTACGAACACCATGGCACTTTTACCCAAGGGAAGGCTTATGGGGATATTTCAAAGGCTCAGAGTCCACCGAATGCTTCTCAGGGACCTGGCAGGTGCTCCAGGAAGTCTCTTACTTTTTTGTGGGCTCCAGGACCAGGAAGATCTGATTTCATGGTGGAGGATAAAAATTTTTACTTTAGTTTGATTTAACAGCTTTAAGACCTTGATAACCACAGGGTTAGGCTATTGAAACATAAATTTGTTCTTATCTGGAGGTTACAGGTCTACAGGGCAGCATGGCTTAAAATCATAATAGGAGGAAGGAATATTTGAGAATTAAGACTAGATAAATTTCTATTATTTTGTAAAAAATTTATTTTGTCTCTGTTTTTCTTTAACTGAGGGATTTGTCTATATGCTCTTTAACAAATAAAACACATTTAACTATCAAACATGAGGTAATGAAGAATAATTGGCAAACGTGCTTGAAAGTTCTCATTTTTTTAAGTGTAAAAGTTATGGTTTATATCCAATTTTCTGTTCTGCATTGGATAATATTCTTTTTTTTTTTTGGTGTTGGTGGTACTGGGGTTCTTGGAAGCCCTTCTACTTCTGGGCTACACTCCCAGACCTATTTTATATTTTTATTTTGAAACAGGGTCTCTTAAGCCAGCAAGGCTGTCTTCAAACCTGGGTGATCCTCCTGTCTCCGCCTCCCAAGCACAGGGATTACAAGTGTGCACCACCATGCCCGGCGAATAATATTCTTTTTTTTTAATTTTTATTGGTGCATTGTATTCATATATCATAATGGGGTAAGAAAAAAAACTTGTGTAGACATACATGTACACATCACCCAGTTAGTCCCTACCCTGTCCCCACCCTACTCCCTTCCCATCCCTCCCTCCCATACTTGGCTTAGTGGTTGACTAGTATATGAGTAAGTACATTGTGTGCCTAGAGAGTTTCCTTCTTCTTCCCTCTCATCCCCTCAGTTGGGTTGTCTTATTTGCTTCTCTATAGGATTTCATTTTTTATCTAGAATTCCTCCTATGATCCATTTCTCCTTAGCTTTTGCATATTAGAGAAAGCATATGCTTTCTTATTTTTTGCAATTGACTAATCTCACTTAGCATAATGTCCTCCAGTTCCATCCATTTCCCTGTAAATGATGCTATTGTGTTTTATTTTTATGGCTGAGTAAAATTCCATTGTGTACATATCCCACAGTTTTGTAATCCACTCATCTGTTGATGGACAACTTGGCTAGTTCCATAGTTTGTTTAGATTTGTTTCAGGGTCTTCTATTCTGCTCCATTGGTCTATGTATCTGTTTTAGTGCCAGCACCATGCTGATTTTATTACAATGGCTTTGTAGTATAGTTTAAAGTCAGGTATTATGATTCCTTCTGCATGGTTTTTGTTGCTGAGAACTACTTTGGCTATTCTGGGCTTTATGTTGTTCCAAATGAATTTAAGAACTGATTTTTCTATGTCTGTTAGGAATGATCTTGGTAAGTTAATGGGCATTGCACTGAATCTGTAGATCACTTTTGGAAGAATGGCCATTTTAATATTTATTTTGCCTATCAGTGTACATGGCAGATCTTTCCATCTCCTAAGATCTTCTTTGATTTCCTTTTTCAATATTTTATATTTTTTGTAGAGATATTTTATCTCCTTGATTAAGTGTATTCCTAAGTATTTTATTTTTTTGTGGGAGATTCTGAATGGAAGTGTTTTCTGAATTTCTTTTTTCAGTGAATTTATGGTTGGTGAACAGAAAAGCTTCTGTACACCAATTTTTTTAAGATTGATTTTTGTATCCAGACACTTTGCTGAATTTGTTGATCAATTCTATGCCTTTTGGTTGATTTTGTTGAGTTTTTTTAAATATAGTATCATGTCATCTGCAAATAGTGAAAGTTTGAGTTCTTATTTTCCTATTTGTACTCCTTTGATTTCCTTTTCTTGCTTTATTTCTCTGTCTAGAGTTTCAAGTACTATATTGAAGAGAAGTGGTGATAATGGGCATCTTTGTCTTGTTCCTGTTTTTAGAGGAAATTCTCGAAGTTTTTCCCCAGTTAATATGATGTTGGTAGTGGGCTTATTGTAGATTGTCTTTAAGATGTTGATATATGTTCCTTCTATATCAATTCTCTGCAGTGCTTTTATCATAAATGGATGTTGGATTTTATCAAATTATTTTTCAATTCTATTGAAATGATCATGTGATTTTTATCTTAGGTTCTGTTTATATGATGAATTACATAGATTGATTTTCATAAATTGAACCAGACTTGCATCCCTAGGGTGAACCCTATCTGGTCATGGTGTATGATTTTCTTTATGTGGTTTTGAATGTGTGTTGCTATATTTTGTTTAGCAGTTTTGCATCCAAATTCATCATAGATATAGGCCTGTAGGTCTCCTTCCTTAAACTGTCTTTATTTGGATTTGGTACTAATGTGATGTTGGTTTCATAGAATGCATTTGGGAGAGCCCCTTTTTTTTTTCTTTTTTTTTTTTTTTTTCTATTTCACGAAATAGACTGAGGAGTTGGGATTAGCTCTTCTATAAAGGTTTTATAGAATTCACTTTGGAAACTATCTGCCCCTGGGCTTTTATTTAATGGTAGGCTCTTTATTGCTATTTCAATCTCTTTGATTGTTATTGTTTGGTTTAAATTTTCTATATCTTCTTGACTCAGTTTAGGAAGGTTGTATTTATTTATAAAGTTGTCAATTTCCTCCAGATTTTCCATTTTGTTGGAGTATGGTTTTTCAAAGTAGTATCTGATAATCCTCTGGATTTCTACATTGTTAGTAGTAATATCTCCTTTTTCATCTCTTATCTTCATAATTTGGGTTGATTTTTTTTAGTTAGGTTGGCTAGTGGTTTATCTATATTGTTAATTTTTTCGAGAAACCAGCATTTGGTTTTGTTGATTTTCTGTATTTCTTTTTATTCTCTACTTCATTCATTTCTGCTCTGATTTTAATAATTTCCTGTCTTCTACTGGCTTTGGGGTTAGATTATTCTTGTTTTACAAGGGCTTTGAGGTGTGTCATTAGGTATTTATTTGATTGTTTTCTGTTTTTATTATGTGAGCACTCAGTGCTATGAATATTCTTCTTAACATGTCTTCAAAGTGTCCCAGAGGTTTAGATATATTGTACCTCTATTTTTATTTGTTTCTATAAATTTAATGATTTCACTTTTGACATCTTCTATGACCCATTCTTCATTCAGAAGTGTGGTGTTCAGTCTCCACATGCTCATGTGATTTCTCTGGGACTTCTAACAGTTGATTTCTAATTTCATTCCATTATGGTCTGAAAAGACACAGGGAAGTATGTCATTTTTTAAAATTTTCTAGTGTTCACTTTGTGGCCCAGGATGTGATCTATTTTGGAGAACCTCTGTGAACAGCTGAGAAAAATGTGAACTCTGCTGTAGTTGGGTGAAATATTCTATATATGTCCTGCAGGTCCATTTGATTAATGGTGTTCTTTAGTTCTGAGGCATCTTTACTTACCTTTTGTCTAGAAGATTGCTATAATGGTGTGAAAGGGGTGTTGAAGTCTCCCAGTATTATTGTAGTGGGATTTATGTGTGACTTAATGTTACAGAGAGTTTTTTTTAGAAGGTAGCTGCACCTATGTTTGGGGAATAAATGTTGATTATTGTTATTTCCTCTTGCTGGATTGTTATTTTTACCAGTAAAGAAAAAATGGCCTTCTTTGTCTCTTCTAATAAGCTTGGGCTTAAAGTCTAACTTGTATGATACCATAGTTGCTACTCATACTTGCCTTCGAGTTCTGTTGGCATAGATTACCTTGCTCCAGCCCTTTACCTAAAGTTTGTTACTATATGTTTCTTGCAAGCAGCAGGTATCTGGGTTCTGTTTTTAATCTATTTTGCTACTTTATGTCTTTTTATTGGGGAGGCTGGGATCGGAGCCTGCCAAGGGGTGAGGCTGGTGATGGGGCCAGAAGGCCAGGATCAGGGCCTGCCATGAGGCATGGCTGGTGCTGGAGCCAGCGAGGCCAGGATCATAGTCTGCCGGGTGGCCAGGCCAGTGCCCGGGCCATCAAGAGTGGGATTGGAACTTGCAATGCATCGTACACAGAGAAATATCACAGAAAATAAAAAACCAGATGCTTTCCCTAATATGCAAAGTAGGAAGAAATAGGTACTAGGAGGAGATCTAGTTGAAGAAAGGGCCCTATAGAGGAGTACTTAATCCAAGTACTTAAGAGGTCAAGACAGAAGAATTGCAGGATCAAGGCCAGCCTCAGCAACTCAGGGAAACCCTCACAAATTTTCAAGACCCCGCTTCAAAAAAAAGAAAAATAGGTTTATGTTGACTACCTCAGAGACAGAAAAAATCCCTTGGTTCAACTTTCAACCCCCAAGCTAAAAAAAAAAAAAAGAGTCTATCAACATCAGTAGCATGCACCTATAGTCCCAGCTTCTTAGGAGACTGAGGCAGGAAGATGCTCTGAACCCAGGATGTTTTGAGGGTAAACTTGGGCAACATGAAAGAAAAAAACACTGTCTCTCTTTTTAAAATTTCATTAACTTTGACCCATTATCTTATCTGTAAACAATAATTCTCTGGTGTATTGTAAGTATTAAGACTTTGGGAGACCCCTGGAGAAACCAGGCCCGTTCCTCAGACCCTGGGTCCTGGGCAGGGGTCAGGCGGGGCATACTGGACCCCGGAACATCCAGGGCCCAGGTCATAGGACTCTGGGCCCCGGGCCGGCCTGCATGGAGCATGCCAGATCCCTGGAGAAACCGGGCCCGGTCGTCAGACACTGGGTCCCGGGTAGGGGTCAGGCGGGGCACACTGGACCCCTGGAAGAGCCCGGGCCCAGGTCGCAGGACTCTGGGACCCAGGCGGAGTAGTGCGGAGCACGCTGGACCCATGGGGAAACTGGGCAGGGTCACAGTGCTACTGAGTGCCTGATCCCACTATCTCCTCAAACCACACATACTGTCTTCTCTTATTAAAAAAAAAAAAAAAAAGGAAAAG
This sequence comes from Muscardinus avellanarius, assembly GCF_963383645.1. Taxonomy (NCBI): domain Eukaryota; kingdom Metazoa; phylum Chordata; class Mammalia; order Rodentia; family Gliridae; genus Muscardinus; species Muscardinus avellanarius. Next base: position 60,900,118 of record NC_137789.1, on the reverse strand, counting down.
AAAAAGAAAATTATTGGAGAAGGCCGAGGCAGATGCCAGGATACTGGAGATCCAGACAAAACTTATCCAAATGAACTGGAACTTTTGGAAAAATTCCCCATGAAGAAGGACTGCTTCTTCTCTACATTGTTAAGAATCTTGGACATCACCTGTAAGGAGAGAGACTTTAGCGGAAACCAAGGAGAAAAGCGGTGGTGAAAGCAGTCTCCGCGATGATGGTGGAGACTTGTATTCAGGAGAAGCAGAAATCGGATCCTAACAACCTTATTTTTTTTGGAGAAATTACACCAAATATCAAATGCTACCGTCATGCATGCTTAGGAACACTGGACAACATTCAGAGTGGAAAATGAGTTTGGGAAAGATTTGAAATGGTGGAGGCAGTGGCAATGGCAGTGGCCAGTACTCAGGGGAGGCAGAGAACTGATGCATTACACCTGGAATCTTTGAAGTAACAACCCCAGAGACAGAAGGCTACCACCACACACCCCCGAGAATGGGGGACAAATGTCTAGGCGAAGAGGGTGCTCGGATTTGAGCCGGCCGAGGGGTGAGGCCGGTGCCGGGGCCAGCAGGCTGGGATTGGAGCCTGCCATGACGCAAGGCTGGTGCTGGAGCCTCTGAGGCCGGGATCGGAGCCTGCCGAGGGGTTAGCCTGGTGCCGGGGCCAATGGCTGACATCAGAGCCTGCCGTGAGGCAAGGCCATTACTGGGGCCTCCGAAGCCAGGATCGGAGCCTACCAAGGGGTTAGGCCGATGCTGGGGCCAGTGAGGCTGGGATCAGAGCCTGCTGTGAGGCAAGGCTGGTGCTGGGGCCTTTGAGGCTGGGATCGGAGCCTGCCAAGGGGTTAGGCCGGTGCCAGGGCCAGCAGCTGGCATCGGAGCCTTCTGTGAGGCAAGGCCGCTACTGAGGCCTCCGAGGCTGGGATTGGAGCCTGCCGAGGGGTTAAGCCGGTGCCGGGGTCAGCGTGGCCACTATCGGAGCCTGCAATGAGGCTAGGACGGTGCTGGGGCCTCCAAGGCCAGGATCAAAGCCTGCCAAGGGGTTAGGCCGGTGCCGGGGCCAGCAGCCAGCATCGGAGCCTTCTGTGAGGCAAGGATGCTACTGAGGCCTCTGAGGCCAGGTTTGGAGCCTGCCGAAGGTTTATTCCGGTGCTGAGGCCTGAGAGGCTGATATCAGAGCCTTCCATGAGGCAAGGCCAGTGCTGGGGCCTCTGAGGCCAGGATCGGAGCCTGCCGAGGGTTAGGCCGGTGCCAAGGCTATCGGCCGACATCGGGACCTGCCATGAGGCAAGGCTGCTACTGAGGCTTCCGAGGCCGGGATCGAAGCCTGCCTTGAGGCTAGGCCGGTGCTGGGGCCACCGAGGCTGGGATTGGAGCCAGCTGAGGGGTTAGACCAGTGTCGGGGCCAGCGAGACCAGAATCGGGGCCTCCCATGAGGCAAGGCTGCTGCTTGAGCCAGTGATGTCTGGATCAGTCCACCGGGTAGCCAGGACACTACTGGGGCCGTCAAAAGTGGGATCGGTACTTGCAACGCAGCATGCACAGAGAAATATCGCAGGAAAAAAAAAAAAAAACAGATTATTCCCCTAATCAGCAATAACTAGGAGGAAAGGGGCAACAGGAAAAGGTCGAGCTATAGAAAGGGCCCTATAGTGAAGCAATTAAGTTGACCAATCAGAGGGTATGAAATAGGGGGGGAATGGGGCCTCTTTTAAATGCAGGAGGTACATAAACAAATGTGTCAAAGTTAATCACCAAACAAGCATGGGATAGAGGGAGAGGGAGGGAATGGGATGGGGGCTGGATGAGGGCTAATTGGATGATGTGTGCTTGTATATCCTCTCAAGTCTTGTATTCCAGTGTGATATATGATTACAATGCACCAATAAAAATAAATTAAAAACAAAGACTTTGGGCAGATGGTATTCTATGGGGCTTCCAGGTTGAACCTGAACTGAGAACTCCTGGTTGAGGGGCTGGTCTCAGGCTGAGATCCTGACTTTGCTTTGTTAGGCTGTCTGTCCTCGTATCCTTGCATGAGGCTGCATCTGTCTAGGCCATTGAAAGAGGAAAACTATTCTTAATTAGCAAAAAGGCTCTGTTTGGTATCTGTATCCTGGGTATTATTTATGTCTGAAGTCATAATAAACTTTATTAAGCTTCTTTTGCAGTTAGTATTAAAAGATTTGTTAGCACAGGATTAGGATTAACATGAAGCACTTATTGACTTAGCTAGTGTTTATCCAGCAATCCATTCAACACATGTGTGCTGGTTTCCTGTTATATGCCAGTTTTTAGATTAAGCTCCAGAAATGAGAAAGCAAATATTAGAAGCCCTCCCCTCAAGGAGTTTACAATCTAGTATTGGTAGCATTTGAAAAATATCAGTTCAACAGGCAAGGAGGTGCAGACAAGGCATGTTTATGAGAAACTATAATTATCTCAGATATCTCCACAGATTCTAGGTAATAGGTAGAGGCCCATGAGCCAATAAAAAGATGATCCTCACCAGAATCTGAGGCCTGTGAAGCATAGTTGTAAGAAAACGCTCAGGTTTGAACAGTTTCTGAATAACGTCTCTGGACTTTAATCAGCCCTCTACTCCTAACCATCCCTACCTCTATTTTACTTAGCTTGAGACCCAACTTTGTGACTTCAGGTGTGTCCTCAGCTCAGCCAGGCACTGGGTAAGCTCTAATTCTACCCCGTCACAATAGGTGAAAAGGAGATGCAGTGTGGCCATCATTAGTGTTCTGATGACATTCTAATATTTTCACTAAGAAACTATAAATATTTTTAATGAAAATTCAGTAATTTCTTATGCTTGGCCTGATGTTCACAGGGGCTACCCAAAGGAATTTGGTGGATGGACAGCATAGAATCAGTGGAAGAAGATGGATTGAGATTGGCTGGAAAGAAGAGTTGAAATAATAACTATGAGCTAACATAAATCATGTATTTCTGGGACTTTTTTTATAGATATGATTCTATAAAACTGAATTTGACTAAATCTTTAAAAAGTGACTTCCAAAAATGATATTCTTTTTTGTGCAAAATAGAAAGTATCCTCTTTTTTCTCCCTTAGACATGAGTATAACAAGTAAAACAGAATGTCAAAATATTCTAGTTAAAATGCACAATGTCAGAGATTCAGCTCCAACGCTATTATGTCAGAGCAGCATGATACCTAAGAACAATGGCACCTGAATGAACCCTTCTAGGCCCAGTCTGCTTTATTTGAGCATAGTACTTTTCTTAGCACTAATTTATCTGATTGACAGCAATATTGGCAGTGGGAAGAAGTATATGGGTATCATTTAATGACAGGCAGTGGAAGCTTTTAGATATTTTTTATAAGAAACATTATGCCTTTCAAACTCATATGGTATGAAAATCTTTACTAACATGAGATTCATAGTACTTAAAATGAAAATCTAGCATGCACCATTATGCCTGTATGCAGAGATGGTTTGACAATTTTTCTGATGCTAGGGAGGTAGCGGTTTTTTCAACTAGCAAAAATGAGAGGTCATCATGACGATTCTCTTCTCCCCCTTTCCCCTATGATAGGTTACTTAGCCATAAAGTTTTTAGTGTTGGGTTTGTATTAAGCATTTCACTCAATCTGATGCTTGGCAAATAAGATTGCTGCCAGAAACTAGACAGAAGCAATGTGCTTAAGTTCTAGAAGATTACATTAATGCTACTATAAATGGAAAATCAAATTGTCATTGTCTTAAAGGAATATAGAGAAAAAATCTATTTATGCCAGACACATCATAAAATTAAGTTACTTCACATAAAATGTGAATTACTTGAATCCCAAGAGAAAATAATTAAGTATAGGCATATACAAAGACAATTTTTACTATAACAAAAAAATAATAAACCCAGGATCTGATTGAACCATTACAAGAACATAATTACTAGATAAAACCCCATCGTAGAGAGGCAGCCTGTTTTTGGAAAACAGAGGGCATTTTACCAGAGGAAATTTAGTAGTGAAGGAAAAAAATGAGGGCGTGAGAGATAAAGTTCCAGCGACACCTTCGCCAAGTATCGCTTCCTATCTGCTAAGTCCAATTCTGATCACTCCTGCCATTTTAGAAAGCTCAAAGCTTGAGCATTTGACAAGGAAATAGACTAAAAAATTGAACCACACGCAAACTATTTATAGGTTTGCTAGCCCAGAGAAAAAGAACAGGAAACAAACAGCAGTAGCAGCAAATTCGGAATTGGCTATAAATCTCAAATAAGAAGTATAAGACTCACATTGGGCATGGTACACCAGGATCAGCTTTGGAGCTAAGTGGTATTTTATACATATAAAAAAGGAGAACATCTTTCATTAGTTCTCTCAGCCTGTTGAAGGAAAAATTGCAGCCAAGAATTGATACTCATGGAAAAGATCTATTGCTGGGACAAAACATTGTTTATATTTTATGTTTTATTACTCTCGGTGCTTAAACTATTAGCAGTTTTGCCGAAGTAAAGAGGGTTATGCTCCAGACACAGAACTAGAGCTAGCGCTTACAGGACTCTGGTGCTGGCTCTTTTTTTTTTAGCCCCAGGCTGGTCCTTTAGCCTTTCTGCCTCAATTTAATTTTTCTATATTGCTCAGTGGAAAACTATACAGCTGCCCTCAACAGAATTGCTTGTAGCCTGGGGATATGCATGCCAAGTTCAGGAGTTATCTGATACCAGGGGACAAAGTAAGTGACTGTACACTGGCAAGAGATCAGGCTATGCTTTAGGTGCTAACCTCAGCCCTACAGGCATTATCTTACTGCCCTGGGCACTTTCCCCTCCATGTTCTTATGTGTTTCAGAGCAGCATCTAAAATGGTGTAGCAGTTCCCTACACAGTTATCAAATACTGGAAATTCTTCCATGTCACTATGGCCCGAGATTCAATTGAGCCATCTACATCCTGTTCATATTTTCACTCATTGAAAAAAGATTTGGAGAACAAACATGATGGTGGGCATTATTCTAGATAAAGTGACACAAGTTTTTAAAAGAAAATGGACGGTCCAGCCTTCAAAGAGAAAACAACCTAAGGGAGGAAACAGATACATAAACAAACATTATTATTTAATGCAAGAGGAGTTATAAGGGATCATGGGAAGCTCTTTAAGAGCAGCACAAAGGGAGTACCAAACTCTATCAGAAAGATGAAGAAAGTGTAGAGAGGTACTCATATTTGAACTGGGCCTTGAAGAACGAGGTCAAGTTCTCAATAGGATAAGGAGATGTTCACAGGCACTTAATGGTAGACCAAAGGACCCAGAGAAATGGAAAATGTGATGTGTCCAGAATAAGTAGAGATGTTAAATGTATAAAATTGGGACTAAATAAAAGACAAACTTGATAAGGTAGGTTAGGTCCTGAGCTTAAAAGAGCTCAGGAATCTTCCTCCTTCCCTCCCTTCCTTCCTTCCTCTCCTTCTTCCTTCCTTTTTTCTTTCCTTCCATCTCTCCTCCCTGCCTCCTTCACTCCCTCCCCATCCTCCTTAGGTGGTCCTAGGGCTCAAACCTAGGGCCTCATGCATACCACCTCACCTCATATGCAGGAAAAGGACTCTCACCAGAACTCTACCATGCTGCTGCCCTGACCTTGGTCTTCTCAGTCTCCAGAACAGAGAAGTAAGGTTTTGTTAAGTCATATGGTAATTGGTCATTTGTTATATCATCCCGAACTCACTAAGACACCAGCTAGGAGATGCTGGGTCTCAGGTGTTTCATCTTTAAAAATGGAGATATTCTCCTCCTGGGTTTATCACATAATACTACTATTTTATAGTATTACTGGGTTAATCATAAGGACATATATTTACATAAAGTACTTTATCTACATACAATTGTAAAATATAACATGTAACAATAATCAGTAAACAAACATAAACATGTGAGATAATGATATATAAGTATATATAACATATGTATATATAAAATATATATATACATATATAAATGTCTATAGACACACATATGATAAGGTACTAATGTACATCTATGCACGTGTGATGCGTGTGTGCTTACATTACCATTGGGACCTTTCTGCCCACAGTCCACGGTCACTATGCTACATCTTCTTGTGTGATGCCTCACATCTTTTTGAATCACCTTTCCTTTTCCAGTTAACCATCTTAACAATCAGAATAAAGAATACATTTCTAACTACCAAAAGAGTTTCCTCATGTTCTTTTTAATACCTTAATGATACCAATGTAAATGGTGTTGTTTTATTTTAGTTTATGATTTCTGGTATACAGAAATATAATTAAGTTGGGAATAATAATCTTATAACTTGGAACCTTATAAAACTCACCTGTAAGTCCTAGCAGATTTCAGACTCCATAGAATTTTCTACAAAGACTTTGCCTGTGATTAAGGAGAATTTTACTTCTTCCTTCTTAATTTGAAACATATCTGATTATTTATGTTCACCTTTTAATCCCATTTTACTGCAGCAACCAGTTATTCATCATATGCAGTCAGACAATACCTCATCTCAACTTTACCTTGTATCTCTATCTTTGTGCCTGAAAACTTCTTTGTTCCACTGAGGGCTGCATCTGTTAATAGTGAAAGTGGTGAAAAGTTAGATGGATCAAGTAGTTATCACCCCATAGGCCACCCTTAGATGGTGGGTAAAAAGAACCTGTCAATGTTTCTCTTCTTGCCCGTAGTTATCAGCCCTACGACACTGTACTTTGCTTCCCACAGGTCCCAGGAGGGTTGAGTCTACAGTGATAATGAGTGGAATGGATCTTGAATCGATGGTCCCTCTTCCTCTATTTTCCTCTTTCCATGCTCTGTCCCTCATCCCTGGAATTGTGTCCCAAAGTAAACTACCCTCACCATAGCTTTTGTTTTAGACTTTGCTGGGGTAATGGACAACACAACCTTAAAATGTCCCCAGTGATATGGTTCTAATGGTCATTTCTCTCTTCATCTTATCCCGCCTATCAGCTTAGAGTTGACCACTCTCTTTCTGCTGACATATTTGACTCTCATGGCTTCTGAGATGTATATTCACTTAGTTTTTCTGCTACTTTGATAGTTTCTTCTTGTCATACTTTATTGTTGTTGCAGTTCATGTTCTGCCTATAAATGTTAGAGTGTTTAATACTTAGATTTTTCTTTTTTTTGTTTTTTTATTTTTTTTATTGTTTCCTTAAGATATCTAGTTCTTTGACTGCCATTAAAGTTCCAATAAATATCAAATGTACATCTCCACTGACCCTCATACATATGCAAATCTATACTTGACATATCGCCTTGACAGTCTAATGAGTTTCTCAAAATTATCTTGTACAAAACTGGTTTCTAAAACTAATTATGATCCAAACTTCTTAATCAGCCCAATTTCTCAAAATAAAGAGTCATTCTCTTTTGAATCCAAGTCTAATCTATAGATTGGAAAATTTCTATCAACTCTACCTTAAAAATATATCAGATATCAGTTTACCTCTATTAATTGTTCCTGCCTGGTCTAAGCCATCATCATTTCTCTCTTGAACCACTGTACGATTCTCCTAACTGGCCTTCCAACTTCTATTCTTGCCTCTTAGAATTCAGCCTCAGTACACCAGAGAGAATGATCTCTTAAATCCATTAACCAGAACATGTCATTCTCTGGCTTAAAACTCTCTGAAAGGCCTTCTGCTGCACTTAAAATAAACCTAATGACTTTCTATAACCTTTAGAACCCTACATGAACTACCTGCTACCTACCTGTCTGACCTCTTTAACTATTATGCTCCACCTTCCTCATTATGCTACCACCACACTGGCCTTGTTTTCAATCTGTCCATTTATCAAGCATAATCCCACCTGAATGGCTTTCTCAATTTTTCGTTTCCACTATCTGGCACAATCTGCCACCATGTCTTCACAGAGCTTGATACTTCTTGTAATTTATCTCAACTCAAATGTCACCTACTTAGAGAGGACTTCAAATCTATCTGCTATACTCCATCTTCATGCCTACTCCTATTTTATTTACATATGACTTATCAAGTAGTTTTACATTTGACTATCAAGTAGTTATGTCATTTGTTTATTTAATTTCTTATTGCCTTTCTTTCCCTTAATGATGTAAGATCCTTCAGAACACTTGTTTCTTTTTTTTATTTAAACTATTTTTTTATTGAACGTAAATAGTATACATTTACACTATATTTGATGCCCTCCCCCTCCCGCCCCCACTTGTAATGCAATGCCTAAAATTCCAGTGCCTAAAATTCCAATTCCTAGAATTCATATATTGAATGTATGAATAAAATTTCTCTTCAAAAATAAAATTGTTTTAAAAATGCCTGAAACTATGGATCTTACTCTAACTTATGACTGAATAATTATTCTTTGAAATTCTGCCAGTTTTCAGTTTTCACTTTGCAACTTCTTTGGAATGTCTTACACCGTAGGAATTTGTTGTGGTGTTGTAAAGGAGTATATGCACCTATTATTCTTCATTTGCAATCTTTATCCATGAATATGATCCTACTGTGTAGGATATAAATGGAAATAGTGGTGTATAGTCTGAAAAATACCAAATTGAAGTTTACAATCCACCTTTTAGTATCAGTTTATTCATTTATAATTCAGCCATTAAATGAGACTTACTCTGCCTCCCTGATAACTAAAGGCTTCAAAAAAGAAAAAGAACAGAAGAAAGTATTCAACTTTCAGAAAAGTGTTGCTTTTCTTCACTTGAACCACAGAAGAGGTTGTTCAAAAAGGTGACATGCAGAACCTGTGAGCTCTGGCAGTTGGAATGCATGAGGCATTGGCGTCTATAAGATGCTCCTGGTAGCAGGTCAGAGTTGTGTGTTTCCCATGCACTGAAAGGGCCTAAGGATTGTTTTAAATAAATACAGGAATGTAGGACAGATAGGAGAACAGGAGAGATCTGACTAGGAGGAGGCAAAATGAAACTTTTTAAAGTGATAGCGATTTCTATGTTGTTTTTTATTGGTGCATTATAATCATACATCTTAATGGCATGATATGGAGGTAGTTATATGATTGTATATTCCTGTCAAAATTCATACTGCCCACTTAAATTAGCAAAATGAATGCAGAAAACTTAATCAGTTGACAAGAAGTTAATTGTGCCATATGCTACAATAAATAAAGATAACACTAGTGACAAGAACACAGATAGGGAAATAGAACTTGCAACAGGGTGGTAGAATATTTTGAAATAAACACAGCTCTTATATTTATTATCTTCAAGGACACTGAGTACAAAACAGTCAAACAATACACTATTTGAGCTGCTGAGACTGAAGAGAATACTGGATGATGTTATATAATGAACCATCAAGTGGTCAAATGGTCCCTGACCACTTGACTATGTGTTTTGGAAAGTGGGGGTTGGGCCTCACTCATCACATTATCCTCTGTTTTTAGTATAATGTTTGGGAATACACAGGCACATCACAAATGCTTCTTAATTGACAGGTTGAGCATCTAGTAGAAAATCAGTTAAAAGCTCCTGGACCCCCATTGGAAGGTTACTTTTTTTTCAAAAATAAGAGGAGAATGTAAAATTCTTAGCTTATTTCCATATTAGGGACAGACCACAGAGACAGATAAAGAGTCAACAGATAAAGAGTATTTTGATTGGAAGAATGAAGGTGTTTCTCAAACAACCAAGAATTTCTTGGTAATAAGTAATGATAATTTTTCAGAAAGAATTGCAAAAAACAAAAAACATACATTATTAGTAATCCCAGTAATAACAAATATCCTGAAAATTGCAAATGGAGCCTCATAATACTCAGAGACACTAATTAAAACTCTGTACAAGGTCTCCTCATTTTCATGTGGAAGAAAATGGTATTGGACGCACAGAAGAGTCTCAGAAAAATTTAAAGATAAAAGAAGAAAAAAAAAATGAAGATTTCATCAGAGGAAAAGCTTCTCACATTCCAACTTACCTGGGCAAAGAGTTTTATTTATTGAGAAAAAAATATGAAATTAACGTTAAAACTATAGTTTATGTCTAAATTTCATGTAATTATGCTTTCTTTTATTAACACTGACTACCTCTCTTGTGCTTTCCACAAAGTACAAATGATAAGAACTTTAAGTTCAAGTTTCAGTATTGCAAGATGTAGAACCTCACTTTGAACCAGAGAAATCTCACAAGAATTAGAACAAGCAAGTATGTCCTTTTGGAGATATTGTCATAATTCAGTTTGTTTCAGACTGGGAGGAGGGATGTTTCTAAATGCCAAACTTCTAATTGAGATTCTGAGAGCCAGTTTGGACTCCATAGTCCACGTCCACCATTTTCTTGTCAATATCCTGTTCTTTTTTTTTTTTTTTTTTTTTTTGCCGTACTGGGGATGGAACCCAGGGACATTCTACCTTCGAGTGACACCCCCAGCCCTATTTTTTTATTCTTTATTTTAAAACAGGGTCTCACTGAGTTGCAAACAGGATCACTAAGTAGCTGAGGCTATTGGTGAACTGAGATATTCCTGTCTCAGCCTCCCGAAAGCTGGGATTACAAGTGTGCGCCACCATATGCCAGGCTTCTTGTCAATATTCTTAACTTCCTTGTTCAATATTTTTCTTATGCTGATATAATTCAGACCTAGATTAGTTTAACTATAAATATTCCCAAAGACTTGGTCTATATCTTTTTACTTTATTTCACCCTTCCCTAGATTTTTAGGATCTAACAGTATCAAAATATTTACTGTTCTTATTGCTAATATTATCAATATCATCATTTGGTACTGGGGACTGAACATGGGAACATTGTACCTCTGAGCTACACCCCTAGCCCTTTTTATTTTTATTTACTTTGAAACCGAATCTTACTAATTTTCTTAGACTGGCCTTGAACCTGCAATCCTCCTATCTCAACCTCTCAGTTACTGGGATTACAGGCATTTGCCACTGTGCCCTGGTTATTGTTCTTTAATTATATCCACTTCCATAGGCAGATCCACACACTTCTTCCTGGAAGCCCTTTGTTTCTCAAGCCTGGCTGTATACTTATTGGTTCCTCTTCTTAAAAGACATCTATCACACTGTGCAAATGTATATTTATCTTCTGCCTCTAACTAGACTGTAAGGGTCTGTGGCCAGGATCTAAGTCTGCATTATTCATCTTTGTTTTGGAGAACTGAATACTATGTCTTGTTCATACTAAATATTATATAAATACACAATGAAAAGAAATGAATACTCATGAACTTTAATTTTCTTAGTATTAATTATGAAGTTAAAGGGCTTAAGAAAACAGCTAGAATCTTAATAGAGCGAATCAGCTTGTAACCTGCGTAAGACATGTCTTCATCAAAACCAACGAGGGTCTAAATCTATTTATTCTTGTACCAGTTAAGGCCAAATTTAAGTAAGGAATAAAGTCAGACAAAGAGTACAATACATGCTCATAGATTTCTCTTAACCGCCCACTAGGCATCTAATAAGATAGAGGCAGGGGCAGTGGTAGTAGAGAAAGGATAAAATATCTTCTGAATAATAGTTCTACTTAAAATATTCCCTTAATAAATGCCACAGCATTTGGGAATTCATTAAAAGGAAGAACACTCTTTTCTATATGTTAACTGCAGTTTCAGCAACAGCAAAGATAATTAAGAGATTCTTTGAAAGACGCTCAACTTTCTCAGAAGCAGCCTAATAGCTATGATTTTCCTAAAACGGGCTTTCCTAATAACCTGTAAGCTTTCCTAATCCCTGATTCAGGATTTTTTTCTTTCACCCAATAAAAAACATAATAGTTTTAGAATCTAGTCCTAGAGTACTTAAAATTTAGAATGTTCTTTAAAAGAGGAAAAAAGTTGACTCACAAGTATCTTTACTTGGAAAATTTTCCTTTCTGATCCTTAGTTTTCAACTATACAGGGCTCCAATTCAGGACAAAAATTTCTAGTAATATATATTCATAATGGTCACCATTAGATTGGGATACATTTTAGAGAAATTGGGTAATTTTGTTGAAAAAATTATTTTTAACTAGTATTTGAATAGAGAAGAGATTTCTGATGAATAAGACAAATTTTAAAAATATAATATCTGAAAAACTTAGAGCTCAGATTTAAAAGATTTTCTCAATATTATTTAAATATTATGAACATATCTTTACTCAAAGAATTTCCATGAGTTGTATGTTAAAATCAAGTATTAAATTTGGCACAAATACCAAAAGATATTTGAACCCTTTAACAAAAATTTTTAATTTTTTAAAGTAAGTACTTAGCTGGGCATGGTGGCATATGCTTGTAATCCCAGTACTCGGGAGACTAACACAGGAGGTTTACAGGTTATTGGCCAGCTTTGGCTACTTAGTGAGACCCTGTTTCAAAATAATGAATAAAAAATACAGCTGGGGGTATAGCTTGGAGGTACAATGCCCGTGGGTTCAATCCTAAGTACTGCAAAAAAAAAAAAAAAAAGCTACTTAAAGTAAGTACTTTCATTTTTATATGGATGTATCATTAGAAAGTGTAGCATTATTCAGTAAAGTTTAATGACATATTAGGTGTCAGGATTTAAGCTATGTTCTATGGTGTCACATACACAAAAACAGGCTAATAATCATGTAATCACTTAGAAAAAATTAAATATGTTTATGAAACAGAGAGCTTGCTTTGTTCACCCAGGACAGTACTTTTCAATCATGTTTATTTACAAGAATTATCTGAAAGTTTCTAAAAGTTTGATAAGGACGTCACCAAATCACAGAATCTCTAGATGTGGACCCAGTTGGTTTACAAGTTCACACCAGATTCCAATGTGAGGCTCACTCAGCTAAAATAAACGGGATAAAGAGATGAATGCATCACTAAGTCAACAAATAGAATCAATACAAGTAGAAAAATAGTCTTTTCTCTCCAGACATTCAACATGCATTTTCTAAAAAAGTACAAGAGTCAGTTCTTGAAAACCTCTTGCATGACCTTGAGCTTCCTCATCTGTGAAATAGAGATATAAGAATGAATGTTCAAAGCACTTAGGTTTAGGTTGGTGTAAGGTAAGTACTACGTGTCTACTAAATAACTAAAAATTGATTTGTAACAGAGCAATATTATTATTGTTTTTATTTTTTATGGTACTGAGGATTTCTATCTCTGGGCTACATTCCCAGACCTAATTTTTATATTGTATTTGGAAACAAGGTCTCACTAATTTGCTGAAAGCCTCACTAAGTAGCTGAAGCTGGCTTCTAACCTCCTGTCTCAGCCTCCCAAGTGCTGGGATTATAAGCGTGCACCACTATGCTTGGCTATTCTTATTGTTTTTAAAAAGATGTTTTGTACTTATTTTTGAACTGCAGTACTTTATTCCATTTTGAAAAAAAATTGATGATTTTTACATAAGCAATATATTCACCATAGAGGAAAAACCAGTATAGATGTACAAAGAAGGAAGGTTATATAATTCTACTGCCTAGATATGATTATTGTTGAGTTTCAGAGTTTCATGCTTGTAGACATATATAAAATTATAGTGACTAGAGTCAGACAACTGGTTTAGGAATTCAAGCTCTGTCCCTTTCACATTTTGTGATCTAAGGCAAGGCAACTAACAATGATCTTCTTTGTTATTATATGTTGTTGACTTTCTTTAGTTTCTTCAGTGCTAACATGTTTACTGTTGGTTTCCCAATATAAAAAAATAGTAAGTTCCATAGGGCCAAGGACATGTTTTTTTTTTTAGGCATGCTTAGCCTTTCAGGCTAGGAAGAATGCATAAGCCCTACCTAGGCAAATGGAAGATGCTTAATAATATTTACTGAGTGAATGAATAAGTGCTTAGTTTAGATAGATGTTTTTCATCTTCAAGATTACATATTTATTTATTTATTTATAATTTTTTCACATAAAATTAATAACAAAATTATAGTTTTTCCTTAAGGGTAAGCCAGTTATTCTAAGATCACTTACTGAATATAGCTATGACCACTGCATTTGACAAGTATGTTCTATTTCACCACTAAGCATGATGAGAGTATATCAATTAAGAAACCATTTTTTGAATTTCATTTTTAATATGAATATTTAAATTTATCAATTGCTTTTAGATCATGTCAAAATGATCATATTCTATTCCTATGAACTATTAGAATTAAATTCATTCCTAACATTAAATCATAGTTATACTTTCTTACAATGCTGCATTGATTTGCTATTATTTTGTCTTAGAATTTGCATTTATCTTCAGAGAAGAATGATTCTTGCTTGGCATTATCATCTTTTGTTAACAGTAATTATATTATTTATATTAATCAGAAATTTCTCCTTTTAATTTATTTTATGGAGCAATTTTATAATAGGAGTTATCTTTTTGGAAATTTTGGATAATCTATAAAACAAAGCAGATCATGTTTCCTTAGAAGAAAATTCTTTTACAGGATTTCAAGTGTAATATTTGTTTTACTTGAATTTTCTCTTCTTGACTCAATTTTAGAAATTTAAAATATTTATGAATATCATATGTTTCATTAATTTTTCAAAATTGTTTTAATTTAACACTTATTATTTTCATATATTTGAAAATATTTTCTATAACTTCAGCAATATCTCATAGTATTTTATATTTATTTCTTCTGTGTGTATCGTTCTCTCTTTGAAGGGCCTTGTTAGATGCCTTTTTGCCTTAAAAAGTAAACATTCTTTCAGATTCATTTATTAGCTATATTCTTTGTGAATTCACTTTTTCATTTTATTTTTTATCTCTCATATTTGCAAAAGAATGATTCCCTCCATATAAGCTTTTATGTGGTCTAGGATTTATAGCAAAGGCTCTTAGCTGCTTAGTCAACATTCAGGTTCAACTTTTTAACTGAATAAAAAATTCTGGTTATTAATTTGGCAGCAGTGTGTCTAGCTTGAAAACTACATTTCCCAGTCTTTTTTGAATTTAGATATGAACACGTCACTACATCCTGACTAATGTGAGGTGATAGGTGAGATATTTAAGTGGTTTTAAGGGAGTTATCTTCACTTTTTCTACTTCTCCCTGCTAGAATGTTGATTTGATGACCAGAGATTCAGCAGCCACCTTGTGATTTGGAGAATAGAATCCATGTTCAAAGGGTTATATTGCAGAAGCACAGCAGGATAAACTTGGGTCTCTAATGGTTTATGAAACCTTCAAACCAGCCTTGAGATTCCTGCCTCTAGATAAAATGACTAAGGCTAAAGGAGGTTGTGTTTTGTTCAAGATGAATCATCCGGGAAAAGGCAGAGGAACTATTTGAATCTAGATTTCTCTGATTTTCAAGGTTTTCTCTATTGTTTTAGAGAGTTCATGACTTGTACAGATATATTAAAGAAATACTGTTTCAACCTAACTCAGAGAGATGGAAGATGGGTAAAAGGAAACTCCCTAATGTACATGATGTATATTCATAAACATTATCAATCACTAAGCCAAAGATGAGAACCAGGGAGGGGGGAGGGATTGGCGTGGGAATTAGGAAAGGGCTAAATGAGTGATGTGTGCATGTATGCCTCAACCATCTTGCACCCCATTAAGATATATTACTACAATGCACCAATTAAAAAAGAAATAACGTTTCATTAATATTTGCTATTGTTCTATATTTTGCTTTTTGCTTTACTCAGTTTCCTCTAACTTCTGTAATTAATGTGCCAGAAACCTGAACTAAATGAAAATCAGAGATCTCCTGCAAGACCAGGACTAGCCCATTCTACAGCAGAAATCTTGGACTTACCACACTCTTATCAAGATGTTTTCAACTTAATACAGTAAAAATAATGGACCATTTAAGTTGTAGGAAGTGAAATATATGAAAACTATGAATAGCATTTCTAATTAGCATCTAATTTACATGCCAGTAATATAAGATCAATATTCGCTATTAAACTCTCTGTCTTTTCTTTGTATATGTGTCACAGAGAGTGAGACTAATGTATCTTTTTTAATTTTTTCCCTCTTATTTGGAACTTCTTATAGTTAAATGATATCCTTTTACTCATATGGTGAATCCTTAACCAAATCATAAATTGCATGTTCCATGAATTCCCTGACACATACATAACAACATGAAAATATGAGAGGAGGGCATAAAATAGAACAGATTTTTGGAAATGAACCTTTCAAATTCCATTATTTTTGCAAACAGGCACTTACTAGATGGAGATGATCATTAATTTCTACCAGGAATGCAGTTATAAACTCTGATTTCACTTTTCAGTGCTCTGGGAACAGTGAGATGTTAACTTTGAAAGGAAATACACACAACTTATGTCCTACATAAATCTGATGAAGAATTACCAAAAAGAAGAAAAGTTTTCAGCAATATTCATAAAATAAACACAGTGTTACTTTTAATCTTAGGCATCAACAAAATAATTCATAAAGATTACTCGTGCCATTTTACTTTAGAGATCTCAAATAGGCATCTCATTTTTTATATAATTTTGCTATTGAAAGAGAGGGGCAAAAATATCAGAAGAAACAGAAAGAAGAGCATTTTATGATCAGTGTTTGAAAATTATGCAAAATAAAATTAGGTAGCAACAGAATATTTTAAGGAGAACTTTTAAATTCTTTAGATCTGCTTGGCATGTACATGGTGACCCAAAGTTAGGAAATTAATATTTATTTGATAACATGACATAGTGGGGGCATGCAAGCTAACCCATATAAGCTTAAAATCATTTAAAAAATTTAAAATAATCACCTTTCAGAGTTATTATGGAATTGAACTGATCTAGATTGGAGTATGTAACTTCTAGAAAATTAATCTAGACAATCTGTGTAGATTTTCTTTTCTTTATGTTTTTACTTTATGGTAGTTTCAGATTTGGGTGACAGTCACATTATAAATCAGTATCTACAAAGCAGAATATAGCTTTTTGCTCATGAACAAAATAAAGAGGCATTCCTGTGCCTTCATTTTCATTCTGTTACTAAATGGTTGAAAAGTATAACAAATACAAATGCTTCCAGTTTTAGCAATGTTTTTCCACAGGAAGAAAATAATGGCTGTCATAGTCACCAACATTCAAACATGAGATCACATTAAACAAGAATTCCTGACACTGGAGACCTACACATATAAGTGAGATATGCTTTCTCTTCAAGAAATCTGTAGTGGAGGTTAAGGCATGTAGGTTATAAATAAATATAAATAAAAGGAGAAAAATATTTTAGACTTCTTTGCAGGTGTACTGCTTTCCAGGCCAGATCAATGATAGAATGAGGTTAAAATTTGTTGAATATGGGCCAGAGATTGTGGTATCTGAGTATTGGATGGTGATCTACTACAATGATGAAGGGCAGGTCTAGAGGAAATTTGGTATAAGTCTTAAGAACCACAAGTGTGAAATTTTGAATTTAAAGTCAAGATGACAATGATAAGAATAAGGTCATATAAGCAAAAAAGGAAAGAAAATTGAATGAGGATGAATAAAGACTAAGAGGTGGCAGCAAGAAAGAAATGGCATTAGAGTTTAATTGTATCTTCTGATTCTAGGATGTTATTATAAATTTGGGATAGTGAGCCTCCTCAATTTGAGAGTTACTAAGAATGGTGGCTCATCTGAAGGAACTCATATTTCCATTGTGGTGCAGGAGAAACTTGGAGGCAGAATAAAAATTCCCCTCCATAAAGATTTACATGCTCTAATGCTCATAACCTGGAGGTGTGCTACCTTACAATGCAAAATACACATGACAAATGTGATAAAGTTTAAAGATTTTAACATGGAGAAAATATCCTGGATTATCTTAGTGGATTTGCTCTAAATCCATGAGGGTTTAAAAGCTGAGGATATTTTCAGCTATGGTCGGAGAGAAATGGCAATGTGCAAAGCATCTGTCACCCTCTTGGTGATTCTAGGATGTAAGGGCCACGTGTAAAAACAACAACCAGAAGGAAGTTCTAGAAGCCAAAGGCCCCCAGCTGACTATATGAGACTGAATTCTACCTATAGCTGTTTGAGGAGGATGCAGATTCTCTACTTCCAGAAAGGAATTCAGCTTGACAATACTTCAGTTTCAGTTGGGTGAGACCCATAATGAACTGTGGATCTATGGAGCTATGGGATGATAGGATTATGTAACTTAGGTCATGAAGTTTGGGGTTATTTGTTACAGCAGCAAGAAATAATTAAATAGGGACTATTGTGACAATAAATTGAGGTGCTTAAATAATTTGCTGAAGTAAAATTTTAGGGAAATATTAAAAATGCTTAGGGATATATTGATAAAAGCTTAAATTTCTAAAAATGCATAAGTGGATAGTAATTTATTTTTTAAAGCCATGTGTGTGGGGGGGGTATTGGAAACTGAACCCAGTAGCATTTTCCCTCCAAGATACACCTCCAGCCCTATTTATCTTATTTTGATACAGGATGTTGCTAAGTTGCTGAGGGCCTCACTAAGTTGCTGAGGCTGGCTTTGAACCTGTGATTCTCCTGTATCAGCCTCCCAAATACTGGGATTACAAGTATGTACTACCATGCCCAGCTCTGACAATTTTTCATTAAATTATATGGAGGTGCAAGGTTCTAAATCATATTTGTTAAAATAGAAATTATGTAATATGTAAAGTGTGAGATACAGTTTAACAATTAGTCCTTAAATTTTTTATAAACAAAACTCTATTTTTTTTAAATATACCACAACCCCATTGCTTTTTGAAAATAAAAAGAAACATTCATCTTGAAAATAACAAAAGTGGAGTTAATGTCTATTTCCATGAGAACTGACAAAATAAAATTTACTAATCACTTGACTTCTAGTTTACTACATACATCTAGAAATCTAGAAATGACTTAGTTTTAGGTCAGGGGTAGAATTCAGCTCATGTGGTGTCTTGAAAACTCAAGGTAGCAGGGTTGAGGGCCCAAAACAAAACAGGAAACAAAAACTACCTGCTTCCCTGTCCCTTTTGTGATTTTGTAACCAAGATAAATTCAAATCCATCTAATTTTCATTCTAGTCCTCCATGCTGACTGATCTGGGAAAAGTGTTCCTGACAGAAGGGATGAAAGCAACAGGAGCTTGTCTGCACTTTGCTGATGTGCAGAGAGATCTTGCTCAGAATTTCCTTTTGGCAAAAGCAGATCTTTCAATTTACATAAAAGTGACTGTATTTTTCCTTTTACATGTACCCTTTTGATTTACATTCTTCCATATTGACTCACTTCTTTCTGGTGTGTTAAAAAATCACTCCTCAAATTCTAGAATGGCTGAGTCCTTTTTGGCTTTTCTTCAGGCCATGTTTCCTCATGACCACACTTTCTAATCAAAAGCTGTTTCATCCCCCAAAGCCACCTAAAGAATGGGCTCATGCTGGGTGGGCTCTGTGAACCTTTTCTTCCTCTCTGCATATGGGAGGGAGAGGTAAAAACTTACTTCTAGTGCAAGCCCCTGTATAACATTTAGGTACTGAAAATACTTTAAGATAATATTATTTTTGTTAAAGAAATAAAATGTATTAAAATGCAGCATTCTAGATAGGAAAATGTCAATCATTCTGAATGATTATAGTTTGGAGAAGACTTTTAAACAAAATAAATCCAGTATCCTTTGGTATATTTGAATTACTAGAGGAATGCAGAAGAAAATCACAAAAGGACAGTAGGTTTGGAAACTACATAGAACTACCTTTGATATAATTGCAAGTTCTACAACCCTATTGGCTCTGTGATTTTGGACATACAACTTAAACTTTATGAGTCTTGGATTTACTTTTGCTATGGTTCCCATCTGTAAAATGGGGAATAGTACCGCTCCCATTGCAAGAAGTGAAACACAATATTGCCTAATACATTAAGCAACTCTTTTTCTTCCTTTATGTTTTTTGAGGTTGGGAACTATGTCTTCTCACTGTTTGGGTCATTGCAAACACAGCAGCCATCTGGTAGACATGTGAAAGAAAGATATTGAATTGAATGACTGAACAAGAGCAGCAGTGTGAATAATCTAGAATATCAGGTAATTGGAATGAATGTGTTCCTAGTGGGCTAAGTTTACATGTGGCTTCCCGTGGAATGAGAAATACATGATTCATGGTTAGCCAATATTTGCATTAGATTGTATTCCATGGGAACACACAGGTTGAGCTGAAAGCCACCCAAGACCTTGTTGAACAATTAAGGGGAAACTGGCTTGGGACTAACAACCCTTATAAAAATTAAATAGAAGTCAATAACTATGCCAGTCACTTACATCCATTCCTTTTTTAAAACACTAGAATCAATAGAACCAGGCCGATATTTATGTACCATTATAGTGCATTAAGAGCTTATCATTAAGAGCTGTCCTTTGGTATGCCCAATATAGTCAGCGTGCAGGGCAGTCTGGCACATTTTGAGATTTTGATTCTATCTCCACAAAATCCTTGACCTCAGAGTGCAGGAAAACAACAATAACAACAACAACAACAACAACAACAACAACAACCTGAATTCCAGAATTGGAATGATGGATAAAATTCATATTAACTAGCCTTCATAATTCTACAATAGTCCATTACCTCATTTAAAACTCTGTAGAGGAATAGCCTTGAGCATCAACTTGGAGATTTATTAATTGAGGTTAGTACGCAAAGAATAAAAATCTCTTCCTGGCAATCAGAAAAAGTCTCGTTTTTAAAACAGTATTATATGTTATTTCTAGCTCTATTTTCAACATAGCCTTTACAACCAATCTGGCTTGCTGTGGGTTGCATTCAACCAAAAATGACTCAAAGATATTTCAAGGCCAAATGCATTGAGGACAGTCCATCTAATTGAAATAAAACATTTATTTTAAAATTGTATATTTAAACTTTTTCCTACAAGGGCTTCTTTTAACTTTAGCAGAGCATCAGGCTTTAGTGAATTGATTACACCGAAAAATGAATATAAATCATTCTCAATTTTATTCATTTATTTATTGCTGCACACAATCTGAATCGCCAAAATATGCACAGCTTTTAAAGAGCCTAATGTTTTGCTGGATTTTTTATTCTTTTGCAATAGTTTAAGTAATTCATTTCATTGCCAGTTGTGAATGCCTTCTATGGGTGAAAAAGAAATTAAAGACTTATGATGGCAAACATTGCTGCTCTTAATAATATAAACTCTGTGGATTTAAGAAATTAAACAAAGGACTGAGCTTTTGACTTAGAGTAATAAATAGGATAAAGAAGAAAATCTAATCATATATTTTAAAGCAGAACAAATGTTTTTATTTAACTAAATTGATTCTTCAGCTATAAGGGCTAGAACTCGAAAGAAGCTAATAAATAATTAAATATAGCTGGGCATGGCGGTGCACGCTTGTAATCCCAGCATTTGGGAGTCTGGGACAGGAGGATCACAGTTTGCACCCAGGCTCAGCTACTTGATGAGGCCCTTTGAAACTCAGTGAGAACTTTTTTCAAAATAAAGGAAAAAAAAATAGGGCTTGGAGGTAGAATGCCCCTGGGTTCTATCTCCAGTACCACACAAAAAATTTAGATAAAGAGGCACTCAATATCACACTATTTTGTTGTTTTAATCACAATATTAGCTCAAAATAATGTAGGTGACACTGTGTTGAGGATTTGGGACAAGGAAAACTAGCAGGCTGTAGGGGACAGAGCTGATGGAAAGTGTAGAATAGGTAAGCCTGGAGATGACTCCCTGGTTAAAGCTGAGCAAGGGTTCTGAAAGCACTCAAAGCCATTAGATTTGATGTATTTTGTTTTAAAATTAGGCCTTGGTTTTCAGCTTCATCTGCAGTTCTATGTGAAGATTCATAAATCAGGGTTTTTTTTGTTTTATTAATAAAATGTAATTTGGCTCTCTTGAATTGATGATTTTGTGATTCAGCTGGGTAAACTATCTTTGTAACAGATAAGTTATTTATAAAAATTAAAAAGCTTATTCTAAAAAAAACGGTGGCAAGATAGGGGAAAAGAGAGAAGAGGTTGATAATTTTTAAATGTGCTTTGGGGTTCAAAATACATTGCTTCAAATCTCTGTTCATCTGATTGCTTACAGCATGACATTAGAGACCTGTTACAGCCTATTTTCTCATTTGCAAAATGTTGATAATAATGCCTTCTCTTGTGGTTAGTGTAAATACTAATACACTGTATGGAACACCTAAGGCAACACTTAATAAATAATACCTTTTAGCTACCCTGACATAGCACTTCACACTTGTTTTCTGGGCACTCTTGATTAAGCCTTGCCTTCAGACTGGTCCCTACTTTGTAGAAACAATCTTTCCAGTAGATGGCTGAATGTGCCTATAAGTAATGACAATTGGGTGTGATATGTGCAATGAAAAATGGGAGTAGTGAACTCCGCTTGTATACATAAATGCAACCTGCGTAGAGACGGAGACACTTATGTCCCATTATTAATAATACAAGGTAAGCATCTGTCTTAGTCTGCTCAGGCTACCATAACAACATACCTTGAACTAAGCGGTATAAATAACAAGATTGATTTCTCACAGTCCCAGAGGCTGAAGTTAAGATCAGGGAGCCTGCACAGTCAGGTTCCAGTGAAGACTGTCCTCCTGGCTTGCAAATGGCAGTTTTCTCACTGTGTCCTCACATGCCCTTTCCTCCATGGGTAACATGCTGGGGAGAAACAGAGATCTCTTCCCATTGTATAAGACCACCAATGCTATAAGATAAGGACCCTGCCCTTATAAGCTCACTTAACTAATTATCTTCTAAAATCTCTGTACCCAAAAAAGCTGGGCGTGGTGGCACACGTTTGTAATCCCAGCACTTGGGAGACTGAGACAGGAGGATTGCCCAGGTTGGAAGCCAGCCTCAGCTACTTAGTGAGGTTCTCAGCAACTTAGTGAGACTATGTTTCCAAATAAAATATTAAAAAAAATTAGGTCTAGGAGTGTAACCTGGGGGTAGAAAGCTCCTGGGTTTCATCCCCAGTACCACACACACACACACACACACACACACACACACACACACACACAAACACATGCATGCACGCGCACAAGCAAGCAAGCAAGCAAATAAATAAATAAATAAATAAATAAATAAATAAAATATCTGTATTTCAATATAAGTCAAGTTGGAGGTGTGGAGTTTAACCTATAAATTAGGATCAAAGAATGTCTTCAGAGGCAGGTACCATGGCTTTAAAGACTAAGTGATGATGGCTGCAGAATTCATCTGCAGAGTCTGAGCAAAAGATCAGGAGCTCAAACATGCAGTCTGGTCCACTGGCAATTCTTCACCAGAATAGAAATTCTTCACATTAAGGAAACGATTTTTCTCATACTGGGAGATTTTGCATATTTCCAATTTTGTTAGGCTGTCTGGAGCCTGGTGCAGCTCAATGGGAACACATGGCTGGAGAAAGGATGATGAAATAGAAAGGATGACAGAGAACAAATGTCATTCCATGCATCTTTGATTCTCTCATGGGGCCTGAGACACCAGCAGATGTTCAAAACATTTGTTTCTTTGATTTGATAGGAAAATAAAAATACAAGAAAAAAAAAAAACTGGGGTTTTGCACCAATGATAGAAGCAGAAAGTATCTCCTTTCCAGAAAACTAAAATAAAACTTCCGCTTGTTCTTCCTGGAAAATCAAGGTATTTGTTAGACTACCTGAATTTAGCATTTTGTAGAAGCTCAAAAATGCTCAACTCAATGAAGGGTGAGTTGTAAAGACAGGGATGTGGTAGAGATTCTATTTCTATTTCGTCTTCTGTGTATGTGCGCAAATTACATTGTGCAGTCTTCCTTGTTGTTAAACTGTGTCCATAAGACCAAGTACTGGCCTATAGGTAGGGGCAGAAGCAGCATGAACTCTGTATAGGCCTGGCCTTTTCAAATATCCAGTGTGTGCTTCTCAAGCTGTCTCTTCACTGTTGTATATGGCCCCTGATATGGGCACACACATTCCAGATTGAGAAGTTATAAGACAGAGGGGGCATATCTAGCCCGGTTGATTTTTTACAAGTTAAAAAAAATTCTAATTGCATTGAAGCCACTTAGATATCAAGTGTAGGTCTGCTTATCCTGTCTAACACATTACCTTTCCATGTGTGAGGAAATGCATTTTCTTTTTTCTTCACTTTATTTTTATTTTAGATTTCAAAAAGGCTAGTCCTAACCTATAAAATTGGTTTAATTGCCCTCAATGGGTCATGATATTCAGTTTGAAAAACACCCCTTTAAAAAGTACCAGAGATTGGATAAGGTAATGGAATACTTACTATTAAAAAAAAGATGGATTGAATTCGATTTGCAAAGACTTTGGGGCTATGGTTCAGACTAATCACAATTAGATGCTTTCATTGTCTTCTTAGGTAGCTAAAATATGACCCCAGTCTCCTCATTGATTGGTAACAATGGGAACCAGCTCTAGAGACGTATCTTTTTCAAAATGAGGCAAATACTATTAATACAACATAAATATTAATGATTCACTCCATAGAAAGGACAAAGAAAATTAGATAGCAATTTTAAAACGATCACAGTTCTTTTCTTGTTGCTCTGAAATGTCTCTGACTGCCTTACCCTGTGGTATTTCCACTCACTATCTTCCGCCATCTCTCCATACTCTTCCCCTTTCTCTCCATACTCATGACTTTCTGGAGCATCCCGCTGCAGAGCATACACTGTCTACCTATCCAGCTGCTCCTCCTCATCCTTTGAAACCTCTGATAAAAAGTCAAAACTAGTTAGGTATTGACCTCTCAATGTAAATCATTAAGATCTTTAAAAGAGATTGCCTTTGAATATTTATTTTTGAGTAACATGTTTCTCACAAGAGAATACTTAGACTTGGAGAGACAAGCAGATCTCTATCACTTTGGATCATATTAGAAAGTCTGGTACCCTAGTGCTTCTGAGGTTTAGATCTGTCTCCGCTCAGCCTTCCATCTCTGAGTTTCAAATTATTTTACCTTAGGAGACACTCTGTCTACTTTGTTCTCTACTTGAACTGTCAGGAGGGCTAGTGACAAGGAACCAAGCTAGCTTTCTGATGATAAGATATTTTCTTTAAAAATTTTCCTTTTTCTTGTTAAAAGATCTTGATATTTCAACATAACATAGCAGGAGCAAATTTAAAACAGATTCATACTTAGCTTCTTCACAGGTTGAAGTCCTCTGATGTTACTTAGTATGAGGGAAAAATGATTAGTAACTATTTCAGCTTAAAGCATGTAGTCATGTTCTTTTATGAAAATTTAATATTATGTGTACTTGCAAAGCAGGAATAGAATATTTCTTCCAGTAAGAAAGTGTATAAAATTAACTAAGTGTTAGATAATAAGAAAAAGATACAAAAATACTCAAATATATGATTGCCACTACAACAGAGCAGAGTCTACTGAGAGTGGAATTGATACATTTATATTGTATATTTAATGACAGTAAAACAGACCAAAATCATGGTAACATTTAAAGTAAAATTTTTAAGGAACTTATTCTAACCACAATAAACTAATCTGAATTACTAGTTCCTATTGTGACTGTGTCAAGAGTGATTGTTATTTAAAGCTACTGATAATTGCCATGAGCTAGAAATGAATATAACAGGCTATTATAGCCGTGATGTTTGAGAACAACTGTGAAGAGTGTAAAGCGTCCATCAAAGAGACATGGGCATCATCCTAGGCACAGAACTATGGAAGTCCATAATTTGTTCACTGTGATGAGCAAGAATCAAAGATTCTTGAATGTCATGTCACACACACAGAGGGTACTGGGCATTTTTCTTTTACTTATAAAGGTAACCATCAAAGGACCTTTGAAGCAGTGTAGAAGCCCGATTAATCTGGACTGGAGGCAAGAAAACCAGAAATTATAACAATCTAAAGTAGGACAGGAAAGTAGAAATGAAGAAGAGTGGGTAAAAAGGATATATAAGGCAATGAAAATGTAGAATTAACAGCACTGAGAGGCCAGCTGAATGGAAGAGTGAGGGAGAAGGGGAAATCAAGAATTAATCACAGGTTTCCTCTCTCCAAGACTGAATAGATGGTGATACATTTAAAAGAACATAGCAAAGAAGTAGGTATGGGAATGATGAGAATCAGTTATGCTTTTAACCTATTGGGTTAAATTTTCAAGTAAGATCTAATCTATAATGGTCTTTGAAACACAGGTCAAATAGTTCAGCTTTGATGAAGTAATTATAGGAGAGCTACTGAGGAGTAAAATAATGGAGTCATGAAACTGGTGTTAAGGTATAATTTATTGCATATCAGTATATATCCCTTAAAAAAAACTAGATCGCTGGATCTTTAAGAAGCTAATAACATTGACATGGTGATAGTAATAGAAAAATTTAGGAAGAAACCACAGAAGGGAGATTTGAAATCATGTTATGTAAGAACATGAATTCCCTTATCTATGTGATAACTTTGTGCCTTCTAAGCAGGGCACAAAAGTGTGTACCTATAGTCCCAGCTACTCGGGATGCTGAGGCAGGATGATCACCTGTGCCAAGGAGTTTGGGTTCAGCATGGGCAATATAGTGAGACCCTGTCTCAAGACAGTGCGCTCGCTCTCTCTCTCTCTCTCTCTCTCTCTCTCTCTCTCTCTCTCTCTCACACACACACACACACACACACACACACACACACACAAACACACACACACTCTCACAGGAACAGTAAAACAGGGTCCTCCTTTCTCAAGATAATATGTCTCAAAAATACTACTGTACAACATAGCAAGTGAATCCTATAGAAGAACCTTTCTGAAAATTGTAAAAAGAAGTTTCCTCTTAAGAGGATGGATAGAGTCCTGTGCTCAACACTACTCCTCACTCAGCTCTTTGACTCAGCTTCCTTTTGCACTATGTTGGTGCTACATGGAGACAGTAGACCAACCCGAAGGTGTTTTACTAGATCTGAGTAAAGGAAGATGGCCATGTTTTGTTCTACTTCAAGTATATAAAGGACTCTTGAGGAAGGAAGATTGTACTTTTTCTAATGACCTTACATGGAAAGTAAATTAAATTATTAGAAGTACTAAAATGGAGTCTGGATACCTAATTGATTTTTTTTTCCCCCGATACTAGGGCTGGAACCCAGGGGCATTCTAACTCTGAGCTATACCCCCAGCCCTATTTTTTATTCTTTATTTTGTTTTGTTGTTGTTGTTGTTTAAATTTTTTGTGTATGGAACATATTGAAAATGGAATACATTCAGACAGTGCTTGGTGCCCTTCTCTCCCCCCCTTTCCCTTCCCTCCCTCCCAACAATGAGTGTCCAGGTTAACCATGCTATATTCATACTTTTACACATATTCGGATGTAGCTCCTTCATTAATCAACCTCAGCCTTCTTCCTCTCCCATCCTTCCACTCTAGATTTGGTGAGGTTTCTCCTCCATTGCATGGTATCCCTCTGGTATCCCTAATACTACCTAGTTTGGACATATTAGAGAAAACATATGTCCCTTCTTTTTCTGTGCTTGGCTGATCTCACTTAACATAATGTTCTCCAGATCTTTCCATCTTTTGGCAAATGACATGATTTTGTTCTTCTTTACAGCTGAATAGAATTCCATTGTGTGTATTTCCCATAATTTTGCAATCTATTCATCTGTTGATGGAGACCTAGGTTGGTTTCATATTTTGGCTATTATAAATTGTGCTACTATGAACATAGGTATGTATATGTTACTGTAGTTCTCTGATTTCAACCCCTTTGGAAAATACCCAGGAGTGGTAGAGCTGGATCATATAGTAGATCTATTCCCAGTTTTCTAAAAACTCTCCACACTGATCTCCATAGCGGCTGAACTAGTTTGCACTCCCACCAACAGTGTAAAAAAGTTCCTCTTTCCCCACTTCCTTGCCAGCATTTGTTGTTGTTTGATTTCTTTATTCTTGCCACTCTGATTGGGGCTAGATGGAATCTCAGTGTAGTTTTGATTTGCATCTCCCTGATGGCTAATGATGTTGAACATCTTTTCAGGTACCTATTGGCCATTTGTATCTCTTCTTTTGTGAAGTGTCTATTCAGTTCAGTTGCCCATTTCTTGATTGGGTTATTTGTTTTGATACTTTAGATGTTTTGAGCTCTTTGTATATTCTGGATATTAGCCCCCTATCAGAGTTGTGGCTGGTAAAGATTTCCCATTCTGGAGGCTTCCTCTTTAGGTTCTTGGTGGTTTCTTTTGATGAGAAGAAACTTTTTAGTTTGATGCCATCCAACTTGTTAATTCTTGCTTTAATTTCCTGAGCTTTGGAGATCTTGTTGAGAAAATTACTGCCAGTGCCTATATGTTGGAGTGTTGATCCTATGCCCTCCTCTAATAACTTCACAGTCTCTGGTCTAATTTCTAAGTCTTTGATCCATCTTGAGTTGATTCCTGTGCATGGTGAGAGGTAAGGATTCAGTTCTATCTTTTTACAAATGGTTAGCCAGTTCTCCCGGTACTGTTTGTTGAAAAGGCTGTCTTTTCTCCAGCATATGAGTTTGGCCCCTTTGTCAAAGATCAATTGACTATAGGTGTGTGGGTTTGTGTCTGTATCTTCTATTCTCTTCTGCTGGTCAGTATGCCTGTTGTTGTGCCAATACCATGCTGTTTTTACTACTATTGCTCTGTAATATAATTGGAAGTCCAGTATTGTGATGCCCCCTGCATGTTTATTATTGCTGAGAATTTCTTTGGCTATTAAGGGTCTTTTTTTTTCTCCATAAAAAATCCATGACTGATTTTTCTAGGTCTATTAAGAATGTTGTTGGCATTTTAATGGGAATTGCATTGAATCTATAGATCACTTTTGGCAGAACCGCCATTTTGATGATATTTATTCTGCCAATCCATGAGCAAGGGAGATCTTTCCACCTTCCAAGATCTTCAATTTCTTTCTTAATGTTTTATAGTTTTCATTGTAAAGGTCTTTTACATCTTTGGTTTGGTTTATTTCTAGGTTTTTATTGGTTTTGAGGTTATAGTGAATGGAATTATGCTCTTCATTTCTTTCATTGTGGATTCATTTTTGGCATAAAGAAAAGCAACTGATTTCTTTAGATTGATTTTGTATCCTACAACTTTGCTGAATTGGTTAATCAGCTCCAGAAGTCTTTTGGTTGAGTTCTTTGGGTCTTCAAGATAAAGAATCATGCCATTTTCAAATAAGGATAGTTGTAATTCCTCTTTTTCTATTTGAATTCCTTTGATTTCCTTCTTGTTTTATTGCTGTGGCAAGAGTCTCAAGGACTATATTGAAAAGGAGTGGTGATAGTGGGCATCCTTGTCTTGTCCCTGATTTTAGAGGAAATTCTTGCAGTTTTTCTCCATTCAATATGATGTTGGCTTTGGGTTTATTGTATATTGCCTTAATGATGTTGAAATATGTTCCTTTTATTCCAATTTTCTGCAGTGTTTTTAACATGAATGGATGTTGGATTTTGTCAAATGCTTTTTCAGCATCTATTGACATGATCATGTAGTTTTTGTTCTCAGTTCTATTTATGTGGTGAATAATGTGTATTGATTTGCATATGTTGAATCAGCCTTGCTTTTCTGGGATGAAACCGATTTGGTCCTGGTGTACGATTCTCTTGATACGGCTCTGAATGTATATAGCTAGTATTTTGTTTAGGATTTTGCATCAGGGTCTCAATGACCTGCAAAGGGCTTCACTATGTAGCTGTAAACTGCGATCCTCCTGTCTCAGCCTCCCAAATGCTTGGATTACAAGCATAATCCACCATGCCTGGCTGCTCAGTTATTTTTAACATAAACGAGTCCTTTTAACTTTACAGGCCCATGTTTTTATAAAGAATATAATGAGCTGGGCGTGGTGGCACACGCTTGTAATCCCTGCGCTTGGGAGGCAGAGACAGGAGGATCGCGCAGGTTCGAAGCCAGCTGTGCGTGCTGGCTTAGGAGACCCTGTTTTCAAATAAAAATGTAAAAATAGGTCTGGGAGTGTAGCCCAGAGGTAGAAGGGCTTCCAGGAACCCCAGTACCACCAAAAAAAAAAAAAAAAAAAAAAAAGAATATAATGAGACAAACTGTTGAGAGAAACAGAACACACAGTATGGAATAAATTATATACAGTTTTAGCAAACTGAATAAACTTCTCCATATATCTAAATAAAATTAAATAATTAAAATTTCTTATAAAAATGAAGCATATATTAAAGCATCTGATATATATAACCATTTTTTTTCTCAAAAATAACTTATATCCCTACAGTAGCATAAGAAGATTTTAATTTCTCTATACTCCCAACAAACTTGGTATCATTATATGGAACCATCAGAAAATAATTTGGCAGCCTAGTATGGTGGCACATGCCTGTAATCCTAGTACATGAGAGGTGGGAGGTGGGAGGCTGAGCCAGGATGATTGCAGGTTTGTGGCCAGCTTCAACAACTTTGCCAGGTTTTTCCCAACCTATTGAGACCCTGTTTCAAAATAAAAAATAATATAGAAATAAGGGTGTTTATTTACTAAGGGTGTTTCCTGACATTTTATTCCTTGATAATTTATTAAGGGTGTTCCTTGACATGTATTCTTTAATTTCTTTGACTACTAATTACTTATTAGCACCATGAACTAGGCAGTATACCTAGTTAAAAAAAAAAAAAAACAGTAATAATACTTTCCTCTCCTAAATCATTATGTCTATTTCATGAGTCAAAGTAAAAAAAAAAAAAAGTCTTGATATGGGCTTATGTTAGTCAGGTTTCACTAGAATAACACAATCCACAGGATACATAAAAGGGGATTTATCAAATCAGCTTACAGTCTGAAGCAGTGTAGTCCCAAGTGGCCGCCTGCCTGCAGAGAGCTTTCTCCTTTTTATCCAGGCCCTGAGCCTATAAGAACAGTGCTGCCCACATTCAGGAGTGACTTCCCCTTCAGTCTGCCATCACATAAACCAATCGTCTCATCCGCACACTCAACATCACAAAATCTGAGATGTTTCATGATCCATTCAAGTTGACAATCCAGATTAAACATCACAGGGCATTTTCTCCCAAGTTTCCAAGTATCTAAATATATATATATATATATATATACCAATTATAATATAGTTACTCAAGACATTAGAACCAGTTTCTGTTCTGATATCACCTCTACTCCAAAGGAAGATCTACCTGAGTAATGTTTTTTTTTTTTGCTCTAGGGATTGATCCCAGGAGTATTCAACCTCCAATCTATACCTCCACTCCTATTTTTTTATTCTTTATTTTGAAACAGGATCTCACTGAGTTGAAGAGGGCCTCGCTAAGAAGCTAAGGCTGGCCACTAACCTGAAATCCTCCTGTGTCAGCCTCCCAAATACTTGGTTCAAAAGTGTGCATCACCATGCCTGGCTTTTTCCTTTTTCTCTTTTTTTTTTTGATACACTTTTGATTTTTGTTGAAATTAGTGTAATGCAGAGGGTATGGATGAGCCACTTGAGCAATTACCTCTGGGGAAACGGGTAAAGTAAAAAATAAAGATGAAGTGTGGTTTGGTATTGTGGAAAAAGATGGATTTAGAGTACAAAGTATCTTAGTTCTTAGATAAGAACTGCACATCCTCTAGTAAACTACCTAGTTGTCTCTTTGTGAAGAGACAACTTTTAACACTTATAGAATAAAATGTTTTAGAGAAATACAGCCAGTAGGTACAGTGAAGAATCTTTGGTTTGTTTCAGCCAAAATGTGTTTGTTACTGGTATATCCCTTTTTAAAAGCCTTATCTAAATGTCCTGCCCTTTGTCTTTCATGAAATCCCAGCCTTCCCACAGCCCTGGAAATGCACATCTCCATCTGGGGTTACCAATGTGTGCTTTTTCTCTAGACAATGCCTATGTAACAAACCTGACTTCACCCTGCCCTTGCAGAAAACCCTGCTCTCACTGGACTGTTTTCCTTATTGCTAACTACTCTTTAGGAAAACTGTGAGTTCCTGAAGCACAGAAAATGTTCTGTAAATTCTAGCATTTGCATCCTTCCTGCTCACCTAGCATAGTGTCTGGCACCCTGCAGGTCTCTGATGATTCATCTGTTGAGGATTTTTCATCTGAATTTGTATATCAGGGACTCATGTCTCAACTCTCTCAAGAACATATATATCTTTTCTAACTTCATTGTCCTTTGTCCTTTTTTAAATTTCCTCACGCAAAGATATCTTAGAAAGTCGAAAGACTGAACTTAAATGGCCCTGTCATTTAGAGGTCCCTGATGGAACAAATCACTTGTTTCTAACCTCTCAACAAGGGTTTTGTCAATTTATTCTATCTTCTCTTATGCTACACTCTAAAAGTGCTCTTATTTGTCTTTGGATTCCTAATAACCAACATAGTTAAGAAAATGTTCAATAATCATTTGCCTGAATAAAATGCAGAAGGAGGCTAGACTTAATCTTCCATATGATTTTAAATTCAGTCTATATAAAGAAGCAGCCAGTTTAAAGTAGACTTCAAGGGGAATTAGTAAAAGGGGCAATGTAATAACAGAGAGCGAGGAGGGTGAGGAAATGGGACATAATTTTGCTTGGTGTTTTCCTAGTTTATTCCATTCCCTGGCTGCCTCTGATCTTTGCCTAATACAAACAGAAAACTCTCTCCAGGTACATTCCATATAATTGATCACATTATAGATAATCTTTCTCTTTGATATTACTTCCCAATAATGATGAGTTCCAGGCACCAAGGCAGACTCGCGTTCAAGTATTTGCTCCTTTTGAAACATACCTGGAAACTTCTGTTGAAGAATAATTCTGCTAAGACAAGTCCATGGGTATTACTTACGTAGCTCATTAAGAATATGAAGATAACAAGAACAGCAATGGAAGGCAGAGGGACACATGAAGACCAGTTTCTGAATATAATTGATTGCATTATTAGTAAATTTAATGATCATGCTTTTTACTCAACCTCTCAGTCCAAGGATTAAGGTTTTTTTTTTTTTTTTTTTTTTTTTTTTTTAAGACTGGACCTCAATTTACTAAGGCTTTTAGGAGACACTTAATCTTTTTCTTGTCAGCATTTCTGAGAAATTTTCATTTATCATAGATGGCCGTAGACTATCACTGAATCCACAGGCTTCTTTACCCCTGTAATCTTAATATTTTATACTTGAATACCCATTTCCTATTTCTCAATTTTGAAACACTGAATAAAACTGAACTCAAGTATTGGTGGAGGTAATTTATCTAGGGACAACTCTCAAAAGTCCATTGTTAACTGAGAGATGAACATTTCTTGGGTTTCCCCAGCCCTTTGCCCTCCTTCCTCACTCTGGGTTTGAAAGGACTAAATATAAACATTAAAGGAAAAATGATTTAGTTTTGGAAAATTTTGTCTATTAATATTTCTGCTATGATCCCAGGAAAATGAGTGATTATTGTTTTGGGACAACAAGGAATCTTTTGCTTTTGGATTTTTCTACCATATATCCCTCCAGATATGGAATCCACATATGTAGGGAAGAAAAGGAGACTGATTTCTTAATTTGAAAATAAAAAATAAAACTGATGAGACAGCAAATGATATTCAATCCTATTAAAGAGACTAAGCACAGACCTTAAAAAAAAGTCCTTCCATTCCTTGCATTGGGATTGTGTGATATGGTTCTACAATTCAAGGAGATTGGAAATTACAGAACATCTGCAGTGAAATTGGTTTTCTGTGGAGAACTGATGAATCACTTACTGCCAATGACTAGAAGGAAAAGCACTTGTTTATGCCCTTATGTAATGAATTTTTATGAGGTGAAGTTTGCTGTTTATAAAAAAATACATTTTAAGCTGCTGTAGATGTAAAATAATAGAATTCAGAATTCAGAGCAAAGCATTATTGCAAAGACAGTCACCAGCAGAATATTATCTGCTTACAAAACACCAAAACAGGGATATTACTTCTATAATGGAATTTAAAAAAAAAAAAAAAACCTCGTTGGATTCTAGAAGAAAAAGTATTTAAAGAGACATGGCTGAAATTGACAGCTTTAAAATTGCATGTATTTTTTAAAAAGTTATTAATTTTCTTTTGTGCACCTAAATTCCAATTGTGTTTTTCCTCAAAGCAAGAATGGCACAGAACATGTTGAATTAAAAATGGCATTCATTCCTTAGAATCATTCCAAAGACAAATGGGGGGTACTGGCCTCTCTACACCATTAGGGATATGCATATAGAAGTCTCTCTACAGTAATTCCACCAGCTGCTCTTCTCAGAACTTGTGAGGGGCTTAATGATCACACTTCAAATTCTCTTGTCTTATGCAAATATGTACATGATATCGATACTGTGCCAGTCAGTTTTGGGCTCTAGTGTCAAAAAAATGAGGAAGATCCAGCCTCTATTCCGAGTTTACAATCTATTTTGTTGTTTGAAAGGCTTACCCAGTAGAAATTAAGAATTATTCTATACTTTTATTGGCACATTATAATTATATATCACAGTAAATTTCAAAGTGATACAAACATGCATGCATACATTATTTTGTGTGTTTCCTTTTACATCTCACCTGCTCCTCCCTCCCTCTACACATTAGTGAGATTGGTAGTGATGCTTTCATATATGGACATAGCATTATTTGAACTATTTCCTTCATCAATTATTTTTCCTTTCCCCATTTCGCTCCCCCAATCTTCTTCTACTATTCTAGTGATCTTTCTCCTCAGTTATGTGAAGTTCCACTTTCCTATTTTTTTCTCTAGCTTCCACATATAAGAGAAAACATAGGACCCTTGACTTTGTGAAGATGGCTGATCTCACTCATCATAATATTCTTTAGTTCCATGGATTCCTGGCAAATGACATATTTTTTTGTCTTTCTTTATGGCTGAGTAAAACTGTACTAGGTCTGAGAAGGGGCACACAGAAGCTATGCATAAAATATTATATTTGGTTTGGAGTTAAGTTTAAAATAGTAATTTCCATAAGCAGGTGTGGTGGTGCACGCTTGTAATCCCAGCATTTTGGAGGCTGAGACAGGAGGATTGCGGTTCGTGGACAGCCTCAGCTACTTAATGAGGCCCCTGTTTTAAAATTAAGAATAAAAAATAGGGCAGGGGTGTAGCTGGGAGGTTGAATGCCCCTGAGAAATCACTAAAATAGTAATTTCAATCAGTACAAAACAACTGTAATATTTCTATTTTCATTGGCTAAAAAGGCACCCTTACATCCCGTTACATGTTGAAAAGAACCAAGGATGTCATAAGAAAGTGGTTATTCCTGAGTGCGTAGTGACTTACACTCTTCAGGGACCCATTCTGGACATCCCAAAGAGCAAGAAAGCCTCTGGCTTTAGGAATTTAGAATTGTAACTAAATAAAGTCTCAGCTGTTGTTCAAGTTTGAATGATCATTTATTGACAACCAAACCCAAAAAATATCTCAGAAGCATTATCATTTTTTTTGTGTCTTTATTTGGAAAGAATACAAAATCCCATTTCAGATTCTGTGTATTTATTTATTTATTTATTTATTTATTTATTTATTTATTTATTTAATTTTTGTGGTACTGGGGATGGATGGAAACCAGGGGCGTTCTACCTCTGGGCTACACCCCAAGCCCTATTTTTTATTCTTTATTTTTTTAAAACAGGGTCTGAGTCGCAAAGGGCCTCACTAAGTAGCTGAGGCTGACTTTAAACTGTGATCCTCTTGTCTCAGCCTCCAAAATGCTGCGGTTACAAGCATGAGCCACCACGCCTGGCTTGTGTCTTCTTAGTTGAGGAAATATAGGAATTTACAAGCTTGGGCAATTGATAATATGTGATGGTCACATCAAATGCTTTGGTCTGGTGCATTAGTTCTAGAGATTTTAAAGTAAATAAGCTACAATTATTTGTAAATACTGATATGTATTTACAAATGCTATGCAAATACTTTTGGAAAAGGGGGTGGAACTGTTACCTTTCTTTGCCTACATACTTCTGAGTGTTTACAAAATGTGAATTCTGCATGGCATCTGACATTTAGTATCTAATTTAGTATGCATGGAATAATTCTGATTTTCATGATCCTTGTGGTTGGCAATAAAGGCAGCCTCTTTTTTCAAACAAAAATGAGGACAGCAGAGATTCAGAAACTCCAATCTCCTAAAATCTCTCACATATTCAAAAGATTTGTCTACTAGCTGTGCAGATATTTGATCTTTGGATTAAACTTAAACAAAGTTGACCTTGATATTTTAAAGACATAACTTGTTTTGCTCTAACTGAAAAGTAAGCCATGCTCACTGTAGAAAAATTTGGGAATAGAGAAAAATATAAAGAACAAAATCAAATTGAATTACCGAGATATATTTATTGTTAGTGAGTCGTATATGTGCCTGTTTATCTCATTGTTGAGTGTGTTATAGTTAGTATCCTATTTCTTTTTAGTTTTATAATGTAAGTTTTAATTAAAATTATTCATAAATATTTTTGCACAAAATTATTGACCATGGTACTTAAATGACATTGCATGACATTGTTTTCATTAACTTAATAGCTATTGTTTTGTTTCCTTGTTGCTGTTTCACATCTTTATAATGAACTTCACTAAACATCTTTTCAATAAATCTATATCCACAATTTTTATTATTTCCTTCAGATCAATTTTTGAGGTCAATGGATAACATGTCCACATCAACATGTCCATTTTCAACAGTTTTGAAAATCAGTTTTACTTACCTAAATCTATAGATTTGTTTTACTGGCTCTGGGATTTTGGAAAAGGCCTGAGTTAAACCTGCTATTAGAATAAGCCATTCTGGCCTTAGTAATGACTTGAATTTAACCTTTGACTCAATTCAATGTTCAGTGAAGGATACTATGCAAAATAATGCTATTTTTATCACTGAAGATTGTTTATTGGTACTGGGGAGAGAATCTAGGGGTATTCTACCTCTGAGATATATCCCCAGGCCTATTTTGTTTTAAACAGGATATCTCTAGATTACTGATAGTCTCTTTATGTTGCCAATGTTGTTCATGAACCTGTGATCCTCCTATCTCAGCTTCCCAAGTTTTGAGATTATAGGCATGAGTCACCCTGCCCAGCTTTTAATGTTTTTTAAACTATAGATGTTTTCCTTAAAAAATAGAGGAACTAAGAGATTACTTGGAAACACAAAGGGAAATTCTGTATTGTTTCATCTTTTATGTATTTTTTGAGGGAAAAATACCTAAGAAGAAAATACTTGTTCACTTATTTGTGGTCATCAATATAAATGCACACTACAGGCTAGATTTATGTAAACATACACTGTATATCATGTTTAGCTCCAGTGAACTCTTGGATCATCAGATCTATAGACATTATGGCCAATTATTTTGGCTAAAAATATGTTTGGAATTGTGCTGTTATTGAAAATATCTTTCCTTAATACAGTAACATATCACTTATTGAGTGCTACTGTGAAAATCAGCTTTTGTTAAAAGACAAAATTTCAAATAAATCAAGTTTTTGCTGTTAAGTGCAAACACAGTTTGAAGGCTTTCTTACATACAGCAATACTAATTTCCCTTCTTCTTCACCAAATTATATAGAAGGTAGCTTTTATTTACAATCCAAGGTCATTTTTAAAACCACAATCACTATTTACCATCCTCAGAGCTTATGTGTTCCTCCTCTAGATTGTAGTCTTTTTTAAAAAAGGTTTTCTGATACCAATACCTTATTATAAACATGTTTCCCTTTTTTAAAAACCAGTTTGTCTTTTCCCTTCTATCCATTTTTTATCTATTATTGAAAGCTAATTATAGTTCTATTAAAAATAAAGCATCCTCTAAAGGGAGACTTGAGGAACTGTTGCATGAATAGAACATGGGTGCATGGAATCTATGAAAATCATGAGGTTTCTTAAGGCTGAGGTACTGCTAATGTCCTATAAGACTGTCAGAATAGCAATTGTGCCTCCACTGACTATTATTTCTAGAGCCGTTGACTGGATTTCTTGCTTGTGCTCATACCTCCCCTCAAATTATAGTGATTCCTGAAAAATGTAAATTTGATCACCTCAATCTTGCTTACAATATCCCTGCTGTTTTTTCAAATGGAGTGATCCAGACTATTTGTCCTCACGGCCCATGTAGACTTCTCTGCTCATGGTGGTTTCTTCCTACTCCTCAAGCAGAAAATGGCCTCTCATCTTTGAGGCTGGACACCTCCCTTTTCCTTATCCTGGCATTCTTCTGCATGGCTTTCTCTTTTCAAGATTCACCTCCTCAGACCACCTCTCATGAGCATGCAATTGAACTCAGCCTCCAATGTCACTCCATTTTCTCAGCCTAAAACTTTCTCTGAGTACTTTTATCAGAAATTGCCATACACATGCATTTAATGTCTCTCCTCCAAGAATGTAAACTTCATGAGAACAATAGTTTTTTTTTTTTTTAATGAATGTACTGAGTACAGACAAATGCTTATAGGGATACAATACATAATTTTTGAGAATGACTTAATTCCCATTACAAACCTAAGAGGCAGACATTACTAAATGCTCATTTTGTAGGTTGAACAAACAGAATCTTAAAGAAGTGAAACAAATCTAAAACCCACAGTCACTCATTACTGAAGGCAGGGAAATTGAAGCCAAAAAGAAAGACGTGCCTTCTGTTAGCTCTGATGAGTATCTTAGCAATTTAGATATGCTCACAGAAGTCATCTGGATATTTTAAATAAACAAGTAGAGAACAGAATTGAAGAACACGTTGCATGGAAGAAAAAAAACATAAAGCTGGTATAGAAATTCTTATTTTTACCACAGATGGTTGGGTTCTTGAGGTTAAAGTAGAAACTTACCACGTAGCTAAAGACCCAGTTTTCCTGAATGTTGAACCCTGAGGACATGGGCAGTAGTAACATTTGCCTCAGGATTAAAGCAAGTCCCTGGAAGTGCTCAAGGAGGCATGGACTGATTGGAGTCTCTGGGACTGCCCAGGAGGCCTGGCTATCTGTAGAGAGGCAGGTGAGTAAGTCAGTAATAAATCTATCATTTACTTACCATTAGTGTGTCATGTCTCAAGTACCTTATTAGAAAAAAAAAAAAAAAGAAAACTATAAAGAAAAAGT
Source organism: Muscardinus avellanarius (assembly GCF_963383645.1). Taxonomy (NCBI): domain Eukaryota; kingdom Metazoa; phylum Chordata; class Mammalia; order Rodentia; family Gliridae; genus Muscardinus; species Muscardinus avellanarius. The sequence continues at coordinate 60,861,151 of NC_137789.1, read as the reverse complement.
GGGAGGACACCGAGATGCTATATACCAAAATGTGCCACCCAACTTCCCCAAGGATAGACTTGCTGCCTAGCTGTGGACTGTGATCAGCAGACTGCTTCCAGCTGTCAGCTCCATCAGGGGTCTGCTTTAGTTGATGAAATTGCCATGCTTGTGGTCACAGCCTTCCCAGGGCAGCCTATGTCCAGTGACTGATATGTATGTAAGTCAAGACAGACAATACAAGATCCAGAGCTCCTCTGGGTTGGCCAAGTTTTATTGAGCCTGAAATACAAACTACCTCTTCTTCTATTTCTGCTTTTTTGCCCTTTCTTAACACTGGTGTGAATCCCTGATTCATAAAGTTATTAGTCTCTACCACTGGTTTCTGCATCTGAGAATACAACCAATCACAGATTGAAAATGTTATTGAAAACTGCATCTGTATTAAACACGTACTGCCGTTTTTCCTTATCACCATTCTCTAAATAATATAGTACAACTACTTGTATAGCATTTTCATTGTATTAGGCATTATAAGTAATCTATACTTGATTTAGAGTATATGTGAGAATGTGTATAATATGCAAATACTATGTGATTTTATATAAGGAGCTTGAGCATACACAGACTTGGGTACAACTCTCGGAGGTCCTGGAACCAATCTTCCACCAATACAGAGAAAAGACTGAGCCCAGGAATTCCAGGCCTACCTAGGCAACGTGGTGAAACCCCATACTTGAAACCAAAATAAAAAACTCCTAAAACATATATATGTAAATGTGTAAATATATACGTATGTGTAAATATACACACAATATATATTCATATATAGTATGAGGCACCAATTAGTCTATGGAAAAAATAAAACTTCCATATCGACAACTCTATTAACCAGTATATATGTATAGTACTGCTTTTTTGTATGTTGAAATGACAACAGGGCATTTAAGAGTTTACTCAGCTTTCAAAATAATAATGCAAAAAGTCCAATGATATTACAAAATATTGACGTTATTTAATACTTTCAAATCTGCATTCTAATATGTTCAGTTTCTTATTGATATCCTTAACAAACTAGACCACTGATAGAATGAGACTACATGCAGACTTTTGGAATAATGAAAGCAAATGTAGACTCTCCTAAGATATATTGCTTTCACCTGCCCAGCATCCATCCTTTTCCTAAGAGCACCTCAGTTTCTTATGGTGAAGAGCCTCCCTCAGCACTTCTGTAGGTTCATTTGGTATGTACGCAGGAGTGCCACCCAAATCTGAGTAACTGGGAGCAATGTTTTCCATACCACTAGCCATAGTGACTGGTTTAGAAATGTGCACATAATCCAAGGAAGAACAAAAACAGCAAGCTACTAGACTTTTGCTGGAACTACTTAGAAAAAATGTCACTCTAGTGTGGTTAAGAAAGCTGACCTGGTTAATCGTATGCAGAAAAATGGAAATTCACCCCACTTTCTCACCCTGTTCAAGAGTTAATTTAAAATGGATCAAAGACTTGGAAATCAGACCAGAGACCTTGCAGCTCCTTGAAGAGGGCATAGGTCCAACATTTCAACACACAGGCACAAGTTAAAAAAAAAAAAAAAAAAAAAAAAAACCTTTCTCAACAAGACTCCAAAGACACAAATTAAAAAAGGAATCAGTATGTGGGACTGCATTAAACTGAAGAGCTTCTTTGCAGAAAATAAAACTAACAAGAACCTCAACACAGTGCTGACAGAATGGCAGGAGATTTTTACCAACTACTCCTCTGATAGAGGACTAATATCTAGAATATACAGTGAACTCAAGAAACTCACTGCTAAGAAAACAAATAACCCAATTAAAGAAAATGACCAAGTGAACTAAAAGGACACTTCACCAAAGAAATTCAAATGGCCACTAAATGTATGAAAAAATGTTCAATATTATCAGCAATAAGAAAGATGCAAATCAAAACTACCTCAAAACTACCCTTATATTTCACCTAACTCTAGTTAGAATGTCAATCATTCAAAACACAAAGAATCTGAGCATGGTGGCACATGCTTGTAATCCCAATCCTTGGGAGGCTGTGACAAGAGGATCGCAGGTTCGTGGCCAGCCTCATCTACTTAATGAGGCTCTCCACAGCTTAGCGAGACCTTGTTTCAAATAAAAAATAAAAAATGGGGCTGGGGGTGTGGCTCAGAGGTAGAATGCCCCTGGGTTGAACCCCTAGTGCCGCAAAAAAAAAAAAAACAAAAAAAAACTCACAAAAACAATAAATGCTAGTGAGCATGTGGAAACTAGTACATTGTTGGTGAGATTGCAAATTAGTGCAACCACTTTGGAAAACAGTATAGAAGATCCTCAGAAGAATGGAAAAATGGGAATGAACCTACTGTTTAATCCAGCAATAACACTTTTGGGTATCTACCCAAAAGAATGGAAACAAAAATACCAAACTAATGCATTTGTAGTACCTATGTTTATAGCCCCACAATTCACAATTGCCAAACTATGGAACCAGCCAAGATGTCCTCAACAGATGAATGGATTACAAAGCTATGGGATAGGAACACAATGGAATTTTACTCAGCCATAAAGATCATTTGCAGAGAAATGGAGAACATTATGCTAAGTGAGATTTTTACTCATTTTACAAAAAGTAAAAAAATCAGATGCTCTTCCTAATATGCGAAAACTAGGGAGAAAATGGGGAGGGAAAACTCTAGACAAAGGAAAAACCACAGATGAGCAAATAAGGTGACCTGAGGGGGATGGAAAGGGAAAAGAGGACAATTCCCTAATATATATGATGGACATTCACAAATATATCAAAGTCAAACACTAAGTCAAACATGAGAAAGAAAGAGGGGGAAGGATTGGGGTGGGAAGTGGGGAAGGGTTAAATGAGTGATGTGTGCATGTATGCCTCTACCCTCTTGTACTTCATTAAAATGTGTAACTACAATGTGCCAAAAAATAAGACAAAAAGAGAAAGCTGGCATAATATAAGATTTGAATTTCTAAGGTAGCTATCACTCTGCATGAGAATGAAACCAAATCAGAATATTAACAGTAATACAAATAACTATTATTATATCCTAAACATACAATCCTCCCAATATACAGATGTCTAGAGATTTAATACATTGCCCCAAGTTATACACAACTGAATACACGGGTAGAATTTGAACTTGTGCCTCATGTCATATATCCTGCTTATCCTAAAAATGAGGGCCAAAAGATAGAGCCTGTTTTAAGAATTATTGGACCATATAATCATATTGGACCTACAGTGTGCACCTGGATTATTTACTTAGATAAATGAATAAATTATCCTCTTTTTTTTGCAAAAGCTTTCTGAGTTAGTTTTATGTTATGGCACCTAAAGAAGTCCTGAACAAGGTGGGTGTGGTGGCACAGGCTTATAATTCCAGTACTTGGAACACTGAGAGAGGACAACTTCAGGTTCAAAGATAGCCTCACAAATATTAAGACTTTCAGCAACCTAGAGAGACCCTGTTTCAAAATAAAAATAAAATAGGGTTGGGGATGTAGTTTGAGGGTAGAATGCCCCTAGGTTCAATACCCAGTGTCTGTGTGTGTGTGTGTATCTCTTTCTCTCTCCCACTCTCTATTCCTCCCTCCCCCTCTCCCTCTCTCTCTCTCTCTCTCTCTCTCTCTCACACACACACACACACACACACGTTCTGAGCATACTCCAGATTTTATTTACATAAAAATTAGAACCTGACTATCCAATGATGGTATTAAGTTAAAAAATTGTAAATAAGGCCGGGCGTGGTGGCGCACGCTTGTAATCCCCACGCTTGGGAGGCAGAGACAGGAGGATCGCGCAGGTTCGAAGCTAGACGCGCGCGCTGGCTTAGGAGACCCTGTTTCCAAAATGAAAATGTAAAAATAGGTCTGGGAGTGTAGCCCGGAGGTAGAAGGGCTTCCAGGAACCCCAGTGCCACACAAAAAAAAATGTAAATAAAAAATGTATGTGCAATAAATGACTAAGATACTATGATAATCTCTGCAAAAAAAAAGAGTAACTATGTTTTTCCCTGAATTTTTGAAGTTTTTCCACAATATTTTCTTAAAATTAGAAGAAAGGAAAAAAGGAGAACTTTTAAAAAGAAGTAAAATACTCCTACTTCTCAAGCTACGAAACTTTTTGGTTATTTTACTCTAAATTGAAACTAACTTAAACTCAGGATCTCTTTAATTATAGAAGGTCAAACTCTATTATGAAGGTAACTTCTTTTTTCTGTTTATTCACTGTTGTGTCCTAAGTGGCTACATCAACAACTGATACCTACATGTTTGTTGAATGAAAGGTGAACAGAAAAATTGTCCCTGTATTTCCATCATACTATATACTTATTTTTCCAGAAATGTTTATTATATAAAGATGAGTTTGTATTTTTTTTTTTTGCAGGTCTGGGGATGGAACCCAGGGGCATTCGACCTCTGAGCTACACCCCCTGCCCATTTTTTTATTCTTTATTTTGAAACTGGGTCTCACTGAATTGCAGAGGGCCTCACTAGGTAGCTGAGGCTGTCCACAAACCGCGATCCTCTGGTCTCAGCCTCCAGAATGCTGCGATTACAAGCGTGTACTACCACGCCCGACTATAAATAAAGATGAGTTTTTAAAAAAGCAATTTAGTTAAAACTTGAAACAAATCAGTATTCAAGATAATTCTATACTATTTTAAGAGTTAAAAAATATATATAGCAATATTGTGATTTCACCTGTATAGCCAGTTGAGTCTTGACAAGCCTATGTCTAATTTTAATTGCATATGAATTGTTCCATATATATGAAATGATTATATAAATTACTACATATAAATTAGGGTACAACAGATTTTACTTTATGTTCTAGCTAACTGGCAAAGCACAAAAAAATTGAGACCTGGTTTAAAAATAAGTGACATTATTTTGGTGAAGTAACTTAAAAACAGTCCAAATATTTTCACATTATTGTTATTTAGTAAAAAGTTCACTTATAAGCCTTTAAGTAAAAAAGTAAAAAAATAAACTAAATCTTGATACGTATGGCCATATTATTACTATGCTAAAGATCTGATACTACATAAAACTGCCAACTGTTGCTGAGAATATTCTGAATCAAAGATAAGACACCCAGTAAACAGTGTTCCTCATGCCAGCTTTCCCCTGTGGTTCCCAGGCCTTATTTCTAAACTGCCTTAGCAATTTTTACTTTCTAAATATAAGAAGTCACTTTCAAGGGGACTGACAGCTATGAACTGAAGCTCTTAAAAAATAGTTTGAGAGAAAAGCTTGAAATTATAATGGATGCATCAGATCTCAAGGGTTAATTAACAAGGTCTCATCATTGTCAGATTATGATATATTATCTCTGAAAATAAATGTACACTCTCCCAGAGTCTCCAAAATCTTTTATTTTTAGTATCTTAACTTCTAAGAAGTAGCAAAATGAGTGAGCATTCTTAGTAGTTCAAAAAAACCTCCATTATTGTCTATATTAAAAATCAAATACAATGATTTATAAAAATATGACTATTTTACATAATATATTTACAATCATGTGGTTTCCAGTAATTAGTATTTAGTCCTGCCTTGAAAGGAACAGAAGACTGTGAGTGAGAAGTAGGAACCTTCTAAAAGACACCTAAATACCATACTTATGATGATTAATACTAAGGACGTAAATACAATACTTTTCTCCTCGGAGAAAATAATTTTTGTTCCTAAAGAGCATTTACTTCAGACATCTCAATTCCAGATTTCAGTGGCTGAACACTGTGCACCTCTGTCCCACACTTAGGACAAGTAAAGTACATGTCAAATAAGAAACTGCTCTTAACACAGTAATAACAGAAGATGTGCTCACATCCTATGGTGTGGGGCATGGTGGGCCACTCTCCACATAAAGAACATTCTTTGCCACTGGTGGCTAATGCACCATCACTATTAGGAGCACCAGTAAGAGGGATACACCATGAAGATAATTTGGCTTTCAACTTCTGTATATTGATAAGTGGTAAGAGAAAAATCAGAAACTCAGCAAAACCATGCCAAAGAAGTTCCCTATTCATGTACTCAAAACCAACCTCACGGATGTTTGGGGGCTTGCAAAACACAGAATGAATGCCTAGGAGACGTTCTGTCAAAGTCGCAAACTTTCCCCTTTGAAGGAAAATGAAAAAATTAATCAACTCACTTAGTTTCAAAAGTCCAATCAAAAAATTCACACAGTGTTTGAGTTTCCCAAATGATGCTAAATGATGGTTTCGAAACAAATCATAACATCGTTCTTCTAACCACCTCCCACCAATGGTACAAACAGCATACCAGAGTTTCTGATTTTTAGTTGGTGGCTCATACCTCAAGTTTGGAGAAAATATGTTTTTGTATTGAATATTCAAAACCGACTGTCCCACGGTAGCATTTTTGGAGTAGATGGTGAATCTCCACAAGAAAAGCCACAAGAATGCTTTCACTTCTGGTTCGAAGTGAGCAAACAGGCCTGGCTTAAATCCATGAAAGCACTGAGTAAACTGGGACCAAACTAGCTGCTCCAGGGCCTTGTTTAGTTCCAGTGCATCCAGCTGACTTATCCTGAGCACTCTGTTTGGACTCTTTATGTTCTCTTCTCTGGGTGCCATGTCTTTTCTGAAGGTCTCTAGGAAAAAATAAAATCAGGCAACATGATCAAACTGTTACCCTCTTTGTACTACCTCCTCCACTTATACTTGAAAAAGTGATTCACAAATTAGACAGGATAAAAAGAAAATGGGTCTCTTATTAGTGCGAAATAGTAGAGGCAACCACTTCTTTCTCTCTTTCCTCTTATTCTTACTTTCTTTACTCCATCCCTCCTTTTCTTTTCGACTTCTTACTATCTTTCTTGGCCCTCCTCATGAAAAGAATGACAACTTTGTAAAAGAGAAAAAATATTGTATTGTACTTCTACAAACATACTTCCTCAGTCATCTATTCTGGCTGAGATATTAAGAACCTGAAACTAACAAGGATTAGGCTGAATATCACAAATGAAAAAATACATAAACATAGTAAGTATAGCAAACTGTACAGAACATGGCAATGGATGGTGAAATCAAGACCTAGCTTAATTCTAGCACTGCTAATGACTCCAAAGGTATATTTTTCAGTCACTTAAATTTTTTAAAATATATTTTATATAAAAGTTAGAAAAATAAACCACATTTATTATTTTATCATGCTATTGCAGAAAATACTACTAAATCATACCATGAAGCAATGTGAATGCAAACATGTCATTAGTAAGGTACTTAAAATGTACCTGTCATGTGGTACTTCAAAAAAATCAAACTATAATATGAAGGCATTTACTGTATTAATTTCATAAATGCACCAAGGAAACAAACAGGTGTTAAGGTAAAAAAAAAATAAATGAAACAGAAGCTGACTGTTATCTCAAAACACATTTATTATGTGCAAGCCAATGCAATTAAAACACCTAGTCATTGTGGTAGTTGAGTATAGATTAGTTTTGGCAATTCAAATTTTATTATGGAACAGGCAAATCTACTATGAAAAAAACTCATATTTAGTTTGTAAAATGAGCCCTTTGATGATCTTATCTATATGTGAAATCTAGTAAAGTAGAACTCATAGAAGCCAAGAGTAAATTGGTGATTGTTAGGGGATAAGGAAAAAGGAAATATAGTGAGGCTGGTTGAAGGGTCCAAACTTCTAGTTATGAGTAAGTACTGGGAAGTTAACGTAAAACATGGTGGCTAGAGTTAATAACTCTGCATTATTTGAAATATTCTAAGAGAGTAGATCTTCAGTGTCTCCCTCCCCTACACAAACACACACAGAGTCATTTCACAATGCATACTGATAAGAAAGTTTTATGGTATTAACTTTGAATAAATATAATTTTCATCGATTAGGCTAAAATAAAACTGGAAAAACATAAAATGAGTTAATAAACTTAGTCATGTTTTTAAGGCCTTCAAAATGTCTGCCACACCGAGACAAAAGACTCAAAGTTAGAGAGGGAGGTGTGGATCCTGCTGAGGTTCACTGCCACTAGCTGGCCAAGGGGTCTCGGACAAGCCATTTCATCTGATCATGTTAGTTTCTTTACTTACAGAATAAAGGCTGATGACATAAATCACCTTTTAAGTCCTTTGGAATTTTATTATTTGATGATTATAACCAAGAAAGATATTAAGCATATTCATTAAATGATAAAATGACTAAAAATTATGTTCTAAAATAAAATTGTACTTGAAATAGGGAACATGTTTGACAAAAAAAATAATGGTTATTTTTCCACAGATAAGTTTTATTACCACCCATGGATCCTAGATGACTTAGTGGCAGGGGACTCTATGACTAAAAAGAATTAAATGATAGGCTGCTTGGTGATGCTTTCCATCAAGCCAGATATATGACCTGTTTCTACCCATAAAGGAAACCAAACACTTGCTGGGGAAAGCTCACCTTTTCCCTTCGTCCTGCAGCTCCTTCAGGACTTGATAGCCTGCCACTATGGCAACAGGGATTTTTGCTGCAACTTCTTCTGTAAAATCCTTGTCTCATACCTGCCAGGGGCTATAGGAAAGAGAGAAAGGGTTAGAAAGAGAATTCCCTTTTCTCACTCTTCTAATCTAATTCATTGCCAAGGTTTACTGATTTTTTCTAATCTATTCATCACTCTTTATCCCCCACAATCCTTTCTGTAAGTTTTGGCTGCCTCCATCATTACATCTAATTGGTCTAACTATCTTTCTTTCAGTGTATCCCACTCAACTGTAATCATTCCAACACACCCCTCCCAAACCTACCTCAAACTTGCTTTCCCTCCTGAAGCATCGACACTCAGCCATAAAGTGCCACTTTCTCTTGTTCACTAGATTCCACTGTCTATGCTCCCATTAACTGAGAAACTCAAACTAAGTTTTTTTAAAGTACTGACTCAATCATCCTGTTCTTCCTCTTTCTTGACCTCTATGCTCCTTACATAAACTAGTATTTAGCTTTCTATTTCATCCACTGGAAGAGAGAACTTTGTGATGATTATTTGCATTATTATCAAAATTGAATCACAGTAACTGCCATTGTTCCTGGTACACAGAGAGCATCTACAAATATGAGATGAATGGATAATTGGACAGGATGAAAGTCTTGGGTAAAAAATATAAATTGTATTCACTGACCTTTAAAACTATTTCAAATTGCCACACTCAGAATGCTGGTTATTATTTATTTTATCATGCTTAGGGTATATCTGCTATTTAACAGTTAATGGATTAGTCAGTGGTATAATAGTATGTCAACCAGCCTCAATCCTCATGGAGCCTACTGGGGTGTGTAGGAGGGAAGGCAAGGGGGAAGTAAGGTTCGGTTACATAAAATAGGGAATTATAATTAAATGTGATAAGTGATAGACAAGTGGAACTTTGGTGCACGATGATGCATACAATTGTACCTCAGGTCAGAAGAGACTTCTTTAGAGACTGTCTCTAAGCCTGTGGGAAGGATTAGCAGTATCAGTCTAATAAAAAGAGGGTAGATATATTATTCCAAGTAGAGGGACTGCAAAGGGACTGGAGGTGCAAGGATAAGAAATAAGGTTGGAAAGGAGAGTAAAAAACAGATCTTAAGGGCTTTGAAAGCTCAGCTGAGGAGGCTGCATTTCATCAAGAAGGTAAGGAGGAGACACTGAAGAGCTGTAAACAAAGAACTAATCAGATTTACATTTCAGACTGCTTGTTCTGGCCACTGGGAAGAATAGATTAAAGTCTGGACATGCACTGGAGGCTAAGTGACCAGTTCAGAGGTTGTTAAAATGATCTAGTGAGAAATGAGTGATCAGGCATCTATAAAAGTTATAAAGTATTAGAACTGATGCTATTTAGTGAGAATCAAGTAAAAAATAACTGACTTGAGTGTTTGGATGGTGATCTAGTCCTCCAAAAGAAGAAATACAAAAGGTGAGAGAGAATTGAAGAAAAAGGTACTACTCACAAATTTAGAGAGGAAATATCTAAATGGGAAAGCTCAGCAGGCAGTTATATGAATATGCTACAGAAAATTTGGATGGAATTTTTATGGTCTGAGGCCATTCTGGTAGATTGTTCAAATCTATTTTATTTAATCTAATTAAATGCTAAAATCAAGAAAGAAGTATTTTAAACAAGATAGATACTGAATATTTATAATATTCAGCTTTCTTTGTGACAATAAAATCTTAATTTCATAGTTTTTCCTGATACAAAGACATACATTACCTACAGTAAAGATATCTTATGGTATTCAATTTTCTATGCCTTGATATTTAACATCACAATCTTGTAGTCTCAAACTTGAGACTTCATCAAAATTACTTAGAGGAGATTGTTAGATTTCTTGACTTCATTTCCAGAATTTCTGATTCAGTGTATCTAAAATATAACCCCAGATTTTACATTTCTAACAAATTCCCTGCTGATGTCAAGAAATACTGGGCTAGCCCATTTGAAAGCAAAAGCCTGCCAAGTATGATGGTACATGCTTGTAACCTCAGTATTTGTGCAGCTGAAATAGGAAGATTGCATGTTCTAACGATAGCCTTGGCTAGTAATGAGATTCTCATCAATCTGGCAAGACACTATTTCAAAAATAAATATAAAATAAAAATAAAACAGCCTGAGGATATAGCTTAGAAATAGAATATCTGGGCTCCATTCCCACTGCCACATACACACACAAATAAATAAAAACAAAGTTCTGGGTGTTTTCTTTTTTTGCATATCACCCACCACATAGCTCAATGCTACATTGTCTACCCTCTAATTTCTGATTAATTCTCATCACTCTATCTTCAAAAGCTGTTACAAATCTAAGGACTCAGGGTTTTCCTTTGTTCTATTAGGTGGTCTTTGTGAGACTGAAGATCATTTACTGATTCTACAAATTATCTTATATATTAGTACATCCTGGTAAAAAGTAGGCCTTGGGATATGGCGATAAAGACATGTCCTAGCTCTTATTTCAGGACTGTCACCAACATCTAGAAGAAAAGGCAGGAAAAAAAAAAAAAAGACAGCTAAGATAGTAAACAGAGGTGTATGAAATGACAGGTTGCCAAAGTTATAAATAAATTTTTTTAACTATCTCAATAGAAAAAAAATTTTAAATGCAAACATGCAAAAATCATTTTTTCTCACCTTCTTCTGCAAAAACAATTTTTTTCTAATTCACTTACATCATTTATCAACCATTATTTTAAAAACCTTTTAAGTTCACCCAGACCTTTAGCATTACTTGTCCACACTCTTACTTCATTATTAATCCTGACATAAAGTACAGAGATCTCACACATAAAGTAGCCTAAGCCTTCTCCATCTCTGCAGTAACTGACCCACCACCTGCCAATGGAGCTTTTAATTCAAGAGCATCTTTCAGTTCTGCCTTGTGCTGCCTCTCATGAACCTAAAACACCTGCCTTGCTTCCCAGCTAGTTCTACTGTCCAAAAGTATCTGTCCTTCACATTACAATTCCATTTCAACATTCTCCATGAAACCTTTGTAATTTTCCCCAATTCCCGAATTATTACCATTTTTAACTCTGACTGCAAGTTAGTGGCATTCACTTGAGCCCTCAGTTATTAGTACTGTGATTCTAGCCATAAGATTACAACTTCCCCTATCTTAAATGTAAGCTAGTTAAGGGAAAATTCCTTTTTCTTACACTTATTTCTCAGTGTACCTACCACCTTCAAAGTGGCTTTGATACCAAGCTCGGTTTCCATTGAGCAAAATTCTACAATCATTCAGAATGTGTAAGACTATGATTTAAGTATCTCTTTTATTCTAACAGTATTCATGACTGAATCTTCCACTAATGTCAGATTTTCTGGTCACCAGGATAAGTAAAATTATCTTTTTGTCACTCTAATCTTGGGATACTCTAATCATACCATACTCCAGTGTAAGTCCAACACAACCAATCTCTCCTTCCCACCACCATCCATGCTCCCAGTGTTGGATCAGATGGATTGCTTTTTTATTTGCATACCAGATAAAATGTATGACTAGTCTTACAGGGCCAGTTGTGTCAATTTATGCAATCTTAAAACATTAGAGTTATAACAGTTTTAGGTTGTGATTGATGAATATCATGTAACTCTACAATTTACATTTAGATGTTCACATAGTAGCTGGCCAATAAGTGTTTGTTGAACTCCTATGCAATAGAACGAAGAGTTTGGCAGCCATGTACTAACTGAACAGCATGAGAGTGCACCTAGGTGAACTGAATGGGTATAGAAGATCTCTCTCTTCCTCAGTTTCCTTATTGATATTCAGTAAGAAACTTGTCAAGGGAGTAGTTTCTCAGAGGTATCTTGTATTGCAAGTACATGTTTCTGGAGGACACATACTTTAGAACATTCAGTAAAGATAGGAATTTTTAATGACTGCCAAAAACAAAAGGAGAATTAACAGTCTCTAACAGATCCAATATTTAATAATACTTAAAAAAATTCTTTCTTATCCCTTCTGTTATAGTTTAACTTTTTTTTTCTTTCCCTTTTTCCTCCCCAGGGCTGGCCTCAGTGTAGATTAAGAACAGCTGGGTTTGCTCTTTTCCTTGCTTCAGACTCTGTAATAAACCAAAAGACTTATTAAAACTGCTCTTTAGCCATTGCTCCTACTGATGAATAATTTCTTTATTTTTTTGTCCTAGGTATTATTTTTCAAGATTTTAGTCATTTTTGTGACTAATTTTAGTTATAAACAAAGAACAAAGATTTATCCCATTATGATGTATGAATACAGTGCACCAATAAAAAAATTAAAAAATTTTTTGAAATAAAATTTTTTTTTGTTGTTCAAAGAAAAAGAACAAAGATATCCTCTTATACATCATAGTTCGTCAAAGTGGAATACCTTTCTTGTGTTCTACATTCCTCCTTAGGCAAATGTGACAGAGTGGAGAAGCCAGAATTAAAATTCAAACAGGCCTCAGCTCAATTTCTAGCTCTTTCAACTTACTTGCAATGTGATATTAAAAAAGTATTTAGCCTCTGGTTCTTCTCCTAAAAGTTGGAATTTTCAGCTACCTCACAAAGGTTTTTGTGATTAAACCTGATAATATGACAATGGCTTGAAAACTGTAAAGTGGTATTACTAATACACTGTTATTACTTTGGTTAGGACTGGGTATACAATGGAAAAATAAAACCTGGAGTAATTCATTTGAAAAGACTGTGATCTTCATTACTACTTATTCTAATGTGTTTTCCTGTCATTGTTTTTCACAAAAAATATATTCACTACCCCACTGAAATATAATTATGGTTGTTAAAATGTGAACGTGAAGTCACCACTACATGCAGATATGGAGATCCAGGCAGGAGGGTGCAGAGGCATGGTTCAGAGGGGCTCATCCCACTCTTAGCTTGTATCTTGTCTGAAGGAGACAATGCAGTGAGATTCCTAGAGAACAGGAATGGGCTCTAGCATGACCTGCTCCCTTGGCTATTTAATCCTCATCAACATGGCTGTGCCTGTTATCTAAGAAACCTCAGGAACGCACACCGATAACATCTGGCTCCAGGGTGCTTTGCTCCACAGGACATGGTACAGACAGTCCAACACAGGCACCCAACCTTGTGTTCTTCACTTACATATTACATTCAGTTCTTCTCTCCCTCACCCTAATCCCTCCCACCCTTTCTGGTAGATACAGCTATTCTGGAACACTGGCTTTAGATAAGGGCGATATCTATAAGGGCAATATACAGGAATAGAAGAGATGAAGTTCAAATAATCAGATTACAAAATCCTCTTCCTTTGACTGCAGTGCAATAAAATTTATCCACAATAGGCTCAAAGCACAGAAAAAAGAAAAATTTTAAAAATCTACAAAAATGCTTTTAAATCACATAAAATTATTCTCAATATAATGTAAGCAGTTTGTTTTAGACAATTCTAATAATCTGACAAACAGATTTTCTATAGAACCAATATTTATTGAGCACCCACCAAATGTAAAACATTCTCTTGACACCAGAGATCCAATCTAAATATTGAACTGCCAGTTAACTTCCTTTTATTCAAATTATTTTTAAAGAAATAGGATGTCACTATAATCAAGACTGGCCATTGATCTTTGAAGTAAAGAATGGATCTCAAAATGTGGACACACTATAAAAGGTGCCAAAACTCCTCAAATAGAAAATGAGTGGGGGGAATGGTATTTAGAGCAAGGAAACAGGTTGTGAAAATCCCTAAAATGTGCCAAGTTTGGCCAAGATCTAGCTGGGACATGAGGAATTGATTCCATCATGAGCCGTGTGCATTCTTGGTTATCTAACCCCCATCAGTGTGGTTCCATCCATCATCTGGAAGGAAAGAGACCAGTCATCTTCTATGACCACAGCAGATGAGGCTGGCAGGAGAGACTGGCAGAAAGTCAACACAGTCCCACTGTAAACACCTATTTTAAGGAAAGCGCATTGATTCTCTAGGCATAGATAACCACTGAAGAGATACAACAGGATATGAACAGAGTACTATCTGTTGTATCAACAAAGATATAACAGAGTAATTTAAAAAAAATTAACCTAATGGCAGAATTCAGTAAGACTGAATCAAAGGAAAACTGCTGTTCCAGAAGACCAGTTATAGGATTCCTACAATTCAGGGGTCTAACCAAGACACTAAAAACTTTACAGATAAGTCAAAATAATTTCGCTTACCTCATTATGAGCTATGGAAATCAAAAGTAGATTGCATTATCCTTACATTTTTTTGGATAAAAAAAAATCCCCTACATTTTTGGTAAACCAGTACTTTCCTGACTTCTATTTCACTGACTGCCAACACTAATGTGTCCAACCATTAGTTTTTATCTACCTTATTTTCAAGAACTTAAGTAAGCTTTAATAATTCCCCTATTATTGGCTCCTTTAGATTAGTACCTAGTTTAATCTACAGAGGATTAAACTTGTTTAAAAATACAAGCTAACATCTTTATTTTAAATTTGAGCTTGTTCAGAATCAAAACAAACATCATCAGATTCAATTCAAATTGATATTTTTCAAAATCCCCCAAACAATGATTTTTCCTACTCTACTTTTTAATATTAAAATTCTGTTACTCCTTTCCCTTTTTTTAAATGCGCTTTTATTGGTGCATCATTATAATGTAAATCATGTTGACAATAACATACGCGCACAGAGCAACTGTTTTCCAAACTATACTAACTTCAAGATTCTAAAAGTCTAGTTTGGGAGAAAATATTTGTTAGCTATAAAGAGGCAAATAAAAGTAATTAAAATTATAATTTGCCATAAATAATATTAGTTAAGGGATTCTGCTACACTAGCAGGAAAAATGCTTAAATTAAAATCATGAACAGAGAAGAGAGAAAATATAATATCTACAAGGGTTAGTGTGATTAATTTGTCATATAAATATGTTTAAGATAAAAATCATCCAGCACTAAAAACTATTAAAAAGGTCTCCTGCTGACATTTTTTCACTACACATCATACTCCTTTCCTTTTACAGAAAAAAAAGACACTGAAAATTTGTTTACAAAGAGCAGCAACATATAATTTATTCTCTTAAAGAACCTGTACTTTCAAGTTTTCCACTCCATAAACAAACCCCACAAAAACCCCTTTTTAATCTACATCACAATAAAAATTAAAACAAATGACTATCCACTGAGGAAGAAGAAAATTTCTGGATGCATGTTAGGCCTATTATTGGGTATGGTACAAATTATGAATGAATATATTTTATTTAAAAACATGTTATTGACAGAAATCTATCAATAATAATGTGGGTATTGTCAAGGACCTGTCAATATTAATGTAATTATGATTAAAAGGATAACATGGATTTTAGCTATAATGCCAAGTAACATCCCCTACATTGCTGCTATCAATATACACATTATTATTGACCTGTTTCAAAACACTCAGTACTAGATGTATTACCATTAAACATATTTGTCAATGCATACTGCCTACAAAAAAGTCTACATTTAAATTTACAGTCTTGTAAACTTTTGTCGGCAGAAATGTAATTTACAATTAATCTCTAAATCATCATACCCACCCACACCTTCTGCCAGACTGTTCTTTTCAGTTCCACAATCATCAACTAATTTTTAGTAGGACAATGTCAATGCCACACTATCTTCAGTGTTCTAGTAATCAAAGTGAATGGGACCATATACTCCTTTCATTCTTCTCTAGGTTTTTAAAAGTTTTAAACTAGTATTTCATATTATGAGGTTACGTGATAAAATTCTGACTGGAGATTTTTCTTAGGTTTTGAACCTACACTCTTACTATTTTATTTCCTTTGTGTAGTCAAATAGATTTACTGTCCATTGTATTGAAATCAATACTAATAAATGGAACATGCATCAGAAAGGGATTTAGCAGGACACCGATTCCCAGAACACATTTCAAACACAAGTAAAGAGAAAAGCTACGGCTGAGACCCATTAGTACACTGTGACCTCTGGCACTCTGAACAGCCTAGAAATCAACAGATCTAAGTTCAAATCTCACTTTTGCAACAGACTTGCTAAATAACTTGTCACAACTCTGTTGTTCCTTTCAGTGTATATAAACCAACTTTATAGATAGCTGATATTATAAATCTCAATCGTACCAATTTGGATGGTATGAGACATGTGAAAATTTAAAACTCTTTTACCAAAACTAGATCTCTAAATTTCTCTTAATTTCAATGAAATGCTCATCAAAATTTAAGAAGGAATCTTTTTCCTGGGGATGGTAGTGGATACATAATAAAACCTTTCTAAACTGTATATATAAAAAATAAACAACTTCTTTTTTATTTTATTATTATAATTTTTATTGCAGTACCAGGGATGGAACCCAGGGGCATTCTACCTCTGAGCTATACCTCCAGCCCTATTTCTTATTCTTTATTTTGAAACAGGGTCTCATTGAGTTGCAAAGAGTCTCACTAAGTAGCTGAGGCTGTCCTCAAACCCGGATGATCCTCCTGTCTCAGCCTCCCAAGTACTGGGATTACAAGCGTGCGCCACCATGCCCGGCTTAAAGTTCTAAATAATATACATTCACCAGGCATGATGGCACAAGCTTGTAATCCCAGCATTTGGGAGGCTGAGACCTGAGGATCGTAGTTCACCGACAGCCTCAGCAACTTAGCAAGGCCCTTTGCAACTCAGTGAGAACCTGTTTCAAAAATTTAAAAAGACTAAAAAAAATAGGGGTGGGGGTGTAGCTCAGAGGTACAATGCCTCTGGGTTCCATACTCAGTACTGGCAAAAAAAAAAAAAAAAAAAAAGTATACTTTTTTTTGCATGGTACCAGGGATGGAACCCTGGGGCATTCTACCTCCACACTACAGCCCTAGCCTTATTTTTTATTCTTTATTTTGAAACAGGATTTCACTGAGTTGCACAGGCCAAGTAGTAGCTAAGTCTGTCTGCGAACCATTATCTTCCTGTCTCAGCCTCCCAAAAGCTAGGATTACAAATGTGTGCCACCATGCCCAGCACATTCTTTCACAAGATGAACAGTGATTAGTAACTTGCCACAAAAGGAAAAATGCTTGGTTTTTTCATTTGGAGAGAGAAGGAAACTTAAATACTATAGATTTCAAGACTGTAATTAGTCTTACACAATAAACTGACTTACTTATTTTACCTAGAGTATATTTGTTTAAGTATCTAAAACTTACACAAAATATTTTACTTTTAAATGTTAAAAGTTCTGGTACCTTGGTTTAGCTTCACAAATATATTTTTCAGAAAACAGCAAGGTTCTCATAATCTTTTCTTTCAGAAATTTGCTATTTCTAAGTCTATAGAGAAAATTATGGCAAAAATAAAGAGATGTTTGGGTAAACATAAGGAAGAGTGTTATAAAGGCTCTGATTAGTTCTAGCCCAGGTGTTTGACTCTGGAAAAATAATTACTACCTATCTAGAATCTAACTGATCTGTTTTAGGAAACGTTGGAAAGGAAATTAAAAAAAAAAAGACATTTCTAACTGCAGAAATAGTAATGCTGAACAAAGAATTTGGAAAATGCTAAAGTAGAGAAATCAGAGGAAGACAAGTGAGAAAGAGATTTTACCAAAAGTAATTGTGAAATATTAAGAAAGACAGTCCTAACAAACTTGTTTAGAACCATAAAAATCACATACCACTTACCAGTTATTGAGTGTTAATAAGTAACTATAGCTAAATGCCATAAACAAAATTAAATCATTTAATTCTTATTCTACTAAGAAAGATGATCTTCTATTAATAATTTCTTTTCTAAAATAAGAACCCTGGGGCACAGAGAGATTAGATGAGCAGTGGAAAATAGCATGGCTAGAAGTGGCAGAGCCATGCTCTGAAACAGTGACACAAACTGACAAGGGGATGGGCCCAAAAGGTGAACATGGACACTTCAAGATGTAAGTATAAGACATGCATAGAGTTATTTTAAGAAGCTAAGTATTAAAAATGAAAATATGAACTAAACAAAACTTACAAGTTCAAATCCAAGATTGAACAAATAAGAGCTACATGATACACATGAAACAACTAGGTATTTAAAATATTCTAGCTGCTTGTAATCCCTGCACTTGGGAGGTGGAGACAAGAGGGTTGCACAGGTTTGAAGCTAGCCACGCTGGCTTGAGACCCTGTTTCCAAATAAAATGTATAAAAATAGGTCTGGGAGTGTAGCTCGGAAGTAGAAGGGTTTCCAGGAACCCCAGTACCACCAAAATAAATAAATAAATAAATAAATATTCTACAAATTATATAGAATAAAAATATTCTATAAATTTTATAAAATAAAATATTCTATAAATTTAGGAAGGATATTTAGAGTTTAATTGTTTAAGAAAAGAATTCCACATGACTTGAAAATTATTGGGCCATACATTTAATTGGATCTTTTATGGTAAAAGAGAATGTGTAAATATCCCCAAAGGAAAAAACAGGTATTAGCAATGGAAAAAGAAACTTCCATGTGATACATATTTTATGTGAGACACCATATAATTCTTTTTATAATCCTTATCTCATTGACTACTTACAACATATTATTATCATCTCTATTTTTAAAAGATAAAAATTAAAGCTTAAGCAGATTAACAGCCTATCTAAGGTCAAGCTGGAAATTAGTAAATTCTGGAAAACACAAGAGAAACTATGAAACACACAGAAGTTAGTAGAATGGATATTTGGTAAAGTTGGATCAAATTTAATCCCATGGAATGCAAAGCAAATTTTTCCCCCTCAAGATCATTCAAAAGACAGACTGAAAGCCAAGCTCTCAGAAGTAGAGATGGGAAAAGAAATTAAAAGAATGTGGTAAAGTTGCCCATGCTGCCTGGGATGCATCTCATCTACATTCCCTTTTTCTATGACATGTGGCTAAAGGACCCTTCAAGAGGATTGACTGTCAAATCTGAACAAAGGAAATATGTGAGTTAAATTATGAGGGGTGGCCATTCATGAATTGTTATGAACATATACTATATGCCAGTTAGAGGCAAAGCCAACTCACCCACTGAATACTGGAAGGGGTTAGGGATGATCAAAATTCAATGACTAAAGAGTTGATGGGTTTTGTGTTTTAATATTACTAAGAAAAAACAACTTGAATAGAATTTTATCTCATCTAATTGACAGGCAGGTTAAGAAGGGAGAGGTTTGGTAAAAATAAAATGTAATAAGTAGAGTTAAAAAGCAATACAGAAAAAGGCATTTTGAAAGTATAGATAAGAATATATTAAGATCATCACCCCAAACTCCTCTTCCTTGCCTTCTTTACCATGTCTACAGGGCTGGGCTTTCAATAAGTGGTGCCAGGTTCATATACCTGGGGCAGATGGAACAATTCAGGGCTTTACTCTTGTTTTTTGTGTATTTCAAAGGAATGGAAGAGGACCACAGAATACTTAGAAACTTCTGGTATTTCACAGGAGAAAGATAAAGGGAATGTGCAATTTGCTTCTTGGTTGTCTAACACAGATGACAAAGAAAGGAGAAAAGAAAGTAATTCAGAATAGAATTCTTGTCCAGAAATAAAGATTATAAATATGGCACACATTTCCCTTAAGCTATAGAATGAGCACAAAGTTAATGTGTAAGGGAGGCAGAAACTTAATAATTATTTGATGCTTTGAAGAACATGTGGGACCAAGACTCAACACTTTCTAGAGATATGATGATGGGCAAGTCCATTACCACTAACAATTTTAAGGTTCAACTACTGCACATGTAAAATACTGAATTATGAGCACCAAAAAAGCAAAACTTTTATAGTTAAAATAAAAGGGTATGGGGAGAGAGGAAAATAAGGAATTATGGTTCTAATAAAAGTGAATTCAAATGTTTATCTATAAAACAAATAAAACTGAATATGGGCATGTTTGTAGTTTAATAATATATTGAGCATACATAATTATAAAAAAAGTAATAACCAAATAAATGCATGCTGAATATGAATGATTATCCTAAAAAAGACTTTAATTTTAGAAGTAAAGGCAGATGATCTAGACTATTATATGAATTAAATCTTTTTTTTTTTTTCTTGCAGTACCAGGGATGGAACCCAGGGGCATTCTACCTTGGAGCTACCCCCCTCCCCAGCCCTATTTTTTATTCCTTATTTTGAAACAGGGTCCCACTGAGTTGCAAAGGACCTAAGTACTGAGGCTGTCCTCAAACCTTCAATCCTCCAGTCTCAGCCTCCCAAATGCTGAGATTACAAACCACCACGCCTGGCTTGAATTAAATCTTAATGGGATCTGTGTTATACATAAATAGCTGCTCTTAAGATACAGTTGAGAGTTGGCTTAGTTTCTCCCCAGCATGGCTCCAGAAAAATTCTATAGTATTCTTTTATTTAAAAAAAAGTCCTTGAAACTAAATCGATGACTACCTCTAATTTCTAAAAACAAGAATAAGGTCAGAGGTAAAGTCGGTCACAGTCAAAACAGAATCAGGACTAGAACCCAATTCTCTTGACTTAGCTTAGTATCCTATGTCCCATTACATTTAATTTACTTACTTTATGGGGGAAAAAAAGGTTATCTTTTTGACTTTGAAAGTAACTGCACTATTATTCTTGTTTCAAATGTCCTTCTGACTCAAGATCATTTAATTTAATCTTTCTGGTTAAAAGTAACGGATAATATGGATGAGATCAGAGGGGGGAAAAAACAGCCAGCTACCCCAAGTTTATTCTATTCAGGCTTTACTAAAGGTAACACATTAGTAGAAGGTGTTAAGACTACAAACTGTGACTGAGGGAGCCTAAGTCTCCCTGCAATTTCTTAAAATTGTCAAGATAAAAAATATGCAAGGAGCACCACAGTAGAATACCTGAGTATGTCAGACTTGAACTTTGAGCTATTTCAACTTTGCCATTCTGTACAAAGCCCTTTTACTAAATGTTCAGTGAGTGGAAACTGGTACCTAAATAGGTAACAAGCCAGGCATGGTGGAAGGGCCTGTAATACCAGTACCTGGGAGGCTGCGACAGGAAAATCACAGGCTCAGCAAGTAGTGAGACTTTCATGATGGGATGTAGCTCAGAGGTCACTCTGGGTTCAATCCCCAGTACCAAAAAATAAAAAAAAGGTAAACAATAACTTTTAAGGACTCAGAAGAACAATGCTATTGATTCTTGCATTTCTTATCAGAAATTACCGTGAAATATAATAAGCTCTTAGCGAGGACTTTTTATAAGAAAATCTGTGGTCTGTTCCCCCATACGAAAATCAAAATTGCTTTTAATGGGCTCTCAAAAAAGTTGAAAAATTAAGCATACTCAATTTGTACCAAATACAACACTTAATATGAATCCTCAGATTTTACGAAAAGCTTGGCGCCTAAACGATTCATAAAGCCATTCATAAGAAGTAAACCTCTTCACGACTTCCAAGGAAGACTTCGAAGATCCTGTCTACAAAGTCTCTCGTGGGAAGCCTGGGGGCTCATTGCTGTTTTTGTTGTTGTTTTATTGGCGCGATCCTAAGAAAATATGTAAGCGTTTGGGTTTACTCGACTGCATTTCCCGAAATCAACACGCTTTGATTTGCGTCTTCCAGGAAGACAGAAAGCCAATACACCGGGAAAGGAAAGGGCGACTAGGACCAGGTCGAGACGCTCAGACCTCCAGCGGCCGGCGGGACCCTCGCGGGCGCACTGACCTGAGCAGGCCCGACGCCCACGCTCCGCGCAACTTTTTCTGAAACATTTTCTGGAAACCTTGGCTGTTCCTAGCAGAATCTGGGTTACGCAGACTTCCGGAACTCCCGAGCTTCCGGAGCGACGCAGACCCGGAAGTGGCTGGGGGAAAAAAAAAGGAAATTACACCAAAGAAGAACTGAAGGCCGGAGAGGACCCCGCGGTAAGAACGCCGACGAGCCGAGGAGCCGAAGAGCCGAAGAGCCGAGGAGCCGAGGAGCCGAGGAGCCGAGGAGGACACCCCGCGCTCGCTGATTGGTCGGGAGAGCCGTCTCTGATTGGCAGAGAGTCACGAGCCGGTCAGCCCCGGGTCGCGCGCAGGGCGTGAAGAGGTCGCGGTGTCGAGGGGCCGCCGGGAAGCGCGGCTCTCGGGGCGGGCCTGTCGGGGCCCGCGGACGCCGGAGCTGGCCGCCGCCGGAGAAGCGCCGCCGGGTGGCCGCGGGGCGCCTGCGCACCTCGGAGTCTCGCTGGCCCTGGGAGGATGACCTCGGAGGAGGCCGCCCGCGGCGCTCAGGCCCGGCGTGTGGAGACGCGCGCCTCCTCGGGGCGGGGTGCGCTGCCCGTGGACCCCGCAGATGCGGAAGGCGACGGTCCGCCGTCCGCCCTGCAGAGCCCGCCCGAGAGGCCCGGGAGGATCCGGGGCGCCGCGCGCGTGGCTGCAGGGCTCCCACCGGCGCCCCAAGTCCCTTTGGTCACTTAGGGACGCAGGCAGCCAGGTCGCACAGCCCGGGAAGTGGAGGCAGCGCACCCCGGACAGGGAGGCTTAACCCGCCTTGGGACTCACCTCTGCCTTCTCATTACGTAGTACGATGGGTGCTGTCTTGTGGGTTGCTGAAGAAATTTGAAGTCCAGAAGTTAGAGTCCCGCTCTGAGAAGGGTTTAAGAATGTTTTAGTCCTAGTCCCTGCCCCCTTACACACACATTCACACACCTACCTTCCAACATTCAGCCTTACAATGGCTGTATTGTCATATACTTAATTCTGTAGGAGCAGTGTTATAGAAGCAAAATTTTTTTAATCTGTATTTGAATTCAGAATTTACCCTGAGTAACAGAGTTTTACTCAAAGTATGGAACACGAACAAGATAAAAAAGAAATTTATTAATGCACCCCAATGCTGTCTACATTTGTTTTTATATTAATGATATAATTTGACTTTAGGTATATGTGGAATTCTGCCATCTGCACCTTACGGAAATGGGGGAGGGGCGGCTGAGGAGAGAAGATGGTACTTACTGAATTAGCGAATTAAGTCCTTCCCATCAAGTGAACACACTTGACAAATGGGGTGGAGTTGGGGGCTACAAGCTGATAGTGTCCAGTTCACTTAGGGACAGGAGGGAATATTTTCTAGAAATGCAACTGTGAATAGAGTAGCCACTGGACACATGTAACTAGTCTGAATTGAGGTCTGCACAGAATTTCTAATACATAATGTGAAGGAGCTGGACACCTTAGGCACATGCCTGTTTTCCCAGTCTTGGGAGGCTGAGTGCTTGGGAGACTGATATGAGAGAATTGCAGGTTCAACACCAGCCTCAAGAATTTAGGGAAGCCCTCGGAGATTCTGTTTCAAACTAAAAACTAAAATAGGGCTGGGGGTGAAAGCCCTGGGTTCAACCTCTGATACTCTGAAAATTATATATATATATATATATATATATATATATATATATATATACACACATACATGCATATACATACACAAACATGGTCTGAAGGGGAAAAAGATAATAAAAATATAAAATATTCATTTATTTTATATTGATTATATGTTAAAGTGAAAGTGTTTTGGAAAATTAAAAATTATGTGTGAGGTTCCAATTACATATGCATTGGATAATTCTGTTTTAGAAAGTAAGAAATTACATTTGAAGAAGAGCAAGTTTTTCACGTAGCAGTCGAGAAGGGAGGCAGCCATGTTGCACTTAGATAACCTGCAAAAGTATAGTATTGCACTTAATTTTTATGAGAAAAGGATAAAGGACAAAAAAAATGGACATAGAGGGAATTTTTAGAAAATAGTTAATAAATTTTTATGTAGGCCACATGATCACACTTATCTATCAATAATAAAGATACCGATCTATCACACATTTGAATTCTGTAAATGAAGCTGATTAACATTTAAGTTTTCTGTCAAAATGTTTAAATTAAGTTCTGGGTTTAACCTCTAGGTATAGTAATACATTTTGTATAGTAAGCTAGTAAGCTGAGATTTCAGGGCTGCTTTATTTCCATTTATTTAGAGTATGTGTGTGCATGTGTGTGTGTGCTTTTATTGGTCTCATAGCATAATGTAAATCATGTTGACAATGATATACATGCACACAGCACTTGGCCCCCCCTTGCCTCCCTCCCAATACAGAATACCCAGACTGACATTGGTATATTCACATGTGTACACATAGTCAATGGTACTATTTCCATTAATGGACCTCAGTCTTCCTCTTCCCCTACCCTAAGATCACCTCTTGGCTCTACTAAGGTTTCTCCATTATCTGGAGGCCCTCTTGTATCCCAATTATTCCCTCTCCTGTGCATATTAGAGAAAACTTATGACCCTTCACTTTCTGTGATTGGCTAATCTCACTTAACATAATGTTCTCCAGGTCCTTCCATCTTCTTGCAAATGACATAATTTTCTTCTTTATTGCTGAGTAGAATTCTAGTGTATTTCCCATAATTTTATATACTTGCTTAAAAAAGACATATTTTGCATTTTTAACAAAAGCCTGCGAGAGGCCAGGAGTATTGTTTGACAGTACTGATAAAACCATTAACCAGAGAGAAGACAGACATGGCCCTTACTTTCTAGTTTACGAGTATCAATTCAGAGACAGTAAATAAGTAGATAATAAGCAAGGCATAGTGTTTTGTTTTGTTTTGTTTTGTTTTGTTTGCCTTTGAATAAGTGCTTTGCCTCTATAAATTCTACAATTTGTTGTTTTTAAACCTAGAATTTGTATATTTTAACAGACATGCTGTGAAAGAGTCTTATTAAGACTTGGCCTTGGGCTTAAGAAATACTAGTAAGGTATCAGAGTATACCTCATTAACTCTGAGAACTTAACAGGAGAAAAATATAATTATTTCTTTACCTGCAAATGTAAAGAAAATACTTAAAAATATAATAACATCTTTTACCTTCTTTTAGCCTTTTAGTGACTTTTTGGTTCTAAAGACTTTAATAATAAAAATGTAAAAAAGACATTGATTTATGCCCCTAACATAGTTTAAAATTGCTGACTTTAAGAAGTTAAATTTATATTAGCATACTACATTGTTCTTAAATCAATATATTTGATTCTTTTAGAAAAAAGTTGAACATAGATCTTAATGCTCTTTTACTATTGCTTTTGTAATATATTACCACAAAGCAGCTCAAAATACCAATATATTATCTTACCATTCTGTAGTTTAGAAGTCCAGTATATGTCTCAGTTGGCTCAAATCAAGGTGTCCATAGGCCTCTTGTCCTTTCTGAATGCTCAAGGAAAGAATTTGGATTTTGTTTGTTTTCTCATTCAAGGTGTTGTCCAAATTCAGATGTTTGCCTTTGTGAGACCGAGGTGTTATTTTCCTTGCTGGCTGTTAACTTTCAGAGGCCATCCACATTTCTGGGTTGGGGCCCTCTTAATCAGCAATGGTAGATTAAAACAACCTCATCCTTCTAATCTCTTTTTTCTTTTACTCCATGCTTAGGTCTCTAATTACAGTTTTTTTAAAAGTCATTGGATTAAGTTGAATCTCCCCATGTTAAGGTCCATAATTTTAGTCACATCTCTAAAGTCCCTTTGGCCACAGTAAGGTAGACAGGTTGCAGGGGTTGAGGCATACTTCTTTCAGACTTCAAGTTAATGTCCAAACTTTCTAGAAGACACTGGAAATTTCACATACCCCAACTACTTTTTTCTGCCATTCATCTGCCTGGTAGTTACATAGCCAACCATATTAATTCCTCACTATTTTCACTTGTTATTATTATTATTCCCTGAGGGATACTCTTCCCTGTGTACTAGAGAGAGGACAATTATATATTTTGAATCCCTGGCCATAATGACTTTTTATTTTTTATTTTTTTTTTAAAAAAAGGGTCTCACTTTTTTTAAAAAAAGTTGCTGAGAACCTCACTAAATAGCTGAGGCTGGCTTCAAACCAGTGTGATCCTCCTGTCTCAGCCTCCCAAGTACTGGGATTACAAGTGTGCGCTACTGCGCCCAGCCATAATAATTTTTAATGCTACTCCAAAACTTACCCTCCTTTTTTCTCTTTGTATGGATTATTGTGCCCACCTAGATAATCCCATCAATCTCCTCATTTCAAGTTTCTTTTTTTTTTTTCAAGATTCTTAATTAAGATTCTGCAATGTCTCTTGCTGTGTAATTTCTTAACAAGTTCTGAAAGTTGTAGTATGGATATTTTTGAAAGACCATTATTCTGCCTACCATACCCTACACTGTAAATAAATCACTGCTGAGAGCTATGTAGGCTGTAATTTTGAAAGTGAAGATAATATTATCTAAATTGTAAACAATAGTGTCAGTATTATTTATTCTTTCTGTGATTGGTCCCAGCCAAATCTACTTAGAGTGCTCAAGTAGTCAGGGCTCTTTGATCAATGTCTGTTTCCAAGGAACTTAATTTTAGTAAAGAGGGAAAAACATGGAATGGGTTAGACACTTTAGTGAACTTCATTACATTAATCTCATTTAATTTCTGCAATAAATAAGGTATTGTAGTATAAATTAAGAAATTTAAAAGATAGGTCTAAGAGCCACAGTAAGTCAATAAAGTGACAGGATTTGAACCCAGGTTGCATAACTCTTGAATTCTCACTCTTAAACACAATAATACATTGCTCCCTAAACAGTCTATATAAGTCAAAAAGTGGTACAGCAGGTAGGGAGGGAAGGCTTGCAAGGATTGTCAGGCAGATGAGATCATTCCTGGCCAGGTTAATAAAGACATGATGGGCTCTAGGAAGGCATCTGACCTCGCTCTGGAGGCCTGGTCAGAATTTAAGCCTGTATCTGTTAAAGGCCAAGCACCTGAGTTGAACAGGAGAAAAGCATGAGACACACGGGAAAGCACCATGGCATAGAGTCTAAGCTGGCCAGGAAGAAGAAAAGTGGGAGAAATACTCAGAAAGGTAGTTTGAGGCCTGATTATAGTTATATAAAAAGTTATAAATGTATAATTATAAAAAATCCAAAACTCGAATTGCCAAGTTTTAGACAACCTCTTAGTTTAAATTTTGCAGTGGTATTAACATGATGATAATATTCTGGTGAATTGGAAACACCCAAAGAAACAGAATAGTAGCTTCTATGAAATTATGAAAAATTGTTCCAGTAAATGCACTAAAGAAAATTATGAATGTACATTGGATGTTTTGTGTGGCTAAACTTGTTAATACATTAAAACAGGTATTCAGGTTATATTTAATTTTAGCATTAATCATTATTTATCAGAATTTGTAGACCTTTGTTTTCTTGTACAAAGCAGTCTTAGTGGTTGTTACAGTCAAAGCCTATTAAGCATTTCACTGAAAAGAAAACATACAGAAATAAAGAATAAAATTCAATATGATTGTGTATTCAGTTACCTGGGAGCGAGCCTTGGAAACAGAATGATAGCAGGAAGTCAAATGAAGTGGGGCTTAAAACATTTTCCTCTCTTTTCCTCAAAACATTATTCAAATGCTCTAGATGGAAATTTAATTTTGTAAGATGTCTGTGCCATTCAGATTTGTTCATAGTGTGAGCTTTCAATTTAAACAATTTATCATTACTTGGGGAGGATTTTTTTTTTTCTTAAGTCAGATTGTGTTTCCTTTCCAGGGAACAGATGAATCCAGGAGAAATATTTCCACAGCTTCATGCATAGCCAAAAGCAGTGGCTATGTAGGAATGTGGAGCTCACTAAGTAGTGACAAAAGGAAAATATGTAATGCATTTTCCTATAGTTTCTGTGTCCTTGACATATCTCAGAATTCTCTTCATAGATTTGAACGGTTTACTTAAATTTGAATTAGGAGTTTCATGACGGTACTAAGCAGGCACTTACAAATCTGAGATACAAGAAGAGGCCTGACTTTGACTTTGACAGTTATGTGATCTTTGAAAGGTCTCTTAACTGTCATGAGCCTTAGTTTCCTAATCTCTCATCGGTTTGACGTGTCCTCAAAGATTCCTTTTTGTTTTAATGGATTATGATTCTAAAGGCTAATTTTTTACGGCTGCAGTTCCAACCCAATTCCACACTTAACCACATGGCTATGGGGCTGTCTCATGTATTCTCTGAAGTTGTCTTTTCCATGTCTGCAGGTTTCTGAAAAAAGCATAATTACATCCATAAGGGAGGATAAAGTCTTAGCCCAGCCCCAATTTGGATCCTCTTCTTGTAAGTTTTGATCCTACAAGTTAGAAGAGGATACTCCCTCCACCTTTCAAGCAAATAGGTTCTATATTGGCCCTAGAGGAATAAGCTTGAAGTTATTTCATTGTAATACATTTCCCTTTGTGAATGTAGTTATGTGTACTGTATATCCTAGTGTCATAACAGAGAAACTTGGTGAAGTAGAGTGGAAAAAATATATACATTTCAATAATTTAACCTGACAACATTTAACCTTAGCCTCAGTCATCATCCAGTGCTTAGCGTCATCCCAGGTCCCCCAGTCACCCAGTCCTGAAAGACTGCAGTGACTCTTAGAGCAGAAATGTCTTCAAAAAGAAGCCTTGGAAACTATAAGAACTCTGTATGTGATCTTCTGAACAAAGGTTCTTCACTCATTACTGCAGTGGGGCTTCAGAACTGGTGGTCTGAGGTCAACATTCTTACATTCCTCAAAAACTGTGAGTCGAAGAAAAAAGGACTGCATAGGTATACTCAAAATTCACATGATTTATAATCAGCACCAGGAATATCAAGAAGTCCAGATTCTTCCTTGAGTTTCTGAGTTAATGCATTTTTCTCCTTGTTTTGGAAGGACCTGATGACTAAGTATTACTCTCAAGTGTCTCTGGATCACAGGCATTCCCTGAAAGTTGGACAGTGGTGATGCTGTTGAGTCTAGGAACAGAGCTTGAGGTGATGGAGACTCCATCACTTGTGTCTACCATGCTCATTCAGTTGAGCACTCCTGGACTAATGCTAGAACTTCAAAAGATTCAGGATTTACATAAAAATAATGAATATGGGATAGATTCCAGTTCTAAACTGGTATGATTCCAGGAGTAAATTGTCAAATGTCTATAGATACTATGGATTAGATCCATACACCAAAGAGAATGGAGCTGCTTAGCTAAGCTTTGCCATTATCCAGAATAGTAAAGGTGCAGTTTAAATCTACTTAGATTTCCAAAATTTCTAAGGTAGAAACTAGCTTTGAATATGTAGGACTGTGTTTACTACTGTTATACCATTTCTCTTTTGTTTTATAATATTCAGCTTACAGAAGTCTAATAACTCCAAAGTATGCTTTGTAGCTATTACTACAGAAACATATGATCTATGGTTTCTTTACTCCTTTCAAATCCTATAATTTAAAAACTATTCTTGTGACGGGCATGGTGGTGCACGCTTGTAATCCCCGCGCTTGGGAGGTGAGGACAGGAGGAATGCGCAGGTTCGAAGCCACCCTCTCATGCTTAAGAGACCCTGTTTCCAAAAATAAAAACGTATAAAATAGGTCTGGGAGTGTAGCCTGGAGGTAGAAGGGCTTCCAGGAACCCCAGTACCACCAATAATAATAATAACAACAACAAAATTAAAAATTATTCTTGTTAAAAATCCTAAGAGGAAAATCTCTAAAACAAACAATGTACTTAAACATACCGAAGTCTACCACTAAGCCAAGCAAGGGAAGGAAGGATGGGGAGGGAATGGGGTGGGAATTGGGTAGGGGTTTAATCAGGAATGTGTACATGTATGTACACACAAGTTTTTTACCCCAATATGATCTATGAATATAATGCACCAATACATTCTTTTAAAAAATCCTATTAAGTTTCAATGATAGTCATGACATGGTATTTTATCACTACATATGTGGCACCATATCAGTCAGTTTGGGAGGACATACACACAATGAGAAAATGTTTGTAGATGACTTGTATGCTAGGAGGAAAAAAATCAAAAGGAAATAAAAAGATGATCAGGAGTGAAAAAATCAAAATGCCCAGGACATTTTGCCAGAGGATGGAATTATTCTAAAGGGGAGAACATATCTTTTGGTTTTCAAATAAAACAATTTTGGAGCACTTTAAAAAATACTTTTAAAAAGAGTATCTTATTTTGAAGCAGGTTGGAATATTTTTTTTTCTGGGTCTACTAAGCTCTCTTTAAAGATAAATGTTACAGTATTGTTTTTACTTGCCAAGTGCTGTGTGCATATATGTCACTATTGCTACGTACAAACCACATTATGATGTGAGACTATAATGTACCAATAAAAGTATAAAATAATTATTAGGGCTGGAAATTTATTTCCTTCTTACATGCACTTACTTCCAAAGGGATTTGGAACATGGAAGAGTTTCATAGCTATTCAGAGAAATGAGAATTAGGTCTTTGTAATTACAAACATTACAACTCTACATCCCATTTCTATCTAAGTTCAGGCTGTATTCTCTATGGTATTTGGCCTTCCAAGTTGTATTACATCAATTTAATGTATGATATGTTCCTGAACATCCAAACAGTGTTAAGTCTCTAGGATACATTAACACAAATTTGTTCCAGCTAACTTTGTTGTGATGTTTTGTCTATGTGGTTAGTGGATTATCAGATAAAAATATAATTAGAAAAAAAGTTTATACATGTCTCCTGATTATGAAAAATGTGTGGATCAATCACAAAGCAGAAATAATGATCCTTATTATTTATGGGCTGATTACATGAAATAGTGTCATGAAGTGTTTAGTTATAAGCTTAAAACAACAAGGAAATGCTCATTGGGGAAATCATGATGGATTTATTCTTATTTATCAAAACTTTAAGCCATATAAATATATGTGTATGTAGTATTTAGTGGAAGTATATAATTTTAAATGTTATTACTTTTAAACTTCTTCCTTCCTTCCTTCCTTCCTTCCTTCCTTCCTTCCTTCCTTCCTTCCTTTATGTTGAAGTACTTGGGATGGAACTCAGGGGCATTCTACCCCCAAGCTACACCCCCAGCCCTATTTTTTTATTTTTTTAAACAGTGTCTCACTGAGTTGCAAAGGACCTTGCTAAGTGGTAATTGAGGCTGTACTTAATTGGAGATCCTCCTGTCTCATCCTACCAAATGCTGGGATTACAAGTGTGCACTACCATGCTTGCCTCACGTATAAACTTAAAAATAATGATAATTTACTAGAAAACACTACAACTCAGATTTCTGGTTAAAAGTAGGCTATTTTTTATGTTGTGAAAGTGTAGTGATGGATAATAATTTGTAGTACCAGATATGTGCCAGGCCCTATTCTAAGTGTTTTGCATTTATCAGTGCACTTAGAATTCACAACAATCCTATGTAGAAAGCACTGTTATCGTAAAAATTTCCATTTTACAGATGAAGAAACTGAGGCAGCACAGAGTGATTAAGTAGATTATTCCATATCATAAAGTTAACAGACTCAGAATTTGATTTAAGGCAGCCTGACTCTGGCATGAGTCCTCTTTATTTCTGAACTGTGTTTTCTCTCAACAAAATAGTTTGTACCTCAGCTTCCCTCATTTTGGAGGCCTGAAACAATATTCTGAATTTGAGTACCTGCAGCCAAAATCAATCTTTCACTTAATCACCCCATATTAAATGAATGCAATGAGAAGAAATGAGAAGAAGTCAAGTTTCTTTGACATCTTGGGTGCTACAGCATTTCAGCACCCATTACAAAATGAAAATGCTTTTTCAAAAACCAAAAAAGATATAATGCAGGATATTAAAATATAAATTAATGATGCTTTTGTTTGCCATTTAATGCCATTCTAAGTAAAGAGCAAATAATATTTTAAATTATTAGCTTATTTTTCATTCATCTTTCATCTTTATACTGTACAATGTCTATTTGAAGTGCAAATATAAGCATGTTTAGATCATATGTGCAATAACCAAAAGTTCATAATTCTTTTGTTTTTGTACCTTGAAGATGAATACATTTCTTTTTCTTTACCAAAGAGTGTGGAAACTGCCTGAAACTCTCAACATTTAAAATTTCACTTCTTCACACTCACTCCCAACTTACCCTTGACTTACAGATGAGTAAGGAAGAGTTGAAAACAGAGACACATGGATGGTCTCGTTTTATCCTTTCTTTCTGTGTCATCATTTTCAGTTATAACTAATTCACTAATTTTGCGAATGAATTTAAGTAAGAAAGAATATTATGATGAGTTTCCTTATTTGGTCATGTTTCTTAGAACCCCATTATCTTCTGTGTGGTTTTGAAGCAAATTCTGATTCAAATAGAAAGCAAGGCCTCTTGGGGCTAGTAGATGTCTTGCTTCCTCAGGTATGGATGTAACACATGGACCTCGTACTTGATTTGAGGCTTTGAACTTAACACTTAACTGCATGCATGGACATCATGAATACTGCATGCAAATCACAAGGTGAGAAAAGAACAGGCTTATAATTTTGCTTCTGTCTTCTCTGCTCCAGTGTATGTTTCATTGTGCAATTGGACTCTATTTGTAAAATATGTCCAAATATGAAGTTATTAGGAATTTCAGAATTTCAGTAGCAGAGCTGTTTGGAGAGGAAGGCTCTGTGTGAATACAGGCAGGCATATGCCTCTGAAACAGGCCCTGCTTAGTGACATTGGGTGACTTAAAAGTGAGATTGGTCTGAAACTATTTTTCCAGTCAAGTCCAAACACTGTCCCAAAGATATCAGCGGATTAGAAATGGTCGAAAGTGATCAAGATAGGGTAAGATTGACTTGGAGTGGGTTCTGGCCAACAGCTTTGATAAAAACCTGGTGAAGCTGGCTGGTTCCATGAGGCCATGCTCAGTAAACACCTTCTGCAGCATAAAAGACTTCCTCAGAAAGGCCTGGATCTCTACAGCATGGATCATTCCTGTGGGACAAAGGTGAGTGCACGAAGCCTGCTGGTTTCTATTTAACAGTAGATAATAAATTCAGTTGCTAGAAAGCAAGCTAGAATCATACCACCACCATGCCCCTCGATGCATGTATTTTTTTTCAAAGTTTTTTTTTAAACATTTTGAATCCACATCTCTGTGAGACAGGCAGGAAATACTTTCCTATTTTACATTTAAAAAAGAAAGTCTAGAGCAGAGTTACCCAACAGAATTTTATGCAAAGATCAAAATTTCCTATAGGTATATTATCATCACCAGCCACATATGGCTAATCAAGCACTTGAAACGTGGTTAGTGTGACCAAAGAGCTAATTTTTTCATCGATTTAATTTTAATTAAAGTAGCCACATGTGGCTAGTGGCTATTCAATTGGGTAGTGTGGCTTGAGAGCATGCATACAATGTGCTTCTCCACACATATGATCAGTAACTCACTGGGATTAGAGTCAGAGATTTTCAGGACTTTGCAAAAGCAAACTCTTAACTAGAGACCTTTGCTACCTGGGGCCTGTCCCTTCAGATCAGCCAAACTTACCTTAGTCCTCAGGCCACTTTGTCTTCTCATTTTCCTTAAAGAGAAATAGACAAATATTGCACAAGGTTGTGCTGGGTAGACATTCTTGTGTCAGCAAGTGAAGAAAAGGTCTTTTGGACATGAATATGCCTGTCTACTTCTAAGAAGATCCACAAGGTCAGGGCATTAGCTTCCCCTGCAGTGAGTACTAGTCCTGGTAGCTAGGATATTTATCCTCTTGTGTCTTTAACCTTCAGGAAACTTCCATTTTAATGGTAGAAGCAAAATAAAAACAAACTATATCAGGTTTTTGAAGAAACAAGATTGTTGTGGTTGATGGTGACTTGGGAAAGGCCCTGCTGTGGAGAAGATGTCAGGAGGCTTCTCCTGCCCCACAATTTTCCTCCCTAGGATCATTACTCCTGCTATTTCTTCTATTGAGGCCCCCCTCCCACCATTGCCCACCTCAATATCTATGCAAGCATCTCCAGCTCATTCTTCAGATTAAAGTTTATATGTCTCTTCCAATCCCCAGGGTAACTTGGGTGTCTCTGTTACATGTTGGACCAAATAATAAATCCAACTGATTAATCCAGATCATGGTGAGAGTCCACTTGTTCCAAGGACCCACGCAGTGGTCATTTCTTCAGCCCTGGATGTATAATCAGAACTGATCTACTAGACAATTGGATTAATCTCAACATTGGGTCCCTAGAGAAAGAGGAATAATAGTGGGGAAGACAAATGGAAACCTATGAAACTGGTCCTCCCTAAGCCCTAGCCAAAATAGTAAATTAAAACAATATTTTGTCTCAGTGGAGATGGTGGAGCTTAGTGCCACTATTAAAGAGCTAGATGATGCAGGGTTAGTGTTCCTTATCATATATCAATTTAATTGCCAACTTGGATCTTGCAGAAACTAGATTGATTCAGGAAAATGGTTATAGACCAACATAGGTCCAACAGTTGAAGCCCTGATTTCAAATGCTGCACCAGCTATGGCACTGTTGTTAAAATAGATCAATAAAGCCTTTTCCATTCCAATGACAAAAGAGGATCAGAAACAGTTCAAACTTGTATGGTCCAAATGACGATATTCATATATAGAAGTAGGAAGAAAAAGTCTCCGTTTGAATTATAGCTTGGCTAGGTAATGACTAAAAGCCAAGAAGAGAAGACAACTATATCATAGCTACATAAGACAGTAAGAGAGGGCAAATGCTCCCAAAGGAAGCAAAAAAAAAAAAAAAAAACTGTAAGCAGTGAACCTGGTCATCCACTTTGTATGGAAGGAGAAATGAACAGAATTGAAAATATTTGTAGATCTCTGAACAGCATCCTATGGCCTGGAGCTCTTCCCGGATGTGGAAAGGAGAGGTTTGAAAGTCTAAAGGCAAAGAGATCTGGAGTAAATGCATGTGGACTGATACATGGGAATACATACAGAATGTGAATTGTTTCTTATTTACTGTTGGCTACCTTGTAACTGACATGTTGGATACATGAATTAAGTGGCCACAGCAGCAGAGAGAGAGGCTTTTATGGGTCCAAACAGCATGGCCTCCCAATTTGATAAAAGGACAACTCTTCAGTTACTTTGCTAAACTTTCCTTCAGTTGCAAAGAAATCTAGAGCACTCCCACTTGACTTTCTCCTTTTCTATTCTTCAGTCAGGATAGACTGCATCATTGTTTGACAGCTACCCTACACTTACATGATCCCTCGCTATTTTCTTTCACATAGAAAATTTCCCCAATAAATTATTTTAGATTTATTGCTGTCTTGGCATCTGTTTCTTAAGGAACCTGGTCTTATGTAGCTTCCTGCCCTAGGAATGCAAAAACATCTTTTGATTAGATTCCATTTCTGTTGCCTAGAAGTAGCACCTTTTTCTACTGTAATCCAAGACTCTTATCTCTGTTTTTCCCTCTTCCTTCTGTTTCATGCTCTTTAATAATCTGTAAATAGGGCATTGAAGACACTTGGAGACTTTTTTGGCAGAGGGGGTGCAGGGTAACTTTCTGATTTTAAATATTAGAAGCCTAAGTACATACTAAGTAACAAATGGTCACAATCTCTTTTAGTTCTACATGGTGACAATGCAACTCTGTCAAAAATATAGCTTTGGCTGGGCATGGTGACGCACGCTTGTAAGCCCTGTGCTAGGGAGGCGGAGATAGGGGAGGATCGTGCAGGTTCGAAGCCAACCGCGCTAGTTTAAGAGACCCTGTTTCCAAATAAAAATAAAAAAAATAGGTCTGGGAATGTAGCCTGGAGATAGAAGGGTTTCCAGAAACCCCAGTACCACCAATACACACACACACACACACACACACACACACACACACACACACACACACATATAGCTTTGCATGTATTTAATTCTGGTTAGTTCAAATTGCCAACAGTCATACCCATGTTTCTTTGTGAGACATATCATTGTCCCTAGTCTTAATTGCTGGTAATATAAAAGAACATCATTCTGTGGAAAATCTGCTCCTTTAGATGTTTTTAGATGTCTCTGACCATTTAGGTCAAAGGAAAGATTTTACATCATTTTTCTATATTGCACTTGTTCACATAAAGTCATACTGACCCTGCTGGATTTGACTACTTGACAGTTTTTGTTTTCTCGAGCACTCAGGCTCAATTTAGTACTTACCTTTCCACTTAACAGAGCACTACCTGTGATACTATGCTATGTCTGTGTTAGAAACATGGAAATACCATGTTGAGCTGTTGACTGTTAATTAAAATTGCCACACTTGCTGGATCTAAACTGCTCATTTTTTCTGCCAAATATTTTCAAAATTTCCACAAATATGCATAACATCTAGGTCAGTTCCACATTTTTGCCTACTGGTTCTAATTTACTCTGCTTGAAATTCACTCATTTTATTTTATACTTTTTCTACAATAATAGAAAAGAGGAATAAGGACTATATGTGGGGACACTGCAACATTAAGTATCAGGGAGAAGAAATCAGATGAGGAGATTGAGAAGGAGGAACCAATAAAGAAGGAGAAAAACCAAGAGCATGGGGAGTTCTAGATGACAATGGAAAAATGTAGCCCATGTGCTTAATTCTATTGAGACGGTAGATGAGAAATAAAAATTGACCATATGATCATATGGCTCTAGCTATTTGGGTCATTGGTGACCTGTAATAGATTTTGTGCAGAGTGTTAAGGAGCCTAATTTCAGTGAGCTCAGAAGGAAATGGAATCCATGTCTTGTTTCTTCATTACATAAAGACATGTTTCCCCATCTCTGTTTCTTTTGTTCTGCATCTTCACTAATCATCTCTATCAGAAACAAAACATTCATCCCAATAGCTCCAGCAGCACAGGATCATTTCTCATTAGAAAGTGGCAGAGATGGACTAATTATACCTATTTTAATACTTTATGCACATCTCATCCATTAGCCTGACCTGCTTGTGGACCTTCGAAACCATGCTCGTATTTCACCTCACCACTTAGCACCAAGGTTAGCACTAAGTAGTTTGAATTATGATAACAGTTTGCCTTATCCTTCTGACTCAGAGTGTTTTCCTTTCTAGCAAGCAAAATGCCAGCTCAGACTAGGATTTAAGAGGCTGAAATGATCAACTTCCATTGCAAGGCGGTTGAAAAAGAAATAGGACAGGCAGGGCTCAGAAGTCCTACCCGGATTCTACAATAATTAAGTTGTTCAGTCAAGGTTCTTAATTGTAAGAATATCTTGGCAAATCACTTGCAAACCATTGTCTCTAAAATGAGAGGGTCTTTATGGTTTCTCAGATTCTAAAAGTATACTGCCCTCAGTTTTACACACACACACACACACACACACACACACACACACACACACTGCATTTATTCTTTTCAAATGTTGGAAGAGACCTATTTTAGGGATTTGAAAAAGAAAATTAAGAGAATATCGATGTTTTATCAATGTTAAATTTCCTAAGAACCATTTAAAATTACAAAGCTTGGACCTAAATGACCTATGTTTGACTCTTGCATCTATAACTTCCTAGCTTTTTGATGGTAGCAGTAAAGCAAGTCCTGAGACTCAGTTACTGTAACCACAAAATAGTGCCAAGTCCAGAATTTGCCTTACAATTGTTTGAGAAAATTAAACATAATAATTAAGGTATAATGCTTGAATATTCCTCAACATGTATTCAGTATATATTAAGTAAGTTTTAACTCATAATAAAAGATATCTTCATTTCCCTTCAGTATTGGTCTTGAACTAGCTTCTGAAATATACATCAATACCCTTATGGTCTTTCAAACCTCAATTTTACTTTAGCATTCTAGTTACTGGGAAATCTGATAAACTGCAACTTTTAAAAAATGATCAAATTAGTATAAAATTAAGAGGAGTTGTATCATTTTCTATTAATTTCCAACATAAAAATCGATCAATCAAGCTGTACACATTTGAAAATGTCTAGAGAGGAAGATCACCACTAAATCACTTTATTTATTTTCTTTTTCAAAAATAGATTTTTAAAACATCAGGATAAAAAAAGAAAAATCGTATTAGAAAAAGGGCTGTTACCCTACTACATTTCCTTAGTGATTGATTGTTTTTTCTCCCAAGGATTGAAGAAAAGGAGAAGAGAACATGAGGGTTGATTGTATCAAAAGTGTGACACGAATAAAAGAATCAAGAAATCACATATGTCTGCACAGAAGTCAACTAATAAATCAAAAGCATGTTCTTAGCTAAGTCAGATGTTTCTTTGAAACAGCATATGGTGCAATTCCAATATACTCTATATTCAGCTACCTAACAGGCTGTCTTGTTGCCTTCAACTTATGAAGAATATACCAGCACAAATGTTTATAAGGCTGGTAAAACATTTTTAGGTTTATTTTATGCCCTGATTAGCTATTGCTGGCCTGATGAATACACTGGAATACTTAAAATCATAAATGAAGAAAATAACCAGCCCCCCCTCTCTCGGGAATGAATACTAATTGTTACATTAAACATGTTCATAGTTTCTTTTTAGTAGTTATTTTGATGTAAAATTTAGCAAGTTTTCTTCCGCCCATATTGTCCCTGCATTTAAAAAAAAATTGTGGATTTAAATTTCTGCATCAGTTGTAACAAAGTTAAAATTCATACAATTAATTACTTTTATAATAATTCTAACCAAATCAAATTCTCGTGACAGTATCATGCCTTAATCAAGAAAAACTGAAGATTATAACCCCTAAAAGTTTATGATGGTGGTATCTTATAGTAAAGGATGAATAAATATTAATACAATTAAAGACAACTAGTTCACACAGATTTTTTTATATTTGAAGTACTAAAAAGTCAGAGACTATGTGAAAGTTGCTATAGATGGATATAACTTTGTAGGTAAAGCAGAAAATGTTACACTATATTTATTGACAAGTGTAGAAGAAATCTGTTTCAGTATATCATTATTGTCTTTATTTTAAATAATTAAAATGAATCATTATGTTTTAATGTCACTATTATGTAATGCCAAATCTGAGAACTACATTTCATCCCCATGACACCTTGACCAAAAAATGTGATCACTCGTGATTTTGGTTGCTAATACCAAGCTAGGGCTATCTTTTACAGAAATGTTTTGAACATTTTATTTTATCAGACCTAAAATGGAGAGAAATTTGGAGAATGTTAGTGAAAACATAATTTTGGATTAGAATAATGATAAAAAGGTATGATTTTATAACAGCTCTTTTATTCTCTTGTCCTGTGAACATTAACATATTATTCTGAATAAAAACAAAGATCCTTATCTCTGTTGACCAAACTGAGCAGTGGTCATGTAGTACTCGAGATGCAAGAGTAGAGTCCTTCTACCTGTGTAGATGCTTAAGTCCTCTGAGAGGGCCCTGTGCCTAAGTCAGTTTCTCCCACTTATTTCTTCTTATTATTAACCCTACTCATTATTTCCCCAAACAACTGATTGTCTATTTATTCTTTATTTAGCATATGATAGTTCATTAGAACATGGTATCAGTAGATGTTGGAGGGATTGGCTTTAAGTGTATAGAAGTTATGGTAGCTGTGCGTTTTCCTCCTCTCTACTATACAAAGAATATAAATTGTTAGGTATGGTGGTACACGCTGGTAATCCCAGTACTTGGAAGGCTGAGAGAGGAGGATCATAGGTTCGCAGCCAGCCTCAGCTACTTAGTGAGGCCCTTTGCAATTTGTCGAGACCTTGTTTCAAAAATAAAGAATAAAAAATAGGGCTGGGGCTTTAGCTCAGAGGTAGAACGCCCCTGGGTTCAGTTCAATCTTCAGTAAAACACACACAGACACACAGACACACTATATATATATATATATATATATATATATATATATATATATATATATATACATTATGTATATGTATATGTATATGTATATGTATATGTATATGTATATGTATATATACTATATCACTTTACCTAATACCAGACTCCTGGATGTCTTTGCACTCTTTCTGTTAGTTTGCTCATCCAGACTTACTTCCTATAGTTGCTTTCCACCGATAATTACATCCCAACTTCAGGAGCAGCTGCCCCTTGTGGGATCTTCCAACCTTTGGTTGCCTACTGTTTATATTTCCCTATTTCTTGTAGTTCCCTTGCATGCCACATGTGAATTTGGAAATATTCACTTTGCCTATTTTGCTATCCGTTCCCCAGTGTCTCCTCTTTTCCTGGGGCTCAGCCTAGTTTTACTGTCTAATCTTTACTATGTGTTCTGGTTCTTTGATTTTGGAGAGGAGAAAAATGTGGATGGGAGATAGGGAACACTGCAGATCTGAGAAATGTTAATTTTGGAGTATTCTTCTGCTTTGGAGTTGTCTTTAATAGGTTCCTTCATTTCTTTATTCCTTTTTAATTATATAGAAGAGAGTTGTGAAGCTTTGATTAATTTGAAGCCAGTGTCTATGTCAGCTCCCAAGTAGTGATTTTGGGAGCTCTTTTGGGTTTATCTGCATGTCAGGAGCTGTTATTGCAAGTGTTAATTCCTAGAGTTGTCTCTCTTCTGGGCTATGGGTTTTGTCCCTTTCCCAAACAGAATACATTTTTTCTAATGTGCAAAGCACACTCATTAATTTCTCACTTAGTGATGATTCATTAATCATGGAAGGGCATGTGAGCTGCAGTAAAAGCAACTCCTTTAATTTAATTTAATTTAGCAAACATTTATTGAGTGTTTAATGTGCAGAGCAAAGCGCTAAGCAAGAGATCCAGTTTGGGTGATATATAAATTATTTTTTCATCAGAATAAGTATTTAATAAACTTCCTTGACTCATATCTAATTGGCATAGACTTTATTATGGTTTTCAATTCAGAAAATAACTCCTAATATAAAATATTTAGAATAGAGATAAAGAAACATATTTTGATTGTTTCCAAAAGAGAATGAATAGGTTGTCCAGGAGGGTGAAAATTTATTTACAGTTTGTTTTCTCCTAAATATAGAACCAAGTTAAAAACTAAACCTTGTGAATAGCACTAGCTATGCCTTCCTTTTGTGCTCTTTCCTCTCTGTTGATTCCACTAGGTGGTAATTTTATGGGGGTATAATCAGGGAAATGGTGAGAAAAGGAATATTTGAAATAAACTAGAATATAGTGTGAAATAATAACTTTAAGTTAATGACATGTCAAGTCATATAGTCATGTAATGTTATTTATGACTCTTTAAGTGGTAAGAAATAGAAAACAATCTAGCTAACTTTTGTAAATCTGTTGGTCCTGACATCTATCAAGATATTAGCTGACTACGGTCATGCCTTAAAGAAGTGGGTACCAGTGGGGTTAATCTCATTCCCTCTTTCTTTCTCATTGTCAGACTTGACTTATCTCTCAAGTGACTTTATTTCCCCCTAGTGAGGATATATTTCATCTATGCTACTGGTAAAAATATTCACAAGTAGCTACAGATTAATGCATTCTTGGTTTACTAACCAGGTTTAAAAATCCCAAGCAGAAACAAGAGTCTTTCTCATTATTTGAATACCTGTCGTTATTCCAGTTGCCTCTGCTTTGGCAAAGGTGCACTTCCATGACAATGACCAACCCTAAAAATCATGGACCACAGGCTCTCAGTATTTGGCTAAGGAAGCCCATATACTGTGGGAAAATGGGGGTGACAGAAAATGCTTTAGATAGACAAAATAATACCTTCAAAACTTACTATATTTAAAAAGCTAAGATTATTTTTAAAGATACATGTAATTAAAACACATTGGTTTAATAATTTTATAATGTTGAAAAAAGTAGAAAATATGGATAAGAATAATGTTTCTATATTGTATCTTGAAAGGATTAAATACTTTTTAGCAGCATAATATACTCTTCCTTTACTATTAACCTGTAATACAAAAATATCCACTAATAATTCACAAAACAAAATTTTATACTCTGCCCTCATCCCTCCTTCCTTCCCATGTTCAACTGTAACATGCTAGATAAACAGCAAATAAAATTCTTATTTAACAAAGTTTAGGGGTCCTTATTGTGCATACTTATTGGATCTGTCATATATATAATACTTTATTTTTGGTGGTACTGGGGTTCCGGGCAGCCCTTCTACCTCTGGGCAACACTCTCAGACCTATTTTATACTTTTTTTTTAAAATGTGGAAACAGGGTCTCTAAAGCCAGCGCGGCTGGCTTCGAACCTATGCGATCCTCCTCTCTCTGCCTCCCAAGTGCAGGGATTATAAGCGTGTTCCACCATGCCCAGCTATATATAATACTTATTAAATTGTAGTGAGTATTTTTTTTTTGGTGGTACTGGGGTTCCTGGAAACCCTTCTTCCTCCAGGCTACACTCCCAGACCTATTTTCATAATTTTTTATTTGGAAACAGGGTCTCTTAAGCCAGTGCGGCTGGCTTCCAACCTACGCCATCCTCCTGTCTCTGCCTCCCAAGCGCGGGGACTAAAAGCATGTGCCACCATGCTTGGCTGTAATGAGTATTAATGTCAATAATGTAATAATTAACTTGCTTAGAACTTTGCTACATACATACAAAGTGATATAAGTTATTTAAGTAAACAAAAAAGACTTGTTAAAGTTTATTCTGTTTAATATTATTTTTGTGCCTGTGTACAATCAAAGTCATTGCAGTTCAATGTATTACATAATCATAAAGCTCCTCCTAGAATAAGTTAAATAAATGACCACATATATGCATGTGTGCACCCACACATTCATAAACAAATAAACAAACATCTGACTTTGAGGCCGAAGGCATTACCCACGCTAACCACTTCTAACTTCTAATCATGATTCTATCTTTATGAAGTGTTATTCTTACACAAACAATTACATAATTATCCTCATATACTATTTGGAGCCCTGGCCTTTTTATTGAATGGGCTTCAATCCCAGCTCTCCTTCTTACTTCACCCTGCTAAAACTCAGATTCATCACTGGAAAGCTGGCAGGATAGATAGCAAATAAATAGCAGCTTAGAGAGCAGAATCTGAACAGGTGTCTGTCAAGTAGCAAACAGCTCCATAGGTCTGAATGCAAATTCCAAGTGGAGTCTTTTCAAATTAACACTTTGTATACCTCAAGTTCCAGTATACAGTCTGCTTGGTAACATTGACAGGCACACATTTCCAGTTCCCCTTTTACCTCCTTTCTAATTGGAATATTTTAAATAGATGTTAAACTCTCACCTCTTTGAGCTCTTAACTTTTGGTTAGCCTCACTCCTGTTTCACAGTGGTCATTCCATTCCATCAAAATTTCCTGGGTCATATTAGAGGAAACATATTTACCTTCTCCTTCTGTGCTTGGCTGATGGAGGGGAAATATCAGCAAAATTTGAATGGATAGATAGGAGAGGAGGAAGGCTGATCTTGATTAATGAGGGTCTACATCTGAATATGTGTAAAATTATGAATATGACATGGTTAACCTGGACAACCATTGGTGGGAGGGGGAAGGGAAAATGGGGGTGGGGGAAGAAGGCACCAAATATAGTTTAAATGTATACCATTTATGTTCAATAAAAAATTTGTTTAAAAAAATAAAATTGTTTATTAAAATATTCCTGGGTCTAGAAGAATGTTGAATTTCTCTGTTTCTTGAAGATTAATTTATGATATCTCATTCTTCTCATGATATCTAAGTTTCCCAACTCACATTGAGAACTACATCTCTGGAATCTGGTCTTTTTTCTGAAATATTTTTGGTATTGGGGATTGAATCCAGGAACATTTTACCTACTTATGCCCCAGCTCTATTTATTTATTTGTTTGTTTGTTTTGAAACAGGGTCTTGCTAAATTGCTCAGAGTCTTGCTTATTTGCTAAGGCTGACCCTGAACCTGTGATCCTCTTGTCTCAGCCTCCTAAGAACTAGGATTATAGGTGTGCACCACCACACCCAACTGAAATCTGTTTTTTCTTTTTCTATACTTCTTTGCTTTACCACCTATGGTTTAGGTTTATTACCTCTCAGAATA
This sequence comes from Muscardinus avellanarius, assembly GCF_963383645.1. NCBI lineage: Eukaryota > Metazoa > Chordata > Mammalia > Rodentia > Gliridae > Muscardinus > Muscardinus avellanarius. Next base: position 60,816,866 of record NC_137789.1, on the reverse strand, counting down.
AACCTTGTCAATATCCCCAGTTCTCTTGATCTGCTATCTGTTACAGTCTGTATGTTGTGACCATCAGTTTTCTTCATCCTCCCTCAGACTCCACAATCCAACATACATAAGAGTACTAGAGGTTCCCGGAATGTGCCCTGCTGTTCTGGGTTTTATTCCTATTAACATCCATAAAAAATTGAGAATATTTTCTTCAGGTAATTTTTTAAAAAACATTGAATCTTCATTTTTAAGATCCATATTACACGAAGCAAGTCAACTTAAAAATTCAGAAATAAATTTCTAACTTTTCTAAGAAGTTGAAAATACTGAGCATTAACTCAAGCAATACAAAGAGCTAGGCTTGGTGACACACGCCTCTAATTCCAGTACTTGGTAGGCTGAGATGGGAGGATCACATATTTAAGGACAGCTCAAAAACTTAGTGAGGTTTTCAGTAACCTAGTGAGACCTTGTTTTAAAAATAAAAAATAGGGCTGGGTGTAGTTCAGAGGTAGAATTTCTCTGGGTTCAATCCCCAGTACCATAAACACACACACACATACACACACACACACACACACACACACACACACACACACTACAGATACACTAAATAATGGAAAGAACTCATCATGTTATTAATTTTGGACCTGTCTATAAATAAACAAAATTTCATGAATAAATATTTCCAAACCTTCAAAGAGCAGGTAATTCTTTATGTAATTTGTTTCAGGCACAGAAAAAACATAAATAAAAAGCATTTCAGCTCTAAACAGAAAAGAAAACTTATGACATTGAGTGAAAAATCTGACAAAACTCCACAAAAGAATCATAATAAACCATCTTACTTAAGAATATTAATTCAAAATTCTAAATAAAATGTAGAAAATGAAATCCAGCACATTAAAATAATAATATGTCATGACCAAGTGGGGTTTATTTCAGAATTGCAGGAATATTTAGCAATACAAAGTCTCCTAGTGCATCTGACTACAGGTCAAAGAAGGAAAATTTTTTATAAAGTAGAAAGAAAACATAATTTATATAATATTATATGTATATTTCAAATCCTGTGGAAACATGGTTTTTGAGGATGAAACATTCCAAGAATTCCCACTGAAGTCAGAAATAAGATAGGTATGCTTTAGTTTTCTCAGTATTATGTTTTAATTAATATCATATATTTCCTGGAAGTGTTATAGACAATGAAATTAGCTAAAGGAATGTAATGATGTTTACAAATATTTGAAAAAAGGGGCAATATTGTTCTTATTTATAAGATGACATGACTATATATTTAAAACTTCTCAAGACAAGAAATAGGAACAACACTATTAGAAAAAAAAATAATTCAGTAATGCAACTGGTCACAAAATATATAAAATGCTTTTGATGAATCCATAAGTAAGAAAATTACATAGGAAAAAATATACCAATTATAATTGCTAAAAATAAAATAAAATAAGAACCCCTAGTGCCACTGAGCAGACCTAACAAGAAACGGTTTCTAAATGAAGAATGAGATTGAACTAAGTGAACACATATACCTTATTCTGAATAACAATATGTAGTATTATAAATACGCAAAAATCCTCTGATTAATATATATAACATAGCAATACCAATTAAATCCAAACATAATAGTAATTCTAAGTTTTGTCTACAATAATAAATACGTGAAACTAGGTGATAAATTTTCATATTTTTTAAATTTCTGCTATGAGTAACATGATAGAAAAATATTAGCCAAGTAACAGATATTTAGAACATCATCCCAAACCTCACTGGCTTCTTTTAATGTTTACATACATATAATGTGTATATTGTCTATCTCATTTATGTCACATTCCAAAGAGAGCACATCTGGCTAGACATGCCTCTTGTGACCATTCTGGAATCCAGGCTTCTCACAACTTTTGGCTCCATCATCCTTTAAGTTTTGGATTGTACACATTAGTATTGCTTAGTAACCCTGTTGACCATACACACTTATGTGCATTATGCACTTAAGACCAAATCTTAAATACATCTCAGTTAGCTGTGGTGCTAAAAAACAAAATACAACCATAAACGATACGAGAAAGTAAAATATATTTTAACAATACCAAACAGTCTGGCCATAGCTATATTATCAGGAAAAAAAAAAAAAAGAATTCCAAAACATTGGATCTGTCTTACAGAAAATTAACAATATAATTAGATACGATATATTAATGTGTTTTAAAATGTAAGTAGATTCTCCCTAGCCGACCGAGTAATACCGTCCCCGCAAAGAGAAACAAACTGTTTTTAGCTTAATGGTGTGTGGAAAAGGGGCTTAGCATTTGTGCACAGCTGGGCTACTTGGAAGAGCTGAGTGGGAGGATTTTCTAGTAGTTCTTAGTGCTTCATGCTGTTTATGAATCAAAACTTCACTGAAAGTTTTTGTGGGTTGGTGCTTGTTCCTACATCTGGAACATAGAACGAACAGGCAGATGGAACTCAATCTGGCAAGTGTGTGGTACTGAGGACATCTTGAGAACAAGGATGTCTTTCAATGATGACTACAGTCTGTGAAAACTGATTTAATATTGTGTAAATTATGAACTTGGGAAATTATGGGAGGATGTTTCTTAAACATACATACATATGCCCACACATACATGCAATTTATTTATTTGGTCTGTGGTGCTAGGGATTGAACCTGGCCCTTGTGCATGCTAGGCAAGATCTCTACCACTGAAGTGCACCCCCAGGCCCCCAGGCCCTAAAAATATTGTCTAAATGTAGCTGCTTTATAGTATTTTTCTGGTATTCAAGTGCAATTATATATTCAGAATTACTGTTTAGAATGTAATATGCAGAGTAATTAAACCTTTATTCTTTGCTTGATGTAAATTGAGCATCTGTAACACTAAGGCCCTGTTAAAGCACCAAGGATGTAGTATTGATGACTCTTTTCTGTTTCTGAGCTCTCCTTTCAGTTTGGGGTGGATGGTGTGCAGGGGATAGAAATAAAACAAATACATGAATACATAAGTTTAATTTCAGATAGTACTAGATTCCAGTAATGATATAAGATGGGGTAAAGAGCTAGACACTGGACTGTGTCAGGGGCTGGCTGGCTGGACAGACATGATCTTCTTGAGAAGACAACATTTGAGTACAGCCCTGAAAAACAAAGGTCAGCAATAGATGGAACACTCAGTAAGTGTTTTCTGAATAAATAAATTTACTCATCTATATTTTAGTTCATCTTTAAATTCATTTTACACTATGAAATAAAAATGAATTTTAGTAGTTCCAATAACTCAAAATCCAAACTTGAAATATTTTCATGTTCAAAATCATATTACATGGTTTGGACATTCCAGAGAATGATATTTTAATCTGCCACCTGTTAAAAATAACCAGACATTTTAAAGGAATTAAGCCTTTATCATAAAGGTAGCATTTAAAATACCTACAGTGAAGCTGGGCATGGTGGCGCACGCTTGTAATCCCAGCACTTGGGAGGCTGAGACAGGAGGAAGCCAGCCTCAGCTACTTAAGTGAGGCTCTTGGCAACTTAGTGAGACCCTGTTTTCAAATAAAATATAAAATAGGTCTGGGAGTATAGCTTGGAGGTACAAAGCCTCTGGGTTCCACCCTCAGTACCACAAAAAAAAAAAAAAAAAGCTACAGTGAGACCTATTGTGGCTTCCCCCTTGAGACTGTGTTCCCCTAGTCTCTGTTGGCTTCTCCACCTTTTCTCTTTATTTTTTCTGATGTGATGTGTATTCTTTTTCTCTGTGACTTCATTCATTTTGCTCTCTCATTATTACTGACAACAAAGCTCTTTACCTGTTTCCTCATCTACTAATTTGGACTAATATTTCCTTCCTGGTCATTCAGAGGACTGACCTAAGAATCAATTGTCATGATTTCTGCAAAATACTATGTTTTGAGAAAACATCATTCATTTAGTATGATTTTTATTATCTTATTTAGTAAACTTAGTAATTTACTGGGTTTGCAAAGCTTTTGATGCATGGATGCCATGATTTTGTAGGTCTTGTGTTGCTATTTTTCACTGATTTGTACATGGGAGAAAACTGGACTTCTGATTAAGTATATATATGAACATTAAATTAAAGCCATTTCCTGGAGGTATACAAAATATACAATTTAGGATGCAATCTTCACACACACACACACACACACACACACACACACACATAAGGATGTGGCAATTTACAATAAAAAAATTATACCTCAGCACTATTATTTTATTCAGAAGTTTCTGATGAAGGACAACCATTTACTGAGTAAATAATTTACAGTATTTTAGAGATCAAAAGGAACACAGGTATATTTTATCTTTCCATTTTATTTTTTATTCTCATTCCTAACTGGCATATTCTAATTAGAGCTTAGACTCTTGCCTTCTTGAGCTTAATTTTCAATGATCTTCACTCCTATTTCACAATGTTCATTCTGCTCCATCAAAATTTGCTGGGTCTGGAAGAATTTTGAATTTCTCTACTTCTGGAAGGTTAATTTATAGTATTCCATTCTTGTCACAATGTCTTAGCTTCCCAACTCACATTGAAAACACCATCCCTATATATCTGTTCTTTCTTTATTTTCTGGAACTGGTGATTGAATCCAGGGACATTCTACCTCTGAGCAACATCTCCAGTTCTTTTTATTTATGTATGAATTTATGTGTCTTAAAACAGGGTCTTGCTAAGTTGCTGAGGGCCTAGTTAGTTTGATGAGGCTGGCCTTGAACTTGTGATCCTCCTGTTTCAGGCTCCCAAGTACTTGGATTACAGGTGTGCACTGCCACACCCAGCTGAAATCTGTTTTTTCTTCCTTTTAGTTTTCTTTCTTTACCATCTATGGTTTGGGCTTATTTTCTCTCAGAGTAGACCTTGTCAACACCCCCAATTCTCTTGTTCTGTTATCTGTTACAGTCTGTATGTGGTGAGATGGTACTAATAATAATATCCCTATTCTTATCTTCTGCCTGCTTGTGGTCACTTGGGCTGGCAATGTCTTTGATGGGAATGCTTTGGAAGGTTTGGTGATTGACATGCATTTTGTAAATCTGAGTGCTCAGAATGGAAAGATTACAGGGCAAACTAGAAACAACAGAGCCTGTTCTCATGTTTTTTATGAGTTTTCCAATAGCAGAGAGCAAGCTGATCAAAGAGTGCCTTCAAATATTGCTGCATGGATAGCTCACATAACTTGATTTTAAAGGCAAGGCATTGTATAAGTCAAATGATCAGAACCTTGACTACCTCGAATAAATCTTTAAAAATCGTTTACTGATTTAGTTTTTAATACACTGCTCAGTGCAATTTGGTCAAGGCAAAATAAAGTTACTTTTGGTAATGTTTTTTTAAGAATATTTAATTTATTAGGCAAAACTAGTAAATTCCTCATTTCCACACTCAGTTGTACCAGAAATTGTGGTAATTTTAAGAAACATTGATAATTCTACTACAGACAGAAATATATCACTCCAAATTAAGCCATGTGTGAGACGTAACTATGGATTTTTAAAAAAAATCAAGTCTTCTTATTCCCTAGAATCTGGGGTTCTGCTCATTTCCATTCTTTCCAAGTGGGCGTCAATTTGGACCTGTGAGCAAAAATTTAGGCCAATTCCTGGATGTACCGTCGGTAAAGTACCTAAGATGTGTCAACAGCTCTCTGGAATAGTGGTTCAGTTTCCCCAGAAGAAGCATTCTTTTTAGGGAGAAAATTTATGTTGATGATTTTCAAATTATTGGAACTCTTTAGGCAATTTTCCAGCTGGCCAATTCCTACACACTGACTTGAGAACAAGTGCCAATTTTGGATTTCTGGCAGTCACTCGCATGACCTGGTCAACTTCAAGAGGCAGCTCAGGGAGACATTTCAGCATCTACATTTTAACACAATTACCAGTTTCTTCTGGATGAAAGCCAGCACTTTATTGTTAATATATGAGACTCAGTATCTCTCAAAGATCATTCTTTCTTTATGTTCTAAGTATAAGAAACTGAAGAAGTTCTAAGTAAGGAAAAAATTAAAACAAAATGTTATTTGATTCATAAAATCTAAAAATAATGATTTTGGGTGTAAGTTAACATGTTTGTTGACTCTTGGAGGTTCAAATATTCCTTATACTTGTGATTATATGAAGGTTTTGAATATTAATAATGTTTAGACTATTCTTGCAATACTCATAGAAAATGTGAAATAAATGTTAAGTATCTTCAAATTAAAAAATGAACATTCATATTAAATGTTTTCATTTATTATGTGACCATATACTGTTTTTAGCAGAATTAATTTTAAGACTGAAAGAGTAATAATAATGATTATTTGTAAGCTTTTGAGCTGTTTATAAATAAAGGAATGAAATTATGTGTTTCTGAAAGAAAGTATGCTTTTAACCTATTTTACAGTGCTACAGGAAAACATAGTGCTGGGCTTTGAAATGCAGGTACACATACCCAGATGTTCTCAATGCATAGCCAACCTATAGGAACAGAAAATATTTATAAGCAATGATAAAACTCAAAATTGCTGGGGAATAGTTAAATGAATTTAAAGTAAAGGAAGACATAAGTATCTTTTGAAAGTGTGACCATGAAATTACCTAATTCATGTAAATTCCTTATTTGAATATTGAGGATAATAAAACCTAATCCATATGGTTATTGTATTGAGCAAGCATAGTAACTGTATTGTAGTAAACAGTTAAAAATTGGTAAGTCTGTGAGAGTCATTGAGCTTTGGAATCCAGTTGTCATGGGTTTGAATTCTGGCTCTCTAGCTGTATGACTGTTGGGTAAATTAATGAATCGGGTTTAGTTTTCCAATTAATGTTGTTAGATGAGTAAAGAAGTAAAGTATATAAAACGCTTGGCCAGAATGTCAGTAAATGTTGCTATTATGATTAATAAAACATTACTAGTTTGGAGATTCCTAAATGTTAACATTGAGTGGCACCAGCTGGTTCAGTAGTTTTCAATTTGCCTCCTAGGGTGTCTGATTATTGGACAGACACACACTCTCTCTCGGCCTTATTTGTTTACGAGCATGTAAAATATATTATTTTTTCCACACGAAGTTTCATTTGAAGAAAGAGTTGGGTTGCTAAGAGAAGTTTGAAAAATGTCCACTTGCCCTAAACTCATTAAAGATGCTGTAATTGAAGGTCACAGGAGTGAATAAGGAAGCCCTCAGGACTGGGATTCAGGTCACCAGCATTCTGGCTCTAAGTTATGTGCTCTTTCCACTATTTTATTCTCAGTTGCACTGTAGCTTTTGCCTTAATTAAGTGACTTCATAAATCGAGACATCTACAATTTCATTTATAAAGTATACTATTCAAAGAGAAAAAATTTCCCCCGCCAATTTTTTTTTTTTTTTAAAGAATTACTGAGTTGGGTGTGGCGGCGCACTTGTAATCCCAGCATTTGGGAAGCTGAGACCAGAGGACCATGGTTTACAGACTGCCTCAGCTGCTTAGTGAGGCCCTTTGCAACTCAGTGTAACCCTGTTTCAAAAATAAAAAAAAGACTAAAAAATAGGGCTGGGGTTATAGCTCAGAGGTACAATGCCCCTGGGTTCCATTCTCAGTATTACAAAAAAAAAAAAAAAAGGTGAAGAAGGAGAAGGAGGAGGAGGAGGAGGAGGAGGAGGAGGAGGAGGAAGAGGAGGAGGAGGAGGAGGAGAATTACTGCAAGCCAGGGATGGTGGGGTGCATGCTTGTAATCCCAGAACTTGGAAGTCTGAGACAGGAGGATCACAGGTTCATGGCCAGCCTCAACTACTTAGTAAGGTCCTCTGCAACTAAGACTCTGTTTCAAAATAAAAAATAAAAAGTAAGTCTGGGGGCATAACTCAGAGGCCCATGGGTTCAATCCCCAGTGCTATTAAAAAAAAAGAATTCCAGAAAATATTAAAATAGGGAAAGAATTACTAGGTAAAACAAATCTTAACACTACCTTTAAATACATGTTAGGATATGCATACATTCTCTAATATCAATATTAATTAATTCTTAACAAAGATATTTTTCTGTACACATGAAAGTTAATTTTTTGCATCTAAGATAAATTATTCTTATAGTATGTATGTTTTTTCCAAATCTAATAGAAAATACTATATATAGTATTGTCTGAGTTTTCTATCTTATGACAGCTTATTAAGTAACTTGTCTGTCAACTTGAGCAAGAGTTTATCTTTATTTTATCAAATTTAAAATTTCTGTTATCCTAGTAGTAGTTTATGTTACTTACTCATAATTCACCTTTTAAATATATTTTCTTTAAAATGTTGGGTATTATGACTCTTTAAGTCCATTGTTTTATAAACAAATTAAGAGCTTATATTTATTTATTTATTTACTTATTTATTTTTAATTTTTATTGGTGCATTATCATCATACATCTTAATAGAGTACAAAATGGTGGCAGCATACATGCACACATCACCCAATTAGCCATTACCCAATTCCCACCCCATTCCCCCTCTTCCTCCTTCTCATGTTTGACTTAGTGATTGGCATTGATGTGTTTGTTAATGTACATCATGTGCATGAGAGAATTTCCCTTTCCCCCCCCTCCAATCCTCTTAGTTAAGTCACCTTATTTGCTCATCTATAGTATCTCCTTTGTCTAGAGTTCCTCCTATGACCCATTTTCTCCCTAGCTTCACATATTAGGGAGAACATCTGATTTCTTGTCTTTTTGTGTGTGTGTGTGTGACTGACTAATCTCACTTAGCATAATGTTTTCCAGTTCCATCCATTTGCCTGTAAATGATTTAATTGAGTTTTTCTTTATAGCTGAGTAAAATTCCATTGTGTAGATATCCCATAGTTTTGTAATCCATTCATCTGTTGATGGACATTTTGGCTGGTTCCATACTTTGGCAATGGTAAGTTGTGCAGCTATGAACGTAGATACACATGCATTAGTTTGGTAGTTTGGTTTCCATTCTTTTGGGTAGATAATCAGAAGTGGTATTACTGGATAATGGTAAGCTCATTTCTATTTTTCTGAGAATCCTTCATACTCTTTTCCAAAGTGGCGGCACTAATTTGCAATCCCACCAACAATGTATTAGAGTTCCCACTTCACATCCTCGCCAGCATCTGTTGTTGTTTGTGTTTTGAATGATTGCCATTCTAGTTGGAAGTAGGTGAAATCTCAGGGTAGTTTTGATTTGCATCTCTCTGATTGCTAATGATGGTGAGTATTTTTTCATGCATTTATTTGTCATTTGAATTGCTAAAAGGTGAATTAATACATGGGATTGCATTAAAGTGAAGAGCTTCTGTACAGCAAAAGAAACTATCAAGAACCTCAACTAAGAGCCAATAAAGTAGGAGAAAATTTTTGCCATTCTCCTCTGATAGAGGACTAATAACTAGAATATACAGAGAACTCAAGAAACTCAGCACTAAGAAAGCAAATAAGCCAATCAAAAAATGGGCAAGTGAATTAAAGATCTTATCTTTAAATAAGAACTTTATACAAAGAACCTTTTAAATACACACTTATATTCTGAAATAAAGTAATTAAAGAAGCCCAAATGGTCATATTGTGAATTCTAGAAGAACAATAATACAATGAAAGTTAATAAAATAATGGCAAAGATTTTCTGTGGTTATTTATACCAGGAAAAATTGAAATGTATAAATTAATCAGTTCATCTGTTTGTATAACTAACACTTAAATTATTATACTGTCCATTGGTAGAGACAAAGGGAAAAAGTATTACTTGCTTTCCTTCATTTTGAAATATTTGACACTTTATGTAATTATAAAAACAATTAGGAAATATGTCACTTCAATTTTCTATTAATGGATTTTGATAGCACCCATCCATTCCATAACAGATGTATTCTGACACCTATTTATTAAGATGTATACCAAAATTTCAATAAAATGGAAAGTTAGTATGTCAACAAATATATTTCTTCCTTTAAAACATTGATTTTAGTAATTTTTGCAATATTGAAATTGTCACTCAAAATTCTAATTGGTTATATTCCTCTTCTACTTGAGCAAATTATTAATTTCTTCTTTATTAAATAAAAAATTTCAATTATTTGACCAAGAGTTGGATGAGGCTCACTAAGGGTTTAATAATAGGTATTCCATCATGCTAGAAACATTAAGCCAATTAATAGGACAAACTTGAGATAATTGGAAGCTCTTCTCTCTTAATAATAATTTGGTTCATAGGGTTCACCAGTGGACTATCTTCTTTTGTTTTGAGTCTTTAGTGTTAGCCAATATCCTTCCTTCCTTGAATGTTCATCTATTCTGGATTTTATGGCACCACATTGCTGACAGTGTTAAAAAAAACCACTACCACCTCTCCCTGGGAATGCACACAATCCTTTTATTGAATCTTCACTTCACTAGTTTCTCTCTTTGATTGCAGCTTTTGTGATGTACCCTCAGAGTACTTGATTTCTAGTTTGGTCTCAGTTTTACTATGAAGTGCTCCAGGTGTATACTATCTAGCAGCCTACCCTTTCCTCTGCTCATGCACCAGTTCACAAGGGGCTGCATAATACATATCTTCTGGTTTATTCCTTCCTTGGGATGTTCTGCTGTTTCCTTTGCCTTTTCTTTCTGTTTTCTAAGCTTGGCCGAATAAACTTCCTGTTATCCATTTTCCTCTCCCATCATATCACGAAGGTTCTTAGCTTTAGGTGCTTCTCTACAACTGAATCGACATTAGCTTTGTTCTACTGAAGCTTATTCTCCACATTATAAATCACTTGCCAAATATATTTGGGTGTTTAACTTTCTCTTCAGTCTAACATATTTCATTGACTTTCTTTTTTCTATCATTGCCAATGACAGTATTATTATCTCTGTAATCCATGTAGATGTTTTCCTTTTTGATCCACATTAAGGGTATTCCTAGATTGCATTTTTATAATTTTTCTCAGATACAACATTTAAGAGACCTTGCTTATTTCACCTTATTTTCATTACCTGTTAATTTTAAATCACCAACTGAAGTCTGTTTAATCTTTTTATATACTCTTTTAGGTTACTTTTGAAATATTGCTTTATGTACAACACTGTGTGGATTGAAAATGCCATTGACTGTCTCTGTCCAGAGGATTGATGTCCAAAGATCTTACCCATCTTACATAGAAGCTCACACAGCCTGGCTCCACCCTCCTTTTCCCTACATGTTTTACACTACTCCTTCTGTTCCAAACATAATGATTAATTTGTAATATCCTAGTACACTTTTCATTCTCTTGACCTTAGTGTACAGAATTTGCTTCTCCTGGAATGTTACTTCTCATTTTTTCTACTGATTTGCAATTTAGTTACTCTTTACTGCAGCTAATATCATACATTTTTCAAAAAGTTGTTTCTGAGAGCAACTCCTTTTTATTATTAGGTGTCTAAAGATCTTCTTTTACTCATTTGACAAAATTGTCAGTACAAAATATTTATACACAGTGTTATATATATATATTGTGTATATATACATTTATATATTTTTTCTTCTAAAAAGAATGTAAATTTCTAGAGGAAAGCATTAGGAATATAAAATACTTTTACTGTTTATTTAACTTACATAAAATTAACATGGAATTAATATTTTTGGTTTAATGTAATACGTAAACCTAATCTTGTTTTTAAGTGTCAAATGCATCTTATTTTTTAACCCTTCTACTTCTGAGCTACACTCCCTGACCTATTTTATATTTTATTTGGAAACAGGGTCTCTTAAGCCAGCAAGGCTGGTTTAAAACCTGCGTAATCCTCCTGTCTCCGCCTCCCAAGTGTGGGGATTACAAGCATGCGCCACCACGCCCAGCTTGCATCTTATTTCTGATGCAGATTTTATGGCAAAAAAAATCATCACTTAAGCCAGGCGTGGTGGCGCTTGCTTGTAATCCTCCCACTTGGGAGGCGGAGACAGGAGGATGGATATATATATATATATATATATATATATATATATATATATATATATATAATGTCTGGGTCTGGGAGTGTAACCCGGAGGTAGAAGGGTTTTCAGGAACCCCAATACCAAAAAATAAAATAAATAAACAAATTAATTAATTAATTATTTAAAAAATAAATAAAATAAACCATCACTTAAAATACTTTGATCTCTGAGTTTGGCGTGGTGTCACACGCTTGTAATCCCAGCATTCGGGAGACTGAGACCGGAGGATCACAGTTTGAATAAAGCCTCAGCTAGTTAGTAAGGACCTTCGCAACTTGAGACCCTGTTTCAAATTAAAGAATTAAAAATCTGTCAGAGGGTGAAGCTGGAGGTCAAATGCCCCTGAGTTCCATCTCCAGACACACACACACACACATACACACAATATATATATATACATATATACATATACACATATATACATATATACATATATACATATACATATATACATATATACATATATACATATATATACATATATATATGTGTGTGTGTGTGTGTGTGTGTGTTTGGAAGAATTGCACAATGTTTTAGGATTTGGTGCTGGTATGTTAAAATAGATTTAAGGAATTATATCTAGTGATAGGTCAGGTTGTAAAATTTCTTATGTTAAAAATTTGTTAGCCAGGCGTGGTGGCTCACGCTTGTAATCCCCACACTTGGGAGGCAGAGACAGGAGGATTACGCAGGTTTTAAACCAGCCTTGCTGGCTTAAGAGACCCTGTTTCCAAATAAAAATATAAAATAGGTCTGGGAGTGTAGCCCGGAGGTAGAAGGGTTTCCAGGAACCCCAGTACCACCACCAAAAAAAAAAAAAAAAAAAAAAAAAAATTCTTATGTTAAAAGTTGAAGTCAAGACTTAGAGCTTCGCCTAGCTTCTTCCTCTTCCTGGTGACTTTGCTCCTCCTTGTAGCCTTTGTGGATGAAATCCACCTCAAGAATTCCCCTGTCTTTTTTAAAATTTCTTATATTAAAAGTCTAAGTCAAGATATTCTATTTAGCTGAAAGCCCAAAAAGTCAGCCATATGACATATCTATCAAAAAAGAGAAAGTGTAGTTTCATCACATTTTTAGAAATATTAGTTGGATTAATTATGTCAGATTAAATATGTTTCCTGTTATAGATGCATGACTTTGAGGAGCACATAGCATTATAGATTTAGAGGTAAGCTCCCTGTATGTTGAAGAAGTCAAAATCAAATCTTTGAGAAATGACTGAAAGTATAGGGTGTGGTACTTAGCTCAAAAAGAGGAATATGAAACATATTTTGAGGAATGGTCATATGATTGCATCATAAACTTGTTTTGTGTGGTTTTCAAAGTCAAAACCAGAAATGGCAAGAGTCAAGAAAGCGGATTTCAGCCCAGGATTAAAAATCATATTCTATTGAAGGATCTGGAATATGAGGTGAATTACTACACACTGTAAACTCCTAGGTTGTTGGAAGTGTTTAGAAAAAATGATTAATTCGGTTTTTTATTCATGTTTCCTTTGCACCTAATTTTATTCCTTTATGACACCACTATCCATTTTGCTTAATAATATAACCAGATATTAAAAGTAATTATGGCCAGGAGTGGTGGAATATGCATATGATCCCAGTACTTAGGAAGCTGAAACAGGAGGATCGCAGGTTTAAAGCCAGGCTCAGCATTGTGGTGAGGCTCTCAGGAAGCAGGTGAGACCTTGTTTTTAAGGAATAAATTCAGGCTGTTTTAAAGAAATAAAAGCAGGCTGAGAGTGTAGCTTGGAGGTAGAAAGCCTCTGGGCTCAATTCCTAGTACCAAAAAATAGTCAGTGTGTGTGTGTGTGTGTGTGTGTGTGTGTGTGTGTGTGTGGTCTTGGAAGTCATTCTTTTTCATCTGAGGCTTCAGAGATTAAGAACTATAGGCTCCTCACCAAACAAAATAAAAAATAAAAAATAAAATAAAATAAAAATTTAAAAAACCTGATATTCTCACCTATGCTAGATAAGTTAATTTCGGAAAGCAGTTCTTGTAAATGTTAGTAAACAGGATCTTCTAGTCTATTCGTATGCATGCTGAAAGATTAACAGAGAGAATAACCGAAAGAATTATCCTTCAGGAGTGGAGGAGAGTAGGATGTTTATCCTCCTATGGACAGTGAGAAGAGCTTTGTAACCCTGAAGTTTTGCAAAGCTTGTTTCTGATGCCCGACAAAAGCATTCGTAAGGGAAGAGACTACAGGTAGCTTCCCTGCTTTGCAGCAAAGGCAAAGAACTTTGGCTTGCAGTCAAACTACACTTTCATAGTTGGAGAGAGCGTGTGTACATTTTTCTAGTGAGGCATGTAGACCCTTGGGAAAAAGCCAGGGTAATCCTTGCGGTGGATTTCATTCACAAAGGCTACAAGGAAGAGGAAGAAACTAGCCGAAGCTCAAAAGCCTAAGGTCACGTTGTTAGAAGGGGCAAGAGTGATTGTCTACGTCATGGAAATTCCAACTGGTGATATCCCATGAATTAACTTATGAGAAACCAACACACTAAACGCTTCTGTAGAAACAGCTATTTTTGGGTCTATGAGACCTGATGTGAAACAATACTAAATAATGATGATTTCAGCTGGCCACATAAGCCTGGTAACAGAAGATCATCTCCCTTGTCCCTCTCTCTCTCTGGACCTCGTCTTGGAGTCATTAGATACTCTAACATGGGAGTGAGGATACTGGCTCAGTAACTGTCCTCTCTGTTAACTTTCTAACCTGAGGTAATGCCAAGGCAATAAAAGGGAAGAAGTCAATTCCTGACAGTTTGGAATTTTGATTATTATACTGGGCAGGCCATTTTAGTGACAAAAACAACATTATTACTAGGCACAAAGCGATGGGGACTATTAATTATCTAAGACCAAAAGTAGAAACTGCTTGAGATGTCATTAGGGACAAGGGAAGGCAGCCCACAGAGTTGCCTTCTAATAAATACACCTGAGATCCTAGGGGTTTAGGAGGCATGCTTCCATGAAGAATGTCCTGGAAGCCATACAACTTTCTCAGGTATAAACTGACAATATTTCATGAGTTAAATTTTCCCTGCTTTGTGTTTGTGAGATTTCTTGTTACTCTGGGCCAGAGGTGAGGGCTGGATGCTGAGCAGAAGGACATATGAGATGTCCTCACTCTGCAGTCCACACCGAGCCTTCTGGTTGCTTATTTCCTTGAAATTATGTATTTAAATTTTTGTAACAGGATAACAGGATAACATCTCTGATTCTGATCCTCCCTCCCTCCCTCCCTCCCTCCCTCCCTCCCTCCCTCCCTCCCTCCCTCCCTCCCTCCCTCCCTTCTTTCTTTCTTTCTTTCTTTCTTTCTTTCTTTCTTTCTTTCTTTCTTTCTTTCTTTCTTTCTTTCTTTCTTTCTTTCTTTCTTTCTGTACCAGGGATGGAACTCAGGGTCATTCTACCTCCAAGCTACACCCTCAGCCCTGTTTTTTATTCTTTAATTTGAAACAGGGTCTCACCGAGTTGAAAAAAGCCTCACTAAGTAGCTGAGGCTATCTTCAACCCCCGATCCTCCTGTCTCAGCCTCCCAAATGCTGGGATTACCAGTCTGCACCACCACACCCGGCTCACATCTCTGATTCTTAAACATTTAACTACACAATCAACTTTTAGAGATTATTTCAAGACTTATGTAATAGTTAGAACCAAAGTAACTTTTACTCATTTAAATATGAATAAAAAACTATGAAAATGACCAGAATTTTATCTATTTTCAAGAAAAACAGGAAAGCGGTTGGGTACACATGGTAGGAAAGAAAAAAAAAAGGCATTTTCTACTGAGGCCATTATGAGTCCAACATATTTAATAAGCCATTAGCAACAAATATTTGTGCATATGGCTTTATTCTCTTTAGACCATTTGCTCCTTGATTCCAATAAAAGTGTCCTCATTTTTCTTTCCTTGATTTCTATTACAGAAGTAAATTAAATGTGGAAAGGATTCAAGCATTGTATGGAAACTAGAATAGGTTCATTCCAATTATTTTTGTGGAAAATTTGATTAAATGTTTAAAATATTTGGGGATTAAGTATCCACAGTTTGAGCTTACAGTTTAAAATAGTACTTTAAAAATACCATTCTCTGAAGATTTTTAAGATGAGATATTTTAAGACTCAGAATTGAATTATTTGGAGGAATACTCTTTAATACAATGTCAGTATGTTTGAGTAACTCCATGATGTTAATTACTTATAATTAGATTTAAACTTTGCAGGTAATATATATGGAAATGTCATGATACTAGTAATTACTTGAATTTTGAAACAACTAATAATTATTAATCTATAGCCCATGAAGTATTTATTTTTTATTAACTTTTGTGACTCCCAGCATCTTAATTTCAGTGAATAAAATGTGATAACTATGGTTGTCTTGCTTACTTTCTAGACCATTGTGTGAGATAAATCCATTCCAGATGTACTTATCAGATACATCTATAATAAGGCACAGAATAGTTAACTCTTTTTTAATCTGAAGAACTATTCTAGACAGGCTGGGTGTCACACAGCTATGATCCCAGTACTTGGAAGGCAGAGACAGGGATATTGCAGGTTGGAGGCCAATGGCAGAAATTTAGCAAGACCCTGTTATGAATTAAAACAAAAAGGGCTAGGCTTGTAGTTTGAAGGTAGAACTGTCCCCAACCCCCGCCACTGTTCAGTTCATAGTGAAAAAGATAGAACTATTTCTATTTTTTCCTTTTTCATTTGCTGAATTTTAAAATTTATGCACAAAGCCTGTTATATTTTATTAAATGTATGCCTAACATAGATATGCCAGTGTAATAAACATTACATTCAAGATAGTAAACACTCTCTCCCTGAAATCTTCCTTTATAATACTTTACAGTTAATTTCCAGCCTTGATTTATACTCCAAGAAACCTTTTATTTCTATTATTAGAGATGAGTTTTGACTGACTTGTAACTTGATGTAAATGGAAATATAAAGTATATACTCTATTGTATTTGGTTACTTTGCTTAGAACAATATTTTGTTAATTATTTATATTATTACTTAGAGTTTATTTCTTTTCAGAACAGAATAGTAGTCCATTGAGTGGGCATTTCTAATTATTTATTTTACTTTTGGGGATAACAATATAAAATTTTTAACATAGAAAAATAATCAATAGGTAAAAACTTAAAGGAACAAATTCATTTTAGTAACCAAAATATAAAGTATAAATGGAAAATAACAACACATAACTTCTTAGGGTAGCTATATCATGTTTTTGTAAGAAAAGGGTAGCAACATTAGATTATATTTTGTGCTTTGTGTTAGCCAACTTTTAATTCTTATACAGGTAAAATAAGTGGTGGGGAAATCTGATCTTTTATTTTTAAATATTGTTAGAGAGTACCAGTTAATTTTTGTGGACCTTCTATACAAAATACTTTTAATATTTTTCATATTTTCAAAAATTCTTGCAGGTGTAACTTTTGAAATAATAGTTCCACCATGTATATATTTTAAGGATACTTTCTAGCACACACACACACACACACACACACAAACACACACCTCTCTGTGTAGTAATTGGGAATAATTCCAAGAGCAATATAAAAACACATTACTTTCCCCTATATTTATAAGCACTAATATAGGAAAGTATATTAAACCAAATCTTTAGGGACTTAAGGAATATTATGTGTCATCTACTCAGAGTTTAATAAGTGTTTACAAATTTTTCCAAGGTGGACTTTGATTTTTACTCTTGCACATTTTGAAACTCGCTTGACTGTGATTGTGTATATCAAACTGGGAATTTGCTTCATGCTTAACAGGGAGGTTTTAATTTTGATGGCCTTCCTTTTTATGTGTTAGTGCACTAAATAATCTTTTACTTCTAAATTACGTCACTTTCACAAAGCCTGCTAACTTCAGCATCAACAAGACTAGTTTTTTCTTTGCCAGCCACACATACTTGACATGGCATACTGCTATACTCTCAAGTGAAGGAAGGCAATTTTATTTTATTGGTGGATTTTAGAAAAAGATCTGATTTATTTATTTAATCATTTTTGTGGTGCTGGGAATTGAACTCAGGTACATTCTATGAGCTAGACTCCAGCCCTATTATTGTAAGTTTTTATTTGAAAACAGTGTCTCACTCAGTTGTTGAGGGCCTCATTAAGATGTTGAAGCTGGCCTCAAATTTGCAATCTTCTTGACTCAGCCTCCCAGATACTAGAATTACAGACCTGCACCACCATCCTGGCCTGATTTAATCTTTATAGTTGCTCAGTTTTGAAAATAAATATAATTCAAAGGGGAAATTTGGTAACTGATGCAGTTATTTTTACCTTTCAACAAGAGTTTTTCTTTTGAGATCAGCTCGTTTGATAATTATAGTTTAGTTTTTATTTCTTTCTTTAAATAAAGAAGATATATATACATATACAATTTATTAGTAATAAATATTGCTTAAGATTTGAACTATTTAAAAACATCAGGTTTAAATAAAGTTACATGTTTGGGATTCTTCTTTTTAAAATATAAGTGTTCCCTCAAAGTACCTTCTTTTCACAGGACAGGCATATTGGTCAAAATTCTAAAACTTGAATTTCTACAATAAAATAATTATAGAAAACCATCTAACAGAATACAATTATTCAACACTACTTGTAAAAGAAAATTCACAAAAACTTTACCTAGAGTATTTTTTTTAAAAGCAGTCTGTATAGAAATTCTATAAAGGCAAAGGGGCCTTTTCAATTGCTTTGCATTTCTGTGCCCAAAACAGACTGATATACAGTAGCAACTCATTAAGTATTTATTAATAGGTTAAATATATTTACAAACATCTTATTTTTGATGCTATTATGAGTGAAATTATTCTTTTGATCATATATAAAAGTTCAGTGTATCACATATGTTGATCGTATATGTTGATTTGGGTTCATGCTTCACTGTATTAATCAAGATATTTTATTCTTTCTCTCCATAGATCTTGCCTTTCTAAGATAAGCTTTTACGAAATGTTTCCAATGACAGAAATAGTTTGATAATTGTTAAAATAATACATAGCCCTTAAATAAAGTTAAACAATATAAGGAAAAACAAACAAAAATAAAAATATCAGTACCCATATATTACTGAGTCTAAATATGTTTCTGTGGAGATATGTCTATTGGTGTGTATTTAATGACATAAAGAGAGACTTGATTTTTATACAGATGAGTTTTTCATGTTTTATGTAAATAAACATAGTTCCACACCATCAGTCTTAATGCTGTTGGCTATTCTAATGAAATATAATTTATTTAATTACCAACCATTAAGGTGTTTGAAACTTATAGCCATAAGACTAGTTGTCCTGTGCATAACTTGACATAATCTTGTGTGGTACCTCTTTAGAAGAATTATTTGGGCAGATGTTTTTGTGCATGCCTATAATCCCAATACATAGGAGACTAAGACTGCATGATTGCAGTTTCAGCAACTTAGTGAGACTCTCAGCAACCTAGCAAGACCCTGTTTCAAACTAAAAATAAATAAATAAATAAATAAATAAATAAATAAATAAATATTACTAAACATCAAGCCAGATATACAGTCCCCCAAATCAAAATGTAACCTATCACAGATGTCTGTCCTGTGACACTATGAGTAATAGATTATAGAATAGAGGACACAAACATGGAGCAAAAGAAGAGCCATACTCATGGAGCTATTTAAAAGACCACCCACATAATTTAACTAGCTATTTTCTGGCTTTGGCTCTACCTTATATTCTACATTATAATTTATAATGACACTCCTGCTTTGAGGCTCAGAGGAAAAAAAATATAATATGGCACTGATGCCCAAAACTTCTGTGTCTATAAAATTCTATAAAACTAAGTCTGTATCTTTTGAGGTTCTGCTGGTCCATGACCACTGGACACCATAATAGAAATATTTTTTATTTCTACAAGATACTACAGGATAAAACTAAAACCTGTTTTCCTATGTACTTAAAAGCCAGAAATCTTGCTCTTTTCCTACTCTTGTGGAATTTTTTTTTTTTTGATTATGGAAATTTCTTTGCTACACCAGGAACTTTAATGATATTTAAAGAGTTAATAGGGTCTCTTAAATAGTGTGAAAAAGGATACAATACACTTAAACCTAAAGAAAAAATGATTGGTTCATAGATGTCTCTGCCAAATAT
The DNA here is from genome assembly GCF_963383645.1 of Muscardinus avellanarius. NCBI lineage: Eukaryota > Metazoa > Chordata > Mammalia > Rodentia > Gliridae > Muscardinus > Muscardinus avellanarius. The sequence continues at coordinate 60,796,744 of NC_137789.1, read as the reverse complement.
ACAAAAACAAAAGATAGACAGCAGTGTCATCTATTCTTAATAGTAAGCAAATTATTAATACTAATGGACAGGGTCATACAGACAATATGCTAAACTGTATGTGTTTTAGGCTTTGTGCCATTAGGACTTTGCACAATGTTGTTGTTGTTGTTGTTGTTGTTGTTATTATTATTATTATTATTATTACTATTATTAATTATTATTGGTGGTACTGGGGTTCCTGGAAGCCCTTCTACCTCCGGGCTACACTCCCAGACCTATTTTATACTTTTTAAATTTGGAAACAGGGTCTCTTAAACCAGCGAGGCTGGCTTCGAACCTGCTCGATCCTCCTGTCTCTGCCTCGCGGGGATTACCACCACACCCTGCGCACAATGTTATTTATAACCAAATAAGTTGGGTACCTGGCTTCCAGTTTAAAATGCTAATCATTTAGCCGGGCGTGGTGGAGCACGTTTGTAATCCCGGCGCTTGGGAGGCAGAGACAGGAGGATCGCACAGGTTCGAAGTCAGCTGCACGCTGGCTTAGGAGACTCTGTTTCCAAATAAAAATGTAAAAATAGGTCTGGGAGTGTAGCCCAGAGGTAGAAGGGCTTCCAGAAACCCCAGTACCACCAATAAACAAACAAACAAACAAACAAATAAATAAATAAATAAAAATAAAATGCTAATCATTTGGTCCAGGGTAAAGACATACCTGCATTATTGTACAATGCACTAACATATCAAGTTTCCATGTTGATACCCACTACAGTTGCACTGAGAAGCAGATGAATGTCTTTGTTGACCAAATACATTTTTGAACACAACTCAACATTTCTGATGGCAGACTTGTCACAATGGGCACAACAAAAGCATCAGATACATAGAAAAAAAATCCATATACTGATCCTCACATTTTGGGGACTGTGTCCTTCAGCGATGTTAGCTTCTGCCCTGACTGTAAAGAACCAAACTCAGTAACTGAGGCCAGTTTCTCTCTGACTCTTTGAGATCAGTTAGGATGAGACTTCTGATCCCTGACTAGGCAGGGCTTTTGTCTCTTGTCAGTGTTGAAGAAACCAGAGAAGCTGAATTTTCAACCTTCATCAGCCCTTAGGATTAAGGGATTCAAGTCTCAGAGAGGGAAAATAAGGTAGGATAGGGACAATAATAGGTACAAAAGACAAACTGAAAAAGAAGGAGGAATTAGTTTTTAAATCTAGAAATTTTATAGTCCTTATCTTCATCCTACTGGGCCTGCTTCTTTCTTAGGCAAAAATCCTCAGTAGGCTCAAAGCCTTAATTATAATAGCTCCTCTCCCCACTGATTCCCTAGAGGTTTAGTAAACAAAGGATCTGTAAGGAAGGTCAAGCTCAGCTGCCACTCAGCCATCACCCATTGATTTGGGGATCCTGAGGTTTCTGAAGAGGTGCAGAGCTCCACCCCTGCTGTGTACCCCCACTCATCCCTTCATGGGGGTCTCCAATAAATAAGAACTGTGAGATCCCAAGGTGCTCTCTCCCTCTTGAGATGGCCCATGGTATGTGTATCCCCTACTTTTCTAAATAAACCTTTGTCCTTGAATGTGTATCCCCCACTTTTCTCAATAAACTTTTGTCATTGTCTCTGAGGGAAAAAAAATAGAAAAAATAAGGCTTGGGGTGTAGCTCAGGAATACAATACCCTGAGCTTAATCCTCAGTATTATGGGAATAAAAGATAATTCTTGAAAATGTGATTTTTCAGCCCCTCCCCCCAAATGCTCACATACACTGGGACTTGGGGTATAGCTCAGAGGTAGAGTGTACTTGGTATGATGAAGCCCTGGGTACATTTTTCCGCACACACACACACACACACACACACACACACACACACATACACACACACACACACACACACACAGAAATGCTCACATACAATTCTGGGATCCTATAGAATGTTTATAATAATTAATTTCTTGTTATTACTACATGCAATTTTCTCTCCTAGATAGTAGTTATTTTATCAGATATTAAATTAATTCAAATATTTTTATTATTTATAATCTTTCCCCAATTATCAAAGACACTCTATTTCATTAAAATGAGAAAGAAAAGTGATAACTAGGCTAGTGATTTTAATATCAATGTTAGTGTGTGTGTGTGTGTGTGTGTGTGTGTGTGTGTGTGTGTGTAGAGGTGTGTTTACTGGATATTGAAATCAGGAGCATTTTACCTCTTAGCTACCCACAGCCCTATTTTATTTTGAAACAGGGTTTCAATAAGTTGCAAGGACCTTGCTTGGTTGCTGAGGGTGGTGGAAAACCTGAAGTCCTCTTGTCTCAGCCTCTCAAGTACTGGAATTACAAACTTCCACTATCATGCCCAGCTGTGGGTATTATCTTTGAACTGAACAGAGAATTCAGAATTTTGAGGGCTATTAAGCCAGGCATGATGGCGCACGCTTGTAATCCCCGCAAGGCAGAGACAGGAGGATCGAGCAGGTTCCAGGTTCGAAGCCAGTTGCGTTGGCTTAAGAGACCCTGTTTCCAAATAAAAATATAAAATAGGTCTGGGAGTATAGGCCGGAGGTAGAAGGATTTCCAGGGACCTCAGTACCACCAAGAAAAAAAATTTGAGGGCTATTATTAATTCTTCTTCATTCTTTACCATTTAATGAGAACATTTTTTCAATAATTCTGATATACCTCCATCAACAGACAACTCACCACCCTCAGGATAGTAAGTATTTAATTATTAAAATATTTTTTGTCTTGTGTGAAAATCTAACCTTCTGAAATTTTCGCCAAATGGACGAAAATTGTTTCTGAAGTCTTCAAGCTTAATTTTCGCTGCTTCTTCAACGTAGAGGTCTTTCCCGGTAGGGAAATATGTATTATGTCTCTCTTTAGTTACTTGTTCTGGAAATTTTCTAGAATAATTATAAGATTATAAGATTCAGTTTCTGTGGACTGATTGCCATATGGTAAGTGGTCACTAATTCTCTAATTTCTCTTGTGACGTGGTGCTAGTAGGCTTTAGAAGTTGGACAATATTATATTATTCCATCCAGTGTGGAAACATTTAAGTTCAACAAGCTAGGATTTTTAAAAGAAGCAGAATATTAAAAATTAGCACATTGAAGACAGTCTGGTCAAATAACAACAACAACAACAACAACAACAACAACAACAACAACAACAACAAAGGTGAATAAATAAATAAAACTGGAGTGGTCTGAATATATGCAATTTAGGACCATAAGCAGTTTCCTGCATCTAGTTAGAACTGTGAGTAGCAGAAATACCCATAAAGGTATGATTACTGTCCAGTAGAAGTACTTCAGAATTACATGCTGTTTTGAAAATATGATAGATAATTAATTTTTCATCTTTTTATTTTAAACTGTATATATATAAAATTAGATCCAGTCGTAATTCTCCAAATTTTTATTTTTTCTGAAAAACATTTTGTGTGACTCATCTGAAGTATTTATTAGTTTTATTTATTATGATTTCATTCACTTTGGGATGTGTACTTGGTTAATCAATTACTAACAGTATTTATATTTCAATGCAAAAAGATGGATAAAGAGTAAATCTGTGCCTCTATCTCTGTGAAAGCACTTCAAAGATTTTTATTTTTTGGTCTTCAAAGCAAATAGATAAATAAAAAGAAATAATGGTTTGACCTCTCAATACAAAACACATAAATATTTATAAATGCTTAGATTCTTCTCTTTAGTTATATACTGGGTGGAATCAGGATTGGATGAATAGTAATTTGAAGTCTAATAGCCTGTGGCTTTTTGACTTATGCTGAATTGTAATTATTGCCTTTTGGCTAAGCTATGTCTACAACTTGCACCTTCACTGAAACCATTTTTCAGGTTTTATTAAAGTTAAAAAATAGCCAATAAATATAGCACAAGGGAAATTTGAAGATTGTCATCCAGACTGGAGGCCCTACCACCCTGCTACCTATTCATTTACTTTTAAGTGTCTGCGTTGGGCAGGTGCTTCTCTTTCTCTTTTATATGTGAATGATGAATATATTTTATACTATTTCACATTTTGACAGTGCTTCTCATTACAATTTTTCTTTTCATATTAGGCAGTTGATGGGAAGTCAATTTTTCTGTATGTGATAGATTCCATCATTTGCTCAGCAACGTATCTTTTGGCAGTGAATATATTACAATAGCACATCCCAGTGGTTTGAATAAAAAAGAACTCAGGTTCTAATCTAGACTCTGACCCTGTGTTTATCTCTCTGTTCTCAAATGGGCATACTACTCATTAAAAATAATTGCCAAATGATTTTTATTTCATTTGTTCCCTTTTCAACAACCTAATAAGATAGCAAAAAATATATATATTTCAAGCATTCAAATGTGGATTATTTGTAAGAGAGTTTCAATTTAATAGTAGATATACAATATTAATGTTTCATTACCCATTAATCCCCCAGGCCCGGTGTCGAATGACAGGCACCTGAATATTCTTTAAAGATCTTAAAGTATTTTAGCTCTATTTTTTATTATTGCCCTTTTCAGGACATGATATGACAAAGATAAGAAATATAGACTTGCCATAAAAATGAAGAGTATGAGAGTACAAATTTTAGAATATGAAGTTTGGATTATATATAATATATATGTATATATATACATATATATATACATATATACATATATATACATATATATATATATATCATATACAATCAATTGCTCAGATAACCTGAACATTGAGGAATTCAGTAAGATACACTCTTTCGGAATCACATGAACTCCTAAAATATCATATGGTGCTTAGCTGAGTACTGTTTTAAGGTGCATTAATCCAGTTTTCACACCAACTTATTTAAGTTCTCTAAAAATCTACATCTGCTAAGAACTTTTCTAACAGCTAAAAATTTCATGTCAGTTTTCTAAAAACAACTTAGCTATTATTTGAGCATCTTATGCTCTCTAAAGATAAAAATCTTTGGTCTTTTTCTCAGTAAACTAATTTCTTGTTGGTTGTAGATTATTTTCTTAGATATACATAATTATTTCAGCCTTCTTTGGTTTCTTCTTCCTCCCACACACCCAGGAAGAGGACTGTTATTAAAAGCATTCTTCTTAACTCTTCTTCTTGAAAGATATCAAAACATCAAAAGGAATGAAATACAGACTTAAAAAAAGCAGCAGCAGCAGCAGCAGTGTGTCTATATTCAGTGACACTCTGGACGGCTTCACACTGACCCCGTTTACTGTTTTCTGAGAAGACAAAACCACCTTCTCCCAAGATCTCTGTCGCTTCCACTTTGCTGTCAGATTCCTGAGTTTTGAATATAGATATAATAATTTATATCTTATATAGTACATATAATATACGATATATTTTTTCTAGAACAGATAGAAGTGTTAACAAGGCAAATGAAAATATTTCAAGTTGTTTTGTGGATGCTCAGTGGGGATTTCACTTGGGGACTAGTCCAAGTCTTCCAGATGATTGTACTTCTCTGTGTTTGGTGTTCTTACCTCTCTCAGTTTGTTTTTAATTTATTGGTGCATTGGACCCATACACCTTGATGAGGTGCAGGATGGTGGAGGCACACATACATGTACATACATACATCACTCACTTATCTTGATTCCAATTTCTGCTCCATCAGGATGTACCATTCCATTACCCCTCTCTGGCCATAGAAAACACTGCTATACTCTCAAAGTGACATTTTTTCTTGTTCTTTTCTCCTATTAATCTCTCCAGTATGCTTCTACACAAAGATTGTTAAAGACATGTAAAATAAAACCATCACACTACTTTTCTTCACCATTTTAAGTGCCTGGTTTCATTTGTCTTGTTTATTTTGGTTAGTTTTATCTTTTGGGGACATAGCATTCCACTTGAAACTTTCTGATTCTTGTATCTCTACATATTAGAAAATCTATATATATATGTAGGTAGGTAGAATAATTTAAATTCACTGTATATTATTATTATGCATTATAAAAATTGCTTCTAAATCCCTTATAGGTTTATTTTGTATAAATTATTAAATACTTTTTAACACATCCATCCCTTTCCCATTTATATCAGTCTTCTATCATAGCCCCCCCCCACTACTTTTGGAAGTTATTTTCATCATATTAGCTAATTTCTGAATAAAAGGTTTTTTATTTTATTTTTTCATATGACTCCAGCCTAGGTAATACCTAGATGGGACCCCATTGGTTTTGTGTCATAGTTCTTATATATACTTGATCATTACAATATTCTGGTCCCAGAATCTTGGCAAAATCATGTGATGTTTTTATTCCATTTTATCTAGATTTGAAAGTTGCTGACGGCTGTTCTGCTTAAATCCATTGAATCATTATTTGTTTTAACTAGACAGATATTTCTCTAAGATTGCTACTTTTTCTTTTTTTGTTATTGGTGTACTATCGTCTCACATCATAATGTGGATCCTGTTGACAATGGCAGATATTCACACAGTACTTGGTGCCCTCCCCCTTCATCCTTCCCTCCCTCCCAATACTGAGTGTCCATATTTTCCCCAAATTGAGAATAGCATGAAAATGAGCCCTTCAGTGTTTAAACACATTTTTTATTCTTTCTACAATCCTACCATATGGACTGGTAGCCCTATGTTTCTTTTTTATTTTAATATATTGAATATTGGGTATTCTTTCTGAAAGACCATTTCTTAAATTAGGATCACATATATTTGCATCTATGATTTATTCTAAGAATTTTGTAGTTCTAGCTCTTTCACATAATTATGATACATTTTGAATTAATTTCTATATGTGACATAAGGGTCAAACTTTATTCTTTTGCATGAGATATAAAGTGACCTAGAACCATTTGTTAAAATGACTATTGTAGCCCCATTGTGTTGTCTTGACATTCTTATAAAAAAACAAAAACAAAAAAAAAACAAAGGACTGTTAATGTATGGGTTATTCTCAAATTTTTAAGGTCTGTTTAATTGTTCTGTATGTCTGTCTTTATGCCCATACCACATTGTTTTGATTATTGTACCATTATAATAAACTTTGAAATGAACTCTCTACCTTATCCTTTGAAATTTTTTTGCATATTATAGGTATAATAGTTTATTTTAAGTTTAAATATGCTTATGAACCATTAGGTTTTTTTTATCCAGTAGCCATTATTTTAAGCTATGGTTTATATTTCTCTTTTTCAGAGTTTCCATTGTATGAATGATAACATTTTACTTCCAAAAGTACTGAACTCATAACCTCTTCCCATTGTAGGCAGAATGATCGCTGATTTGCTGTCTCAGTACTGAGAATTAAGTACTGAGAATTGCCTGACAGAACTATGAACACGTTATTATTTTAGAACACTTATAATAATGTATTAGCAATAATGACTTAGGGTTTTCTAATGTAGTCGACATAAGAGGTAGGAACAAAAACCAACTCATTGTACTTTATTTATAATTAAATTTCATAGTGATGCTTTATCTTCGGACTTCCCTGTAAAACCCTTTACAAAAACTAACGCTCTCGCTCTCGCTCTCTTGCTCTCTCTCTCTCTCTCTCTCTCTCTCTCTCTCTCTCTCTCTCTCACACACACACACACACACACACACACACACACACACACACACACACTCTCACACTGTATGGAGCATTGAATATCAGTTGCTTGATTTAGCAATATGATGGATTTTTTTTCTAAATTGATGTTTGCATATGTCCTGGACTCATTGGATACACATTAGGCTTCCTATATTAACTAGATAATTGCCAGTGCATAGAGTTGAGAAATACCATCAAGAAACACTATCTCAGATATTAAAGAGAACATCTAACACTCTACACATTTTCTATACTTTCCAGGAGAAATCCTGTGGCTCAGTAATCATGTGATTTTTTATAATTGTTTGAGAATTATTTTCTTTAACTTTTGGTGATAAAATGACCAGAGCAAAGATAAATAGCCCATAACAGCTCATATATCGCTATATTTTTGCCTTTGTATCCAGTGTATTGAGTGTTCTTAGAGGACTTTACTTTCTTTAGCAACACAGAATTGATTTTCTAAATGAAATACATCACAGGAAAAGTGTCTAGTGAATAATTTTAATAACACTTTATGGAACTGTCTTGGGATAAGCAGTCCTCTAACACTTATTTGCCCTTGAGATTTAGAAGAAATCATATCTCTAGTGCTCATAATAAGGAGCTAATTTAACTGAGTTCAAGTTAGCTGTGAACAAATGGATTAACAAGCACCTTATTAAAATTTTAATTTACATTTCATTTATCACATTTAATAGAATCAACTTTGTTGTTTCAGGGTGGGAAAAGCATTAAATTCAATGGATAACTTTGGGTGTCATTAATTTCAAATATTTTTATTGTTGGTTTTCATATTTACCATAATTATGTATCCTGTGTAGCATGAAAACACAAGATGCATGATATAAAATTTTGCTGTTAAAGACCATTTAATTATCCAACAAATTAAAATATTTATGTTTGTACAGTTTGTGGATTTTATTGCCAAAGTAAGAATGCTTAATTAAGATAATTTAAGACCTTTGATTCTTTCAGGATATAATTTAATAGTTACATATTTTTATGTCTAGAAAATTTAGTTGGTATATCTATTGATAATATTTTAACTTGTGCTCTCACTATTAACGCTTTTGTGTCTTAAGTATTCTGATTATACATGTTAAAGATTTATACTTTTATTGGTAAAGTTCATTGGCCCAATGAAAAAATTGTTATAAAATCAAGAGTAATTATTCCCCATATTATAATTTTACTATAATATCAATGAAAAAAGAACTAATGAAGAAAATATTCCAGACAAAACTTTAAATTAAAACAAAGAAGAAAACACTTGGGAATATTGAGTATACTAAAACCCTTTTATGCAGTCTTGCCCCTAAAGTATGTCATTTGATTACTTGAGTAGGATTGAAAAGATATTCTTAATGTTCATTTTTGATCTATTCCTAAAATTTCCTCCAAATAATGCTTGAACTCTGATGATTCTTATGAAATAATTGATGACTTTGGTCCATTTTTGAATGATAATCATAAAGACTTCATATATTTGAAGGCACAATTTTAATCACCTTGTCGGACAAATCCTATGTATGTATTTAAAGGTCTGTATTGCATTTTTAGAATTACCATCCTGTCAAGATATTTTTCAGATAATATCATTAAAATAATAAAAAGTAACATTTCCTTAAAATGAGACAAGTGATCTAATTTAATGACAGCTCCTCTTAATGTCAGGCACCCAGATATAGTTTATAATGCTTAGTAATTACAGCAATCTTTCTTCTCTTTCACTAATTATTTCAAGAGAAAGAAGTAAAAGCTTTAAGAATGGGCACAAAAGGCAGCTATATTGGATCTTTTTTGTAAAGCAAATAGCTTTCAAATCATTCCATTAGCTGTCATCAGAGTACAAAAAGAATTAATCAAAAATGACATCAATTTTAAGGGCCTGCCAAAACTTCATGAGAAAAACAATCCCATCATAAAAAGAAAGGATTTAAAGGTACTGTCCTTGATTTTGTGAAGGGATTCCACCCCCCACACACACACATCCATATTAGTTTATTTAGTGCTGTACAGATTACCTATGATATTTACTTTAAATTCTTTTATAACTTTTATTGGAAGCAATTTAGATGTCTAATGTAGTAGTTAATCAATATACTCCTGCATGATTTTTGTTTACATTAGTTAATCTTTCTTTTCAAAAGTACCTGTGTTCACATATTTCCTTGATTTTAACTATTTTAAATATAATATTTGAAATTATTAGAGTCTCATGTAGAATCACAACAGACAATTAATGCATATATTACTTGAAAACTAAAAGCAAGATAAAAGTTGGCAAGGACATAAAAGGAAATGTATTTTTGTTGAGTTTAAATGTAAATTTTCAAGAATTTCTATTTTAATATAACTTTTTGTACAACAGTCTTTCAGTTTCTACTCAATTTTAATGTTCACTGAAGAGAAAGAAAATGAATGACGGTACCAAGTTCTTGAGAAAGAGGGAGGGACTGGAATCAAGAACAGGGGTGTCATGTGCTATCTTAGAATTAGAATTTAAAGACAGCCGACCACAATGATTTTTCTTAAGTAATTTTGAGATGGCGAAGAGATGGGCCTTAACCTATGTACATGGATTTTCTGAGTAGGAAATTTGTCACATAACTGATACATTATTTCCATTTATGTGGTTAAAAAACTTTGGTTGCGAGAGAATATGCAACTTGTTCACAATCAGAGTTTTCAACTTGTTCACAGTCACATAGTGTGAAGTGGCAGAATAGGAATGGACCAAATACCCTAATTATATTTCCATAGCTCCCATTAAACATACTAAGATGTCTTTCCCAATTGGTTCTTGAATCAGCAATGTATTGTCATTTTAGTAAAATACCCTACATATATACATATATATGTTATGTATAAACATATTTATTTATTGGTGCATTATAGTATCACGTCTACTTCTCAGTTTTATAGGGCATTCTCATAGAATTAGGAGGTTCTGAGTAAGCACCCTATTCTCCTTGACTCCCAAATACAATGAAGCCACTATCCTTAGATCCTAAGAGAGATGACACATTTTTTGATATGTAAACCTATCATGTTAAGAGATTTGCCCTAATTAAAATGCTATCCAAATACAAATTAGTCTTTCTTTATCATTTGGCTCTGCCTAAACTATGAAAGGTCCAAGAATTTATTCTATTTGGAAGCTAATTATTTAGTCTGGGGCAGATCCACATAGGCTGGCAGAAAACATACGACCGTCTTTCTTTCTTTCTTCCTTCCTTTCTTTCTTTCTTTCTTTCTTTCTTTCTTTCTTTCTTTCTTTCTTTCTTTCTTTCCTTCTTTCTCTCTCTCTTTCTTTCTTTCTTTCTTTCTTTCTTTCTTTCTTTCTTTCTTTCTTTCTTCTCTCTCTCTCTTTTTTCTTTTTTGTTTCTTTCTTTCTCTCCTCTCTTTCTCCTGTAAGCAAGCAAACTTGTCTTCTTCTAGAGAGAGACACTATATTTTCCAAGGTTACTTGCTAACCAAACTATCCTAAAAATATAATCTGGAAAGAAACAAAAGACAATCAATGTCCTGCTTCTTAGGATATGCAGAATTGTGCGAAATCCATGGAGAAAGGTCTCCCAGCATGCTCTCAAAATTCACCTTTCTTTGCAAACATTGGACATTTTGCTGGAAGCTTTTTAAACTTTAATTGCTTAGTATACTATGCTACTTTCTCAGCGTCCTTGCTTAAAAACACACATTTTGATCCTATTATGCTGTGGGTATGATTATTATATGAATCATAAATGATGGCATGATATGATCACCACCCTAAAGTAAGAGCAACTCTTTCTCTTCAATTATATATAATTATCCTTAGAAAATTGTATTGAAAGACTAATTTTACATTGGTGTGTCACTTAATTACATATCACTAGTGACATGAAAAATTCAAAATATTCTATAAATGTTCCTCAAAATGAAAAAAACTACCAAGATGGTTCGCACCCTAGTATTGTCAAAATCAAGAGTGGTAGATCACTCAGTTTTTAAATATATAAACTCAGGCACAGTTACTCAAATCAAGTAACTAAGCTTTGCTGAATCTTCCATTTCCTCCTTTGGAAAAGTTGAGGAAGCAGAGTAGTAATTGTGCTAGAGCCATTTTTTTTATGACATTCTGGTCTTTCTGACCATTTAGAAATCTGATGGAAGCATCTTACATATTATATATTCATTTAGAAGCCATTTGATATATTCTAGTTATCTCTTCAGAAACATTATAAAAACAATGCCAAGTTAATATCCAACTCTGATAAAATACTTTGAAAACTAGAGTTTGGAAGAGATGCAATATTTAGAATTCATAATTCTAAATATAAGAATTCATTTTCAGAATCTAGTGAATAGATTCAAAAGAAGATATATTTGACATTTACTCAATAAAACTTTATTTTGATAAGCACAATTCTAGGTAGTATAGAGGGTAGAAAAGAAGAGAAAACATGTTCCTTGTACTTAAGAGACTATTATTTTCAGTGGGAGTATTTCTTTTTAGTTTTAGAGGAACTAATTTGGAGATGAAGGCTTTCTTCCCCCTAATATAAAAGATGTTACTCATGAGTTAAAAATATCCAATAATAACTAAGTATATAAAGAAACTAGTTGTTAGCCACATGTGGTGGTGTATGCCTGTAATCCCAATACTTGGGAGGCTAACACAGAAAGATAGCTGGTACAAAGCCAGCCTCAGCAATTTAGTGAGGTACTTAGCAACTTAGTGAGAGCTCATTTATGAATCAAACATAAAATAGGGCTGGGGGTGTAGCCCTGGGTTTCACTTCCAGTACCACCACCACCACCACCATCACCACCACAACAAATAAACGAATTATTTTTCAGGTACTTCTGGTCACAGTGGTTTTATTGGGACAACATGGGTTTTCCCACACTGGTGAGGTTGGACTGAGACAAGGTGCACCTTGGGGCCTCAGAAAAATCAATATAATTTAAATAATTTTTAAAATTTTGTTCATAAGAAATGCTGAAGATGTTGAAGAAATGCATTTTGTGGGGACAAATTCAGAGAGATAATCTATACCAGGGTTCAGTACTCCCTTTTACTTACCCCAGTAAATAAGCCACCTGAACTATGTGTCCCAATTCTGCAAATGAACCAGGCCCCCAAGGAGATTTGTGGCCACTGTTTGTTACTTGTGTATGTTACTTTGTTGGAGAAGTAGTTTTGCACCATTTCCATTGACAGAAACTTAGCAAAATAATATCTTGCAACCACATCCAGTACTTTTGCTGAAATTCATAGCAAGTCACTGCCTCCTTCTTTTGGTATTTCTAAACTATATTTAATCTCCACTTATAAATGTTGGTCAAGACAACTGTCCTAGAGAAATTGATTATACTTATTGGTAAACTAATTCTGTGGAGACATGTAGAAGGCAGGGACACTTAATGTTCTTTGTTTCTTATGAATCAAGGGGACTAAAGAAAGATAGCAGGCAGAGACAAAAAAAATGCATGATCTTAGAAAAGTTTGGATTCTAAAACCAGGGATGAAGGACATGCTCGGCCTTGTCAAGACAAACAAATTAGTGAGAAAATCATAATTTTGTCCAACTTCTCAGTTGCTACAAGTCATGCTTTATTGTGTTTATGCTGTTGCACATTTGTGATAATGGGTATAATTATCCAAAGGAGTATGTTTGAATAGTCTTTTTTTGAAGATTAAAAATGACTGAAGTTCCTATTAAGTAGGTATAGCAGTGGCTTGGAAGAGCTGGACATTGTTAGTTACTCCAAAGGACTGCTCTTAATTTTTTTCTAGTAACCAAGATTTCAGAACTAACCGGGATCCTTTATAACAATGACAGTGGGGAAAGAAACTGAGATTAATTAAATAATTCAAATAAAGAAATTGCAAAATGGTAGTTAGATAACTGACAGAGCTCTTAGTGTCCAAGGCTCCCCCTTTCAGAATAAAGTGCACACCTCTGACCTATAGATGTCAGACAATCATCTTTCCCAGCTTCTTCCTCTATTCCCTTATCGCTGGTCACATGCGGCTCTGCAGCATCCACCATGCTGTTCTGGGTTGATCTTTGCATCTTTTAATTCAACAGGGATAGATTATGGGTAAATGCCTGTCATTGTAGCTACAGTTGAATTCATATCTACACTGAATAGCATTAGCATCATAGTCTGAGGTGAATGTGTATGTGGTATTTCATCTATCAATTACTTATCTTTATCTAATTTATCTATAGGATTACCATTCATTGAAGTGGGAAATAGAAAGTAACATTTTTACGAGTAGAAGAATCAAAATTAAAGCTGTAAATGCTTTCAGGTCAAACCTTACTTTCTTTCACATAAAGGCAAATGCACAAAAAATCTAACTAGTAAAATAATAATAGAAAATTTCAAAGTGACATGTTTGAAGGCATATCTCAATAATGGATTACAAAATTTGAGGGGATACAGCACTCTTTTGAGACAATGTTGATGCCAGTCTCTCTTCTCATCAATGTTGACATTCCCATCACTTGAGGTTCAAAGTGGAAACTTATGGGTAGGAGAGAAGAAAGGAGGCTTGTGGTCTTGAAAAAGCATATATATTAAACCAGAATTAAGAAGTAAGGCACTGGGGAGAAGTTTCTCTTACTTCTTAAGTGACCAAGGTTGTCTACATACATCTTACAAGTCATATAATGTGTCACTTCAAAAGAGTTGGAAAGCCTATCACAGATAAGAAGAAAAGGAAAAGAAAGAGTGATAAGAGATGTTGGATTAGGGACTGTGAGTAGATTGGACTGAGAGGCAAGTCTCTGGGCTTGGGAAACCTGGACTGGGTCATGAGAGGGAAGAACACTGGAAGACATGAAGCCAGGGGATAACACCTTCCAGTTTGGGACCAAATCCCATTAATGAAGGAATACAGCCCACTTAGAAACTAGATTAGTGTTTTCAAGATTAACGATAAATCATCTGAAGCAAGTTATATAAAATTGGAATATATCATCCATAACTTATAAGGAAGATTTAATATTCTCTGTGTTTTATAGAAAAAGGTTTTCCCACTAATCCAGTGTGGAGATATAGCCATTACTTTGTTATCTATTTATTCTACAAATATTTAATGCATTCTTATTTGATGTTAGACATTTTCATATAGGTTTAGGAGATGCATGAAACAAAATATCCACGAACGTAGAGTTCTCCCCTCAACACTAGGGTGGATTTCTTTGCTCTGCATTATTTAAAACCCCTGCCCACTAGCAATTTTTTGTTGTTATTGAATCCAGGAGCGTGTTACCTCTGAATTGTACCTCCAGCCTGCTTTTTTATTTTGAAATAGGGTTTTGCAAAGCATTGTACTAAGTTGCTTAGGCTGGTCTTGAACCTGTGATCCTCCCACTAGCCCTCTTCATAGTGTGACTCACCCTAGACTTTGCTGTAGTACTAAGCATCTCCTTCAGTTTGGATTTTTAGGCATCTTATTATCTTCTCTAAACTGTTAATTTTAGGTGGGAGGAACAACATATGTCTATCAGCCCAGGTGCCACAGGACCACAATTTCCTGCTGAAAGAAATTAAAACACATTTTGACATTCATATGAGCAAGTAGGCAGAATTGAATTGTGTAGACATAGGTGAGAAAATCAAAGGAGGAAGCCAGGTTTCTCGCTGTGTGTCTACAGGTGTTGAAGACTTATGTTTTTAGTGGCAACATCATTCTAAAAGGCTAAAAACTGGATTGCTTTTATAACTTTTAAAGTGAACTAAAGGTGGAAACAGGGAAATTTGAGCCAAAGTTACATCACTGTCGAATATTAGGCTGGCATAAAACCAGAAGAAAGACATTTAAGCCAAAGTATAAGAGGTCAGTGGTACATGCAGAAACTAAAGAAATCTCAAACGATAGTCAAATATTAGACTGAGTGTAGTAATAAAAATTAAATTTTTTTCCTGAAAGTCAAGTGGCAGAAATCTGATTATCTGGTATGATTTTTTTGAACTTTTCATTTGATTTAAAATTACAATTCAAATGTCAGAACAGTTGTGCTCCAGCTTCTTAACAACAATATATTGGATTGCTTAGATAACTAGAAAATCACCATAGACTTTGAGCTTAAGCAGGGGAATTACTTTTATAAAGCTCTTCTTCCCATGTCCTTAAGAGAGAGGGGAGGAAAGTGGGGGCAGGAGAGAGAGAGCGAAAGAGCGAGCGCGCGAGAGAAAACAAAAACAAAAAACCAACATTCTGGTAACTCTTCTTATATGGGAAACAATTGTGGGGATGTTATTATTTTTGTTTTTGTACTGGGGATCAAACCCAGAGACATTCTACCTTTACACTCCTAGCCCCTATTATTATTTTTTAGTTTCAAAACATGGTATTGCTAAATTGTTGAGGGTTTTGATAAGTTGGTGAGGCTGGCCTTAAACCTGTTCTTCTCCTGCCTCAGTCTTCCAAGTACTGGGATTAATTGTAGGCATTCTATTCTGAGCTATACCCCCAGACCTTTTTTTTTTTTTTTTTTTTTTTGGTACTGGAGGTGGAACTCAGGGGCATTCTACCTTCGAGTTACACCCTTAACCCTATTTTTAAGTCTTTTCATTTTATGAAACAGAGTCTCACTGAGTTGCAAAGGGCCTTGCTAAGTAGCTGAGAGCTGAGGCTGTCCAGGAACTGCCATCCTCTGGTTCCTGCCTCTCAAATGCGGGTATCACAAGCCTGAGCCACCAAACCTGGCTGCATGCTTTTCTTGCTGGAGAAATATATTCATTTCACCCAAATATCTCCAAGTCTTTATTATTTCCGCATTAACACTATAGTTTAAAGTCTCATCCAAAGATCATGTAAATCAGATATGCGTAAGATTTCATTCTCACCTGAAGCAGAATTCCCCTCTGGCTGTGAACCTGTGCAAAAAGACAAGTTCTATGCTTCCAAAATAAATGTTAACAGGGTAGGCATTCCCATTCCAAAAGAGGATACAGGCGTGGGTGTGCCTTTAGACAAGCACAGAATATAGACATCCCCATCTCCAATGGAGAGAGAGGAAAGGAAGAGGTCATGGCCAGTCTCAAATTAGCATAAAACTCATAAAGTGAGGCTTTTTTGAATGAAATATTAAAAAGGAAGAATGGGTTGGTTTCAGATTGACCCTCTTGGACACACAGTGATGCAGTCTGTTAGAAGCATAAAGTTAATTCACTCACTCATTCCCCTTTAATTCCATGTTCTGTGTAAATAAGGGGCCCTCCCAGGACTTCTGTGAATTTCACTAGGCTTAGCTTCTCACAGTTTTCCTTCACTTTTTGTAACTCAGCTCTTTCTAGGAAACCTACTCCATGAGTGTGTTGAATTTTACCAAAGATCTTTAGAAGGGGTTTAATGAACATAGGCAACAAGTGTGTGTGTGTGTGTGTGTGTGTGTGTGTGTGTGTGTGTGTGTGTGTTTTACTGGGGATTGAATCCAGGAACATTGTACCTCCAAGCTTCATCTCCAGCCCTTTTTATCTTTTATTTTTTGTTTTGAAACAGTGTCTCCCTAGGTTGTTGCTACTTGCTACTTTGCCAAGGCTGTCCTGGAACTGTGATTCTCTCCTCACAGCTGCCTGAGTACAGGGATTGCAGACTGCAGACATGTGCCCCCATACACACCTAGCTAGTCATTTAAAGTATCTTTTAGTCATTGGACTTCAGGGGCATTTCTACCAGGTAATATTTTGTCTCTACACATCACTCCTGCTCTAGTTGTTCTTTATCTTCTGCATTCTCCCACTTCCTCTCCAAAAACCAGTCTAGTAACCTAACTGCATTTGTTTTTATTGTCTTACTCCTGCTGACATTGCTTCTCATACTATCAGTATTCTTGTACAGAATTAGTATACCAAGTTATTTCCTCAAGAACACTTTCATTCTTAGAAACAATCATGATGCCAAATACGAAATGTAATATTTTTATAAGCAATTTGTTTATTTTACAGAATAGTAAAAACAGAGCACAAAAAAGTATCCAGGTCTTTTATTATTCCTAGATGGATTCTAATATTACAGCTGGTATGCGAATCTCATCCTTTTTTCCCATAATTTATTTTATATATTTATTTATGAGATACTATGACAAAATGGAATACTACTTAGCATATCAACTGGTCATTTATCTACTTAAATTTGCCTGGTGTTTTTCAATGTCATAAATTCTTTTTCTATTTTATTGTTTATAATTACATAGTATTTAACTATAAGAATATGGCATAGTTTGTTGCTCCTTTAGTATGGTACAAGCATGTCTTTTTCCAGATTTTTTTCTAACTTAAACACACTTTGAAACACATCTTCCCATGCATACCTTTGTTCCATATGTATCCACCAGGATTTTTTTAAAAGATAAATTTCCAAATGTGAGATAGCTACATCAAAGGATATTTGTCGCTGTTGCCTTTGAATAGTGTTTCTGGCATTCCAGCCAGAGATAACCCACCTTATGTTTAATGGGGCCATGTCCTCCAGGCAGATGGGGACTCCAATGGGTCCCTGGCTTAGTGAATCTGAGCAAGTGTTATTTATTGTGGTCAAAAAGAGGTTAGAACTTCAAAGTGAATCCTGTTTCTTGATGACCTAGGGACAGGGACAAGGCATTTTTTCATTCATGTCTACTACTCACAATATATATAAATTATCAGAGACATATATTGCTACTTCTACTCCATTTCAGAAAGCGCACACACACACACATGCACACACACACACACACACGCAATGTGATGTTTCACAGTGGACATTCAGTGCATACAGAAGGTGCAGCTGGTGCCTCAAGAAGCTTTAGGAGTTCTTTTATTTTAAAGTTTAATTTTTGTTTAAAACACCTTTTGCTGTCTGCAAAATACTGAAGTGTGCAAGAGTCACCCCTTTCTTCCATTGACAAATTTAAAAGTAAATTAATGCACAGAGAGGTGTTTGTGTGAAGTGGTGCTAGACAACTGTTATCATTGCAGTATCTGTAAGTATCCTCTCAGATGAGTAAAATATTCCCTGTTGTGTCAAGTGCCTTGCAGTTGCATTACATCCTCCTTCCCATTAAAGCACCACTTAGTACAATGGGTGCAATTAAGCCAATCCAGCTTTGGTGCTCTGAAAGGATGTTCTCTTCCAAAGTGCTTCATTTACTCCTCTGTGTTAATAACAGACAGTTTCCCCATATTATGCTATCATGGCTTACTCAGTAGTTAGAAAATATTTCAGGTCTAGACTAAAACAGGACAGAAGTTACTATATTTCATCAGGGAATTCTTTATTCATATTTTCTACAAACATAGCCTTTGCATTTCTTCTTCCTGTGGACTAATGTAACAATATTTCAATGATGTAGTGGATTCTAGTGTTTTGTGGAAAGTATGATTTCTGGGTCTTCCACTGAGAGTATTATATTTTCCTTTTCTATGTTTTGTCTTTCTCCTTGAATCATAAATTCATACAAAGGTGGCTATTTCTACCTTAAGTATGGCTCTGATATCTTGTTGATGCTCAGATGTATTAATAAGAATTGTAACAATAAAAATTCACTCCCATGGAAACATTATTAAATTTTCCTTTACCTTAGATTACATGTCATCCTTCTGGTAATATGTGGTCATTGGATGATTTATGTGTTCTCAAAATTTCAAAATATTTCTCTGATGATATAGCTTTTTTGAAGGGTAGATTTAATTTCTTTATTTTTTTCTACCTAAAGACTGATATGAAATATTTTTCAATATCTTAACTATTTTCTAGTTATAAGTTTCATACCCCTCTTAGTTTATTAGGTCTATTTTTCCCAATTATCTTTTCCTCAATTTTGATGGATATAAAATTCCATCATCTTGCTTTATCCTAATGGCTAGCATTTGATACCGCTTTCCCTCATCCTCTTTAAATTTGAATTAATTCTATGTATTCTTGCTTTTCATATTTTTAATTTATTTTTAGTCACAGGTTTTGTTTGACTTTTCTTGAATTTCCAGCCTGCTACTTACTGTTTTACAATAGAAAGTGTGCATAATCCTTCTTAAAATTATAATATAATTCAGAGTAATTTAGTCATTTCCAAACTTTGTCTTTAATGTAACCTTTCTGCGAATTTCTCAGTTCCTCCATGCTTCTCATTTATATTTATATAGCAGAACATTCTTAAACTGTGAAAGAGGTAACTTGATTCCATTTCCTCCTTACCAGGCTCAGAAAAAACCAACACAAACTCTTGTGAAGTGGATAAAATTAGTTCCCAGAAAATCTGTCTTGGAATGTCCAGGTGCTCACTTACAAATAGGAATGAGTGTTCTCCAGGAACGAGCATCTCCAGGTGTGGGCCCTGGACCAGCAGCACTGGCCTCAGCTAGAAACTGCTTCAGCAGGCAGAATTTCTGCTTGCACCTCAGACCTGCTGAATCAGAATCTGCAGGGAGCAAGCTCCTAGGTGAGGCCTAAGGCACGCTCAGGCTTAAAAAGCTCCCCTGCAAAGTTCCACTAAGAGTCACTTTCAAAACTGCTGCCTTTGGATAAAGGGTGTTATCCTTTTCTGCCTGGTAGAAGGAGCTGAATATGGCTCCGATGTTGAATGGCTGAATATTGAAATCATCCTTTCTTTGAACTCAGAGGTGGGTTTTATTATAGAATGCCTTGGATACATGAACAAATTTAAAATTTCACCAGAATTTAAAACTACATGTTAATATTAATGATTTTCATGTAATTCAAAGTTTTCTAATTTGATATTATAATTCAGAACTGTCGTTTTTATGACTCTGAGCTTCTAGATTGCTTCAGTAGGCATTTTCCCATGCATCTGTGTAGTAAGTAGACGCATCTTTTCTGCGTGGAGAAAAAAGATAGGAGTCTAATAAAACTGATGGCTTAAGAAGAATTAAATATCCCCAAATGTTAATGAATTTATCTAAGGTCATTTGCTTCAATGATATGTGTCAGCACTTAATCTTCTGAAAACTAGAATGTTTTACCTATTTAAAATTCTGCTTTATAAGAAACTTATTTTCTGCATGCTATTGATTCAAAAAAGTATATAATATACATTAATTTAAAAATTACTGTCTTAAGTAATTCATTATTGTTATTTTTTGTTTGTTTTGGGGATTGAACCCAGGGACATTTTACCTCAAAGCTACACTCTCAAGCCTTGTTTTTTTTTTCCTGTGGTACTGGGGTTTGAACCCAGGGCATTTTACTTCTGAGCTACACCCCCAGCTCTATTTTTTATTCTTTATTTTGAAACAAGGTCTTACTAAATTGTGGAGTGCCTCACTAAGTAGTTGAGGCTGGCGACAAACCTGTGATCCTCCTTTCTCGGCTTCCCAAGTACTGGGATTACAAGTGTGTGCCACCACGCCTGGCTCCCAAGCCTTTTTATATTTATTTATTTATTTGCTTGTTTGTTTGTTTGCTGTACTGGGGATGGAACTCGGGGGCATTCTACCTCCAAGATACACCCCCAGCCCTATTTTTTAGTCTTTATTTTGAAACAGAGTTTCACTGAGTTGCAAATGGTCTCACGAAGTACCCCAGGCAGTCTGCAAACTGTGATCCTCCTGTCTCAGCCTAGTGAATGCTGGGATTATAAGAGTGCTCCACCATACCTGGCTCTTTTCATTTTTTATTTTGAAACAGGGTTTTACTAATTTGCTGAGGGCCTATGTTGCTGAGGATGGATTCAAATCTTCAGTCCTCTTGTTTTAGCTTCCCAAGTATTGAGATTAAATAAAATTTTTGAAATAAAAAATTACAAATGCATCAAAGTATATTAAAATGGTTTTCTTTAAAATTAAGTTTTCTGATTGGAGTTAGACGGAATCTCATTGCAGTTTTTATTTGTATCTCCCTGGGAGCTAATGATGTTGAACACTTTTTCATCTATTGGCCATTTGTATCTCTTCTTTTGTGAAATGTCTATTCAATTCAGTTGTCCATTTCTTAATTGGGTTGTTTGTTTTGCTAGTGTAGAGTCTTTTGAGCTCTTTGTATATTCTGGATATTAGCCCCCTATCAGAGTGGTGGCTGGTAAAGATCTTCTCCCATTCTGTAGGGTTTCTTTTTAGATTATTGGTGGTTTTCTTTGATGAGCAGAAACTTTTTAGTTTGATGCTATCCCATGTGTTAATTCTTGCTTTAATTTCCTGTGCTTTGAAGGTCTTGTTGAGGAAGTAACTACCTGTGCCTATATGTGGGAGTGTAGAACCTATGCCTTCCTCCAATAGCTTCACAGTCTCTACTCTGATTTTCAGGTCTTTGATCCATTTCAAGTTGATTCCTGTGCATGGTGAGAGGTATCTACAAATAGATAGCCAATTCTCTCAGCACCATTTGTTGAAAAAGCTGTCTTTTCTTCAGCATATGAGTTTGGCTCCTTTGTCAAAGATTCATTGACTGTAAGTCTGTGGGTTTGTTTCTGTATCTTCTATTCTGTTCAGTTGGTCTGTGTGCCTGTTATTGTGTCAATACCATGGTATTCTAATTAATATTGTTTTGTAGTACAATTTGAAGTCAGGGACTGTGATGCCTCCTGCATGGTTCTTATTGCTGAGGATTGCTTTGGCTCTTCTGGGTCCTTTTTTTCTCCATATGCAATTCATGACTGATTTTTCTAGGTCTATGAATAATGCCATTGGTATTTTGATAGGAATTGCATTGAATCTGTAGATCACTTTTGGCAGAATGGCCATTTTGGTAATATTTTTTCTGCCTGTTCCTAAGCAAGGGAGATCTTTCCATTTTTTAAGGTATTTTTTAATTTCTTTCTTTAGTATTTTATAGTTTTTAATTCCATGTAACACCAGAGTGGCAAACATAAAGAAGTCAACAACAAATGCTGGTGAGGATGTGGGGAAAGAGGAACTGTTTTACACTGTTGGGAGGAGTGCAAACTAGTTCAGCCGCTATGGAGATCAGTGTGGAGATTCCTTAGAAAACTGGGAATGGATCCACCATATGATCTGACTATACCACTTCTGGTATCTTTCCAAAAGGGTTAAAATAAGATAATGACAGTAACATAGGCATACCCATATTCATAGAAGCACAATTTGCAATAGCCAAAATATGGAACCAACTTAGGTCTCCATCAACAGATGAATGGATTGCCAAATTATGGGAAATACACACAATGGAATTCTACTCAGGAATAAAGAAGAACAAAATTATGTCATTCGCAAGAAGATGGAAAGCTCTGGAGAACATTATGTTAAGTGAGATCAGCCAAGCACAGAAAGAGAAGAAACATATGTTTTCTCTAATATACTCAAGCTAGGGAATATTAGGAATACCAGAGGGACTCCAGATGATGGAGGGGAAACCTCAGCAAAGCCGGAAAGGAGAGGTAGGGTAGGAAAAAGGCCGAGGTTAATCAATGGAAAAGCTACATTCCAATATATCGTTGTTAACATGGACACTCAGTATTTGGAGGGAGAGAAAGGGGGAAGTGGGGGATGGCACTAAGTACTGTGTGAATATACGCCATTGTCAACATGATCACATTATGATGTGAGACTATAGTGCACCAATAAAATAATTTTTAAAAATGAAACATTACTGAAGTATCATAAAAAATTAAGTGTTTAAAGTACTCAACAATTATTATTTTATTTTATTCTGGTGATGTAAACTAAACTATTTTGTATCAACTGATTCACAAAATCTCAAAATTTTAAAACAAATTTTTACCACAAAGTAAATCTTTTTTCTTATACATGAAAGTAAATATCCAGAAATGAACAAGCATCAGACAAACATGCTTTGTACTCCTTACAGCTTAGTTACTGATCACCTAAGTCAATAAATTGCAGTGACCCAATGGTCGGTGGTCATAATAGACAAATTCTGGGTTATAGAAACGATAGTGGGTATGCATTTGGCTTCACGTAAAACCATATAGTCAATTAAAGCTAAAAAATAGGATAAACTCCAAATTTTCCATTCTTTGTATTCATTACAGAAACTATAGTTCAATATTTTGCCCAGTCGTTTTTAAGCATTAAAATGCTTATAATTTTATTACATGTATTTCATTACATAATTTAACATATTAATTGTTTAATATGTCAGATTTTATTCAGTATTATTTTTTTCAGTACTGGGGATGCAACCCAGGGACATCCTACTTCTAAGCTACATCCCCAGCCCTAGATTTTTTTTTTATTTTTCTTTATTTTGAAATAGGGTCTTACTGAGTTGCAAAGGGCCTCACTAAGTAGCTGAAGCTGTCTGCTACCTGTGATCCTCCTGTTTCAGCCTCCCCAATTCTGGGATTACAAGCATGTGCCACCATGCCAGGCTTTAGGGTTTGTTTGTTTGTTTAATTTATTTTTTTTGCATGTCTGGGGATGGAACCCAGGGGCATTCAACCTCCAAGTTACACCCCCAGCCCTATTTTTTATTCTTTATTTTGAAATAGGGTCTCGCTAATTTGCAGAAGGCCTCATTAAGTAGCTGAGGCAGTCCATGAACCATGATTCTCTGGTCTCAGCTTCCCGAATGCTGGGATTACAAGCGTGTGCCACCATGCCTGGCTGTTTGGTTTTGAAAACAAAAGGAATTAAAATATTTTTCTGCCGGGCATGGTGGCGCACGCTTGTAATTCCCGCACTTTGGAGGCTGAGACAGGAGTATCGCGCAGGTTCGAAGCCAGCCGTGCTGGCTTAAGAGACCCTGTTTCCAAAAATAAAAAAGTATAAAATAGGTCTGGGAGTGTAGCCCGGAGGTAGAAGGGCTTCCAGGAACCCCAGTACCACCACCAAAAAAAAAAAAAAAAAAAAAAAATATATATATATATATATATATATATATATATATAAATTTTTTTTCTAAACAAAGTTACATATGAAAAAAATTGAAACATATTATATCATCTACTTTGGTTAATTAAGAAATATAAACTCTTTCCAAACATGCATGTGTTACTAGAATTATTAATTTTTGTCATTTTTATTAATTTTTTTTTATCAGGGCTTGAACCTAGGGGTATTCTACTTTCCAAACTATATCACTAGTCCTTTTTTTTCATTGCAAAACAAGATCTTGTTAAATTGTTGAAAGTCTTGCTAAATTACTGAGGTTGGTCTTGAACCTGCAATCCTCTTGTTTTAGCTTCCCAAGTACTGGGATTATAGTACTAAGGCCACCACACCACACCTGGCTTGTTTTTTCTGTTGCTATCATGATTTTGGTGGTCAATTAGTCTACTAGTAGATGATAAGAAACAGCAGTAGAGTTCATGTTCAATATTTTATAAGCATCCCTATACTAGTAAATTAAATATCTGAGAAAGAATGTTATATATTTCTGTAACAAATAGAAATTTTTGTAACTGAGCATTGATTTGATAGGGATTCAAGAAAAATTGATTCATCTATATAAACTGACAAGTATCTAAAGTAACCCAATCAAAATAACACTGATTAAGAATGTCTAAATATCAGATGGCTGTCAACTGCAAGGCCCATAATATTGCCTATCTGCAGTGGTCAAAAAAGGAAAAATATTGTATTTATTTTGTTACAAAGATTATTTGCTTTGGGGGCTTAAAATGAATAGATAAATTAAGACGTCATTAATGATAGGCACTGTGGGAGTAAAATGCACAGAAGAAAGTGGGCAATGTTAATCAATAGGAACAGCAGATATTTAAAGAGTTCCCAGGGACAAAGTCATGGTTTGTTGTATAAACAAAGAGAAGGATACAGACAAATATGGGCTTTTCCCCAGATTTGTGTTGACTGAGCATTGAGAATAAAACAATAAATGAACTTATTCCACATTCTATAATAGGGATGATTATATAAAATCTATCAGTTGGTGTTTACTCATAAAAATGAATCCTAGAATTCAACCGGTATGCTAAAAATACCCAGAGTATGGAATGATAGACTAAAAAAGACACTATATTATCCATGGCATTATCAATATCTTTCCCTGATTATACAGTATAATTTCTTAATGTACAAAAGCTAGCCAAATTGATACTAATTTCTCATATCACATTTACATGAACTATATTCTAGTCTGTACTTATTCCATTGAGTTTTTGTTTATCAAAATATGGCTTATATATTTAATTAGATCATATAGTTTTCTTAATACATCATCATGTTCTCACTTGACTGACCCTATTCAGTAGAACTCAGCATTTTTTAAAAAAATCTAGTTCAATAAACAGATTTCTAATTTGAGTTTGTGTCATAAAGACTATTTTGGGTGGTTTTATTCTTATTATTGATTAATATTTAGTTCCACTGATGATCTTTTCACGGACAGGAAAAGTAGGAGAGTAAGAAGAGGACTGGAGAAAACTCAGGCATACTCACAAATCTCTGTATAGAAAAGGCCTGAGATTCCCATTCTCTTTAGCAATGGAACTGCACCACTCTGTGGTAAGGTGACTACAAAATTTATTGTCTAAACTGAGACACTTTTAAAAGTGAAAGGAAGTACTATTAATAATTACACCTGGACAACAGACATAAACCACACTGTCCTGGGAGAACGAGGATGTATGCTCATCCTATTACATGATGGCAGTACAGTGATATATAGATCGGATCTTTCAGACTTAGGAAGTAACTTGGTTTGGGATTTTTCTTTTCTTTTTTTTTTTTCTGTGCAAAAGTATCCTGCATTTTCCATGTGTATGTTTTGTTTTCTTATAGCTAGACTGTTATTGGTCTTCATATGGAAATGAAGAATTTTTCTCCATTTTGTTAGAAAGAAATGTTATCTTTGAAGCTGTTCATTTGTAGGGCATAATTTGAAGAGATATTGCCGGATATTGTTTCTTCTTTCTTTCTTTTTTTTTTTTTTTTTTTGAGGTAGTGGACCATGGAACCCAGGGGGCATTCTACCTCTGAGAGACACTTCCAGCCCTATTTATTTATTTATTTATTTATTTATTTATTTATTTATGCTACTGGGGTTCCTGGAAATCCTTCTACCTATGGGATACACTCCCAGACCTATTTTTTATAATTTTTTAAAAAATTTGGAAACAGAGTCTCTTAAGCCAGCGCGGCTGGCTTCGAACCTGCGCGATCTTCCTGTTTCCTCCTCCCAAGCGCGGGGATTACAAGTGTGCACCACCACGCCCAGCTTATTCTTTTTATTTTTGAAACCATGTCTTACTGAGTTGCGAAGGGCCTCGCTAAGTAGCTGAGGCTGTCCACGAGCTGTGATCCTCCAGTCTCCACCTCCCAAATGCTGGAATTACAAGCATGCACCACCATGCCCAGCTGGTAGTTATCTTTCTGGATATTGATGGTAAGAAATTTTTGTTGTTGTTGTTGTACCAGGGATTGAACTCAGAGACTACACCCTCAGCCATTTTTTAAAATTGTTTTTATTCTTTATTTTCAAACAGATTCTCACTAAGTTGCAAAGACCCTCACTAAGTAGCTGAGGCTGGCCATGAACCTGTGATCCTCCTATCTTAGCCTCTCAAGTCCTGGAATTACAAGCATGCATCACCATATTTGGCTTGAGACAAGAAATTTAGAAGAGCTGTGATATTAAAATGGGATTTCCTCTCAGAATTTAACACACTCCTAGTATAACTTTAGTTAATATTTTATTAATAACTAATTTTACTAAATATTCCAAGAGAAGTCAGGCATGGTGGTACATGCCTGTAATCCTAGCTCTTGAGATGCTGAGACAGAAGGATCACAGGTTTGATGTCAGCCTCAGCAAGTTAGCGAAACCCTGTTTCCAAATGAAAATAAAATAGGGTTAGGGGTGTAGCTTCGAGATAGAATATCCCTGAGTTCAGTCCCCAGCACGACACACAAAGGCAAAGAAAGAGAAGAATCCTCTTTAAAATGATTTGGCTAGAAGCTCATTAGCTTAAACTGGTCACCTGACCTGTGTGAATGCTAAAGAGTGGGAATATAGCCTGTGCATCCAAGAAAAAGAGAAGAACCTAATATGATGGTGAATAATTTTACTATCTATGACATGTTTTATGCAAATAAAGTACAGCTCCTTTTTTAAAAGCTGAATCTTAACAATGGAATTCTACTCAGCAATAAAAAAAGAACAAAATCATGTCATATGCAAGAAGATGGAAAGATCTGGAGAATACTATGTTAAGTGAGATTAGCCAAGCTCAGAAAGAGAAGAGATATATGTTCTCTCTAATATGCTCAAGCTAGGGAGTATTAAGAATATCAGAGGGACTCCAGATAATGGAGGGGAAACCTCAGCAAAACCAGGAAGGAAGGGTAGGAGAGGGAGGAGACTGAGGTTCCTTAATGGAAAAGCTACATGGGACTATGTGTATACATGTGAATATAACATTGTTAACCTGGACATTCAGTATGGGGAGGGAGGGAAAGGAGAAGCGGGGCGGGGAGGGCACCAAGTACTGTGTGAGTATATGCCATTGTCAACGTGATCCACACTACGATACGAGACTATAGTGCACCAATAAAATAAAAAAATAGATGAAACTTAGATTCCCTGGTGTGAAGTGAGTTCATTCTGTTCTCAGTAAAGTAGATGATGTGCTTGATTCTACTAAGCATTTTGTCCCCTTTTCTCATCTTTTTTATTATATTGCTGATTGACCAAGTTCCTGTTTTTTTATTCCTTTTAAAATGGGTATTCTAATTTTTTCCTTTCCATCTTTCTTTCTTTCTTTCTTTCTTTCTTTCTTTCTTTCTTTCTTTCCTTCTTCTTTCTTTCTCTCTCTCTCTCTCTCTCTCTCTCTCTCTCTCTCTCTCTCTCTTTCTTTTCTTCTTTTTTTTGGTGGTACTGAGTTTCTTGGGAACCCTTCTACCTCTGGGCTACGCTCCTAGACATATTTTATATTTTTATTTGGAAACAGGGTCTCTTAAGCCAGCGAGGCTGGCTTGGAAGCAGTGGGGTCCTCCTGTCTCTGCCTTCTGAGTGCGGGGATTACAAGCGTGCGCCACCACGCCCAGTTCTTTCTTTATTTTTATACACAATCAGATGGATATATTTTGGCTAATATCTAAAACAAAATATTAACTTGTTCTTTCACAGAGCCATACTTGCCATATTAATTTTCTAGAACTGCTATAACAAAAGAGTGGAGGTTATTTCTAATATGTTTTTCATACACTGCAGTTTAGAGCACAGTTTTGGGTGTTATACCTTACCACGTATGCTGGGAATTTCATAAGTCTGTGTCTTTAGTAACCTGTTGGTCTCTACCCAAGCTACTGATTTCTCTCTCAGTCTCAGAGGAAAGTGACCACCATGGTGTCTGTTTAGAGCTCAGCTGATATTTGAGATCCAATGTACTTGCCACCCATTACCAAGGCCAGGGCCATCTTGGCTCTAAACATCTATCACTCTCCAAGTTTCAAACTGTCCCCAGGATCCAGCACTCTCAGAATTGCCTCCTTGATTATAGCAGTTTTTCCTATGTCTTTCCAGACTGCTGCTCAAAGAACAGAATCGGGGGCTCTCACCAGGCCTCTCTGGAGCCCATAAAGATTCTTGTGGCATCTTGGCTTGGGATGAGTGAGAAGAGTAGTTTAGAGCTGTTAGTGGAGAAGGGAGTCACATATAGGATTTGAAGGTACATGGCTGTGGATGACTTGGGATTTATAAATCGAAGCCTCAAAATACTTTTGTCTTTGTTCTTACAAATTAAATGTATTTATTTTGCAAGTGGATGTGTCATTTTTAAATGAGCAAAGAACATAAATAAATAATAATGTATAGAGTAATAGAAAGGATATAAACAACTAATAAATGATGTCGAATCTCTACTGAGCTTTGAGGACTGTAAAAGCTCAGTGGAGATCCAATATCATTTTTGCCACACTTGGAATCTTGTGGAACAATCCATAGACTTTTCCATCTTTAACATGTCTCTAAATGTGATTCTGTTGCCAAAAATTCTACTCACCACGTTGTGGAAATCACTATTGTTAGCATTAGATGGATTATTTTCTTGATTTTTCTACTTCATTGTCTCATACATTTTATATAGCAATAAACACAATCCCAGTAACATATTTCAAACCAGAATTGTTACTTAAAATGAATTTCAAATTGCATGACTTTTTTGTATGCAGTTAATAAAAATATAGTCACCTTCCTGCTGATACATATTCATTGTTGTCAAATTATCACTAGTTTAAACAACCCTGAGATTGACCATCTTGGCATTTAAAATTTTTTTCCCCAATTTTTGTTTGCAAGCCAGAGAAAAATCAACTTAAGCCAGTCTAAGGCACAAAAGGAAGAAAGAGTGGTAGAAAAATTTACTGGAAGTTTGTAGGGTTCCTAAAACTCACAAAATTAAACTTAACATAATGGCTAGATTTTTAACACTGTCAAATTAAAATTGCTATTTTCCAAAATATCTGCCAGGTGTGGTGGGACATACCTGTAATTCCAATACTTAGGAAGCTGAGACAAGAGGATCACAAGTCCAAGACAAGCCTCAGCAACTTAGCTAGACTCTCAGCAACCTAGCAAGAACCTGTTTAACCCCCACCCCCCCCAAAAAAAAAAAAAAACAAGCTGAGGGCGCGCGCGCACACACACACACACACACACACACACACACACACACACACACTATAATATCTAATGCTGGCAATAATGTGCTGAAAGAAACAATTTTTTTGTTTCTTTCTGTTTTTGTTTCTTTTTGTTTCAGAACCATTTTTTTTTCCAGAAAAAAGATGGCCATATTTTCAAGTGTCTACACATATACTATTCTTTGAGTAATTTTATGCTAGAAACCAATTTTATGGAGGTATAAAATGGATTCAAACTTTTTTGTAGAATAAGCTCTAGTGGATTTTCTTGGGAGAAGGTTATTTGTCTAGCCTTTCCCATTCTGCCTTCTTTGGACTAGATTATGCACCCTTGAGTATATGGAAGTTTCCAGCATCCTTACATGTCCATACCACCTTTTGGCTTAATCGTGGAAAGTACACAGTAGATGGAAACTGGACTGGAGGTTTCTCAAGATTTTGCAAGACTTAAATGAGATGCATGGTAACTGGTAATGGTGGCAGTAAAATCATATAAAAAATAACCCTTTACCATGGAAATGGGAGCAGGTTTAGCCCCAAGGGCTACCTGGGCCCCATAATACCCAAACCTTATTTTAATTTTTACATTATTCATTAGTTGCTTCTACTCTTTTCTTCTTATTCTTCTGCACACTTAATTTATGTCCTTTGCTCATTGAATAATGAATGGTAGTTTGTTTTCACAACAAATGTATGTGGTTTGTAAGAACAGAGCAAACAAATAATTGGAGATTTTTGATTTTGTCCTTGAGTCATTCACAGGCATGCATCTTCAAATCCTTTCAAATGTGGAGATTATGATACTGGAAGCTTGTTATCCTGGCCCTTTCTTTACTTGGGTCTGGAAAGGAGATATTTATAGTTCTATTAAAGTAAAAAAAAAAAAAATAGCCAGGAGAAAGCAAACAAAAAACTCCAAAGTTTTCACTTTAATTCCTGTATTTCATTAGGAAACTGTGATTACATAATAGAACAATAACAAGTTAATACCTACATAGTGCTTTAAATGTAATAACAACAATTGACTTCTGAAGTATAAACTAACATTATCGTCACATCTTTCTTCTTCCTTATTTTTTATACTGGGGATTGAACCTAGGGCCATTCTACTGCTGACCTGTACCCCCAGACATATTTTATTTTTATTTTGATACAGGGTCTCACTAAGTTGCTGAGGCTGGTCACAAACCTGCGATTCTCCTGTCTCAGCTTCCTAAGTCCTGGGATTACAGGCATGCACCACTATGTCTTACACATGAAAAGACTGAGGCACAGAGTTTAGTGGCATGATTAAATCTGTACAGTTAGTAAGTAGCATAACTAGGATGTGAGCCTTGTTAGGTGGCTCCAGGGTCTCAACTCTTTGTTGCTGCGCTATATGGTCTCTCATAATAAAATAAATTTTCCTACTTAAGAAAGTATTTTTCATTTGGCCGAAAGTTCTATTTAATGCAATTCAATGTAGTTACCATTAAAATGAAAACCAGGCAATACATTTTCTTTGAGAGTTTGTAATTTAGAATATTTTACCAAATACAATCACACATTCTAATTTGATAAGGAGCCTTTTTTGTGGTAAAGATAACTACCAGGGAAGTTTGTAAACCAAAAGTCCAGATTTTCTTCATGTGACTTTTTACTAGTTACTTAAAGTCAGACTCTTTTTTTTTAATCTGTTAGATAAAAATCTCTGTCTTATTTACTTTCTTGTCAGGAATGTCAGATTAGATAGCTCATGGAATAGTTTCATACTTTGTAAACTCTTATAAAATTTAAGTTGTTAGGGTGTTAATGTTAATGTTTATTAATATTAATGTTAAAATTTAAGGTGTTAATAATAGTGTTTCTGTGACATGTGGGCAGGAAATTACATAGCATAATTAATTTAGGAAAAAAGTTTAGTATTTTTACTTTAGGCTAATAACTACTAATCATATTTGTTAGCTAACACAAAAATACGAAAACATGTCAAGATTAAGAAGTAAAACATTGCGGGGCATGGTGCAGCATATTTGTAATCCCAGCATTCGGGAGGCTGAGACCTGAGGATCGCAGTTCGTGGACAGCCTCAGCTACTTAGGCTCTTTGCAACTCAGTGAGACCCTGTTTCAAAATAAAGAATAAAAAATAGGACAGGGGGTGTAGCTAGGAGGTAGAATGCCCCTGGGTTCCATCCCAGTACCACACACACACACACACACAAAAAAAAAAAAAAAAAAAAAAGAAAAGAAAAGAAAAGAAAAAAAAAGAAAGCATTTAAAAGGTTAACACAAAAGTGGAAAATAAAGACATGGTTCTTATTTACTCTTCTTATTGGGAGCTGTGGTAAAAGACAGTGACTATGGAAAGAAACAAGGCTGTTGAATAAGCTCCCTCTGCACACAGATGTTCTGTGCTGCCTATATTTTCAGGAATGTTTTGGGTCCCATCTGTATCAATGTATAAATGACAACAGAAGATTTCACTTGGAACAAAATGTCTAATGATTCACAAAACGTAACTTTGCTTAATAATAAATTAAGAAAAATATTTTTTGTAAGTTCTGAATATTTTAATAGGGAAAAAGGATGGTAATGATCTATTCTCTTATCTATGGCAAAGCATACTTTAACTTTTTTAAATAAGTCTTTTTTTTTTTTTTTGTGGTACTGGGGATGGGGATGGAACCCAAGGACATTCTACCTCCGAGCTACACTCCCAGCCGTATTTTTTATTTTTTATTTTGAAACAGGGTTGCAAAGGGCCTCACTAAGTAGCTGAGGCTGGCTGCGAATTGCGATTCTCCTGTCTCAGCCTCGCAAACGCTGGGATTACAAGCATGTGCCACCACAATTGGCTTCTAAAATATGTCTTTTAGAATGTGTCTCAAAGCCCACCTCTAGCCCTAGGCCACTTTGATGTTTAGAGTCCTAATGTTTTCTCATTTCATAGAAAAAAGAACTTCAAAGTGGCCTTTGAGATTAGGAATTTAGTCTGTGTTACATCTTCACACACAGTGTTGTTTAAGACTGTTTCTTTCTGAAGCGTACTATGATTCTGTCATTTGCTTACTTCAGAAACTTCTGTTGGTTTTCAACTGGTTAGAGTATGTGATCCAATAAGACTCCTCATGCAGGAGACCCTTTTCACTGTACCTACTCTCCCTCCCCTGCTCTACCTCCACAGTGTGTACTGAAAGGTTGAAAATAGAGTTAGGGAGTGTAGGAGGGAGGCAAAAACACCAACCGAGTAACCAGAGATCGCTGCTTTATTCCACCCGGCCCCTCCGGAGAGTCAGCTGGCTTTGGGGGAAAGGACCTAAGGGCTACGCATTTGGAGAGTTGTGCATAGTCCTGATTGGCTGGCTGGGTCACGTGGTGGATTGGAGGCTCCGATGTTTTATA
Source organism: Muscardinus avellanarius (assembly GCF_963383645.1). NCBI lineage: Eukaryota > Metazoa > Chordata > Mammalia > Rodentia > Gliridae > Muscardinus > Muscardinus avellanarius. Next base: position 60,763,274 of record NC_137789.1, on the reverse strand, counting down.
GGCATGTTGATTCTCTCCTGACATATGTAGTCTTGCAATATTTGGAGTCTTGAGGCACCTGGGGTCTTGCGATATCTCTGCTTCTGGCTTCCGGGGTTCCACCTCCTGTTCTTGCAGAGGTCACAAGGGGAAGTGGGGAGGGACCCGACTTGTCATGTACATCATGTAACACTGTTCTATGTCTCTTTCCCTAAGTATGCCTAGTGACTCTATAGAGTCATTTTCTGCCTGCAATCTCTCTATCCAGAGCCTCTACCTGGTCAACTCAAAACTGGTAATCAATACCTAATTCAAATGTAGTTTTCTCAGTGATTTTCCTAAGCCAAGATACTTTCTTGACTCTGTTGTTACACTTCAAAATATAAAATAGTAAAGCTGCTCTCTCATGGATTCCATATCATTGTTGACAGGTCTTTTTCTTGTTCTAATACATTGAACTTTTGAGGGTATCAAAATTCTCTCTTTTCTCACATGGGCTCTATCTTCTTTTACTGCTGCTTGGGAATATGTGTTAGTAAATATGGTTTAATATGAATAAATAAAGGAAAGAGAAAAAGACTGTATAATAGCAAAAGGATGACCCCCTTGTAGGTAAAAAAAATATATATATAGTAAGATACAATTTCTCCTTGCAGAGTAAATATCAATACGTTTTGTCCAGTTTATTTCCTTTTCTTTCTTATTTGGTAGAATTATATTTAATTTTTCTAGGTGATGCATTTTTTCTCAAAAATACATAAAAAGAAATATATAAACTAAATGTATCAACAAATTGAGATGATTGTATGTTTTGGGATTGCTTATGATCAACTTTCTAAATTAGTTTAGTATGTGCTTAACTAAATATATAAATATATATGTGTGCTTAAAAAGTGAAGGTGAATTCATTGTACTAATGGAAAACATTCAAATGGTAACCTAGGGGAATCATTGTTTTATTTTTTTAGCAGTACCCATTTCTTTTATTTTTGCAGATTAAACTATGCATAGTATCTATTCATAATGAGAGTAGGTTGCAGATATCAGGTTTGATTATTTAGACCTTTTATTATTCATAATTATGATATAAATGAAATTGGTAAAATCAATAGTGTTTTTTTTACTCTTATTGGTGCATCATAACGTAGTTTTACACATCATAATGTAGTTCATAGTGCTAGTGAGAGACATGCACACAGTGTTTGGTGAGCTTTTTTAGGATATGTTCTATTTACTAAAAATTATTCTGTTTTTTGCTTTAAACTTTTAACCAAATATCAGAAATAGAAAAATAAATTCTCCTGTCTGTCCTCTGTGTAGTCTACACAGATCTCATGGGCATGATCTGAAAGTACTGCTGACATGCTAATTGCATTCTAAAAATAGTTTCCATAATTGAGAACTTTGGTACGAAAGATCAAACAACATCCTTCAGGGTGGTTTATTATTTTTTAAAGTGTTGTTTAAAATGATTCTTTTTATTTTTCTCAATTAGTGCCTCTTTATTCTTCCTGGCTTTTTGTCAGCAGGATTTTTCTGGTATCATTAATTTGTACCACACGGCAGACATCACCCACCTGACCCTTGCCCTCCCACTCTAGCATAAAAGCTCAACAAGTGCAAAATCTAAAATTTTGACAGGCACCAAATAGATAATTATTTGCAGTTATAGAAGTTTTAAAATTATAAACCTATTTCTAGGCTGTCAGTGTGGAATAATAAGAATCTGACATCACGTAAACTGGTTCAAGAATTAACTCTCCCACATGTTAGTACTCAGGTAATATTTCTGAACCCCAGTTTCATCATCTGTTAAATAGACTTTTCAGTGTTGGTTCAAGACATGCATAATCACTTCTCTACTAAACTGAGCATTGTTAATCTTCGGCATCCCTGTTATAGCATTTCCTGCTAGGCTATATTTGTTGAATGAAGGAATGCATAAATGAATGAAGAGGGATGATCTAATACTAATCCACAGTCTTTTCAACACACGTGAGGAAGCAGAGCAGATAATCCTGAAAGATATTTTATCAACAAAATCACAGCCTTCATGATTATACTTTGATATGGTTACAAACATTTTTATAACCAGCTGCATCAAATAGTGATAGTTGAAATTTTGTCTCTCCTACTTTTTTAGAATTTACTATAATTTATCAATTGATAGTTTAGGTATTCCCTAAGGTATTTCAAAATAAATATTAGTTAGACTATATTGGACATTGAATTTTTTTACTAAGAGATAATAGTCATTCCTTAGTTCCCATGGGGATTTCGCTCCAGGATTGCTGCAGATAACAAAGGTTTTTAAAAGCATATTTGATCCATGGTTGTTTGACTTCTCAGATGTGGAACCCATGCTTTCTGAGGGTTCAAGTGTACATGCAAATCGATAATTTATTTTTGTTTATTTTTATGTTTTCATGGTACTGGGGTTCCTGGAAACCTACCTCCGGGCTACACTCCCAGACCTATTTTTATATTTTTATTTGGAAAAATGGTCTCTTAAACCAGTGCAGCTGGCTTCGAACCTGCTCAATCCTCCTGTCTCCACCTCCCAACCACGGGGATTACAACTGTGCACCACCACAACCGGCTGCAAATCGATAATTTAAAAAATTAAATTTCTAATTTCCACTTTATAAATAACTTGTTGTTTTCCCAGGGAGTCCCATGAAAATTTGTTTTCATGAATTTACTTGTTTTAGGCAAGAACTGTGGAGTGTCTAAGATGTTATCCTGCCACAATTCTTAGTATGCTTATGAGGACCGGACCCAAAGTTCTTGGGTTAGAGACAAAAGACTTTACTATTCATGATGAACAAGTAGCATGGGCCTATTTGTGTCAGTTCTTTTACTCCTAAGATCCATATGGATCCACATAGATATTTATATAAGCAGTGGGGTGTGTTCTAGAAAAGAAATCTTGAGTTTGGGGAACCTAGATTTTTGTAATGAGCAGTAGGCATATTATTCTTTGCTTGACAGGGGGGCATCATTTCTATCCTCTAGGGCTGTAAGCATACTTGTGCTTTTCTCCAGAGAAATATAGTAGTTCTGACTTTCAAGGATGTTCACGACACAAGTGCCTATGAGAACAAATTCTGTCATTTGCAGGAAAATGGATGAATGTAGGGAACGTTATTTAAGTGTGATTAGCTAGTCACAGAAAGTGAAGATATGTTCTCTCTTATCTGTGGAAGCTGGGGAGTAATTGGGATACAAGGGGAGGTTGTATCCCAATTGTTGTATCAAGGGGAGGTTAGTGTGTTGTGTTGTGTGTGTGTGTGTGTGTGTGTGTGTGTGTGTGTAGAATGAAGGGAGCACTTCTATCGACATTATGAACATTATGAAATGACCAATGCCCATCTCAATATCCTGTGCAGAGGCAGAGAAGAGTGAGGAAGAGGCTGGGAAAAAACTCACCAAGTACTGTGTGCATGGATGTCCCTATCACTCTGAACTACATTATGGTGCGAGACTACAGTGCACCAATAAAAGTATATTTTTAAAAAGTAAGATGGCCACCTGCCACTGCCCCTGACCAGTTCTCTGTTGGCTGGTGCAATCCAGTGGTGAGCTGAGAGTGACCCCAGTTAAGGAAACAGGGCTGTTCTTCATGTGGACAACTCTGTGCCGAAGGCATGGGAACAGCCCAGAATTGGGTGAGGGCCATTCTGTTGAGTCCCATACTGTTGTGGGCCTCAGTTGTGACACCTTTTTCTGTTTTTTGCGGTTAAACACAGTGAAAATATCACTTTTGATGAGATTGTCAACATTGCCCGACAGATGCGACACCGATCTTTCGCCAGAGAACTTTCTGGCACCATCAAAGAGATCCTGGGCACTGCCCAGTCGGTGGGCTGCAATGTTGACGGTCGCCACCCTCATACCCTCATGACATCATAGATGACATCAACAGCCTCCCAGTGGAGTGTCCAGCGAGTTAAAATACAAAGGAAAATATCAATAAAGGATCATCTGGTAAAAAAAAAAAGTAAGAAAAGATATTCTAGAACAGATTCCTCTTGAGGCCTACCTAAGATGTGCAGAAATATAAGAGACTCCAAAAATTGTCACTTTGTAGCTTTCTGTTGAATAAAGATAATGCATTAAGAATAATGCCTCTGATAGTGACTGTGAATCTTTTCTATGAATGTAGCGCTAGACACCATATGATGCACCGTAATGAGACAGTCATGGCCTGTGTTCTCATGGAGCTAAGGCAGGCACCCACTTGCATGTACTATAAAACACAGGGGGATGGGTGCTCCACCCAAGGCAATGTCCTATGGCATCTGAAAGTTTGAGCTTGATGTCAGAGGTGCTGGCACTGCTGCAGCACAGTGGTTGAGAACCGGACCTATATTGCTTGGGTTCTCATCCCAGTGCCACTGATTATGATCTCACATTCAATGTCCACCCTTCTTCTTTATTCAGTTTCTTCATTGTTGAAATTTATAGTAGTACCTACCTCACAGGGTAGTTGGGGGAATTATATGGCTTCTTATATAAAAGAGCCAAGAACAGTTTCTGACATGTACCATCTGTTCAGTAAAGGTTAGCTTTATAAAATCTAACTTCAGACACATTTTTATTGTGACCTTAAGAAAGTGACTTAATTTCCACTCTGAGGTGCATTTTCTTCACTTATGAGAGTCATAATATCTCATTGGTTGCCTGAATCACAAACTTTAAAATGTATTACATATGTTTAATAGGAACTTAAAAAACTAGTAGCCATCATTATTAAGATGTACATATCCTACATGCAATTCAAGGGCTGCATTTGGGTTTCTTCTTTCTATCTTTTTAAATTTTTCCCCCAGATTCAAAGTCAGAGAATAAGGTACTGTGGAAAGGGGTCAGCACTATATTAGAAGTGCAGACCTGGTTCTATTCTTACATTTGTTTTTAATTAAATTATTAAAGATAAATTTATAAAAGAGAAATATAAGAGTCCATTGCTATTAAAAATCCACTGTTGTAAATCTCACCATTAAAGCCCAATGTGTGCCAGGCGTAGTGGCGCATGCTTGTAATCCCCAAGATTGGGAGGCTGTTGCATAGGTTCGAAGCCAGCCTCAGCTACTTAGTGAGGCTCTCAGCAATTTAGTGAGACCTTGTTTCCAAATAAAGTAGAAAGTAGGTCTGGGAGTATAACCCGGAGGTAGAAGCCTCTGGGTTCCACCCCAATACCACCAAAAAAAATTATATATATATATATATATATATATATATAGTGGCTCATGCCCATAATCTCAGAATTTAGGAGGCTGAGACAGGAGGATTGTAGGCATGAGGACAACCTCAGCAACATAGGAAGTCTCAGCAAGCTAGTGAGGACTTGTTTCAAAGAAACAAAAAATAAAAAAGTCTGTGGGTATAGCATGGAGGAACGATATCTCTGGGTTCAGTTTCTAATAACAAAGAAAAAAAAAGGAAGAAAAGGAAAAAATCTCCCTATAGTAGGTCAAGCCACTTCTATTCTTCTACATAGCCCCAAAGAAGCAAATATGATCAGGGGGCAGTTTTTGCCCTGTCTCATGGAAGATGAGTTGGGACAATGTAAACAAAGATAGAGAAACAGAAAATAAAAATAAAAAGCTGTAGAGTATTTTGAGAGAACAAAGCTACTTGAGAGTCTGAAGGGACAAGTGGAGTTGATCAGTGGAAGCCGGGCCAGGCAGGATCTAAAAACCAATTGAAGATTTTAACCTTAATTCCAAGTGCCCTGCAAAGCTATTAATGATGCTGCTCCTGTGGCTGCTGAACAAGCTGAAGCCAGAACAAGATACTTAGAGAAAAATTATATTCTTAGCCTGTTGAACTTGGAGACACAGTGGACCCAATCTTTTTGGGCTATATTAACAAGTGGGAAGAAGTGCGCTGCATGTAATAAGCAATCGAAGGAACCATCCCAGCATTCTAAGTCACTTAGTCATCCTTAATTGTTGTGAGGGCCTAAAATATAAATGGTAATCATTGTCTTGGGGAAAAGGTAAGCACTGGGGGTTAAATACATGCTCTATCTGCAGTGGCTCTGTGGAAACAGGGAGTGTGGCCATGCTCCAGGGACTTGCCTTGATGTTTATGGGGATGCTTTACTCCCCCCTGGCCACGAGGATCGGCTCTGTTTCTAGTTTAGTTGTTTAATGTTAGAAAAAAAAAACTGCTCTGTGAGTCTTATTTCTTAACACAGGAGATGTTCGTTCAAATGTTTACATGGCTTTACAATATTTAACAGAGTTAGGTATTGAATTGCCAACTACGTGCACTTTATTGTAATGTTGTTACATCAGTCCCCAAACTCTTGCAAAAAAAAAAAATATTCTCATTAACCGCTATTACCTTCATCAAACATACAAGCTCTCGGCAGGGCTCTAGCTCCCTAGGCGAGACCATCGTCAGCCCCCATACTTCAAGCAAGTGCATAAGCACCAGCTGTCAACGGTGCTTTCAATCCAGCTGTCAAGCCAGGTGTGGCAGGCTCTCTGTGCCTTGCTCCGATGCTAATGATGGATTAATTAAGGCAGTCTGTGCGTGTGCGGTGGAATCTGGAGAGCAGTTTGTGTACTGCTTTTGGCTGGGGCTCTACTGTAGTCCTCAGTGTGCTCCCTTGAGGCCTCCTCTCAACTTGCCAACAGGTCTGTATACTCCCTTCAAAAGCAAACAACCAGCTTATCTGAATTAAAAACAAAGAGCCCCATGACTAACTCACCAAAGCTGTGATCTTGACAGAGAAAGCGCAGTGCTTATTTGACAGATCATGAAAGGAGGCGGAGGTGTGCCTTTTCTCTTTACTTCTGCGGAGTAAAGGAACCTGCAGGTACATTGCTTATGCTTCATAAAACGGTGGCGTGCTGCGTTATTCATAGTGCATAAGATAATAGATTTTGCTCTATTTAAATGCTTCTGAAATGTGTTTTTGTAGAATAACTTTGACAGCAATGTTGGTCTTTGGAATAGCCTATTGCCCCCATTTGTTATCTCTTTAAAATCTTATTGTTAAGCTTTAATCTGAATATCTTTGACTACAGTTTTAAACAACTACCTCTGTGTTACTCGCTGGGTGTGTCTAGAAACATGTTTTTTTTTTTTTTTTGAAACTTGGGAACTTAATACCGACAGGTTCAAATGTTTTGATTCTAGATCCTACTGTAACTTGGCAGAAAATTGGAGACTTGCATTTTTTTTAATGGAATAACTGCAACACCATCAAAAATAGTGACTACAATGCTTTAGCACTTATTATCATCTGGACATTATACAATATGTGCATGATCTCACACACAAGTTAGAGTAGGTAACCATACTTATTAATGTGTTCCACAGAAGTTAAAAGAAACTAAGCAATTTTCCCCGAGAGGTACAGCTCACGTGGTGAATAGAAGGCAATAGGGATTTAGCAGGACAAAAGACAGAGAAGCCATCAGGATGCAAACCTAGGAAGTACAGAAGACAGACTGCTCAGGCTCAATGCTTGTTAGGAAAGATGAGAACCTTGTGTAGCTGCAGCACATACATTTTCATTAGATATATGGGACATGAAAGGATTAAGAAATGTCATGATAAGGATTTAAATCCGTTCTCTTCACAAGGAAGAACTAGTGAGAAGACATCAATTTACCTTTTGGAAGATAATGGCAATAAGGAGAGTATACTGAGTCAAGAGTGTCTGGTAAGAGAATTCATTATGAAATTGTACCATCAAAACTTGCTGCAAACCATGTACAATAAGCGAAGGACAGAGAGGGAGCTCTGGATACTCTGTGTCCCATAGTGATCTGGGAAGCTGCTAGACTAGAACTCGGTCAGATGGTCACAAGAGCTAACTGCTGAGTGAGTAGTGCATGCTGGACTCTTTCACATTCATTATAGGTATAAACTCATAGAATCCTTGCAAGTCTATGAGGTATGCATGATGAACTGGAGGAACCAGGTGAGGTATCTATAAGGTGTGGGGTCCATTTTTGCTATCTCGACAGAATAAGGTGTTTTTTTTTAGGAAGATATTTTGTTTTTAGCTCTGATTCACTACCCTGCACCACTTATAATGCAGCTTTTGATTTCATACACATCATTGCCAATAGCAAGGTGTTCTGTTTTGTTTGGGCACTCTGAAGACGTGTAAGAGACTTTCCCACAAACTGCATTTGTTTGTGGAAGTTTAACATTTAGGGGATGACAATTAGATCTTGTTATATCTAAATATCAAGGGAATATTTTATATACTACCTCATGAGTTCTCATCAGAAGAATAAATTCTGAATGGCTTGAATGTGCACTACTGTCAAATGGATTTAAACCAGAGTGAAGGGACCCTAAGCAAAGGGTAATGATAGCAATAATAATGATAAATGGCAATGCATTGGGTTAGGACCAGTGTGCACAGTTGGCCGCTTTTATTTAAGATGTCTTGGTAATGTTAAAGCTGCAAGAAGCGTTAATAAAAGAGTATATAGTGTTGTAATCTGAAATCTTTTTGCAGATATTTTGGTCTTTGCTGAACATAATTATATGGTTCTATTATTATTTAAGATAAAAAATTATAAAAAAATCCAGTTAGCTGGAAGAACATCTCAAATATTACACCTATCTCAAGGACCCTCATTGTTTGTTTATTTTTATGCAAACCAGACCACTACACTGCCAAAGAAAACAAATTCTTAATTCTCAAAGTGAAGACATAAGTCTAAACAGACTTAAGTTTCAGCTAGTGATATTTATTTTTGGCGACATGTGTATTTTCCAGAAACAGTCACATGTATTTAAACCTTCACCCAATGTTAAGCAGTTTATGTAAAGCTTAACATAGTATCAACAGACAGATGAAAAGAAACTTAAAATATACATACTCATTTTTGAAAGAGAAGATTAATTGTAAAATCAAACTAGTGTGCATATGCAAATTATCTTTGCTATGACTTTATAATTTGTAATGGTATTCCACTTGACAATGTTTACACTTGTTAATGACTTCCTTTATGAGTGATAATTGATCTACTTCATTATCATATTAAATCCTTGATCATATGCCATTAGGTTTGATGTAATAAATGATCTGTGTGATTTTTAGTGTAATGAACTAATTAGACTAATTAAAATCAATATGTGTGCCAATACTATACTCTGAATCCAAATGTTCCTTCTTACTGTGCTGGCTTAAAATCAGCAACTCAGTAAAAGGATCTAATGCTGATTTATGAGCACTTGAGGGACATGAGGCAGAATAAATTGCTTGTGGTAGTAGAGACAGCATTAGTGAAGTATAAGATACTAAGTGCATTGTAAGGTCAGCAATAAGAGTGTACTTACACATGTAGTTATATGACACCTTAAACCTCCTCTTAATATATCAGAACATCCTAACAGAATTCTTTGGTTTAAAGGCCAGCTCGAGCACTCTGCACTTGCTCATAAATAACATTGCAAAAATGCAGGCATCCCAATTAGTTGATCGGTCTGGAAATGTAATGAAGATATGCATAAGTTTGATATATGTTTTTCAGCAATTGATTTGCTTTCTGTAAGAGTGAAGGCTATACATTCTCAAGCAGGTTAAATAAAAAATCAATGTGTAATTCTGCAAGTTTAAACCATCTATTATTCTTTTAAAAATCTATAGGAATTATGAATGATAGTTTTAGAGAACTGATAAATTCTTCAAAATTAGGTTCCTGTGTCATGTATTTGAAGAAGCCTCAACTGATTCTCAATAGTATAAAAAATACTCTCATTTAAATACTCTCTGAAAATGTTTCTCTCTGTTATTTACCAAAATTTTAATTATATGATGAACTGATTAATGGTGGTTGAATTTCTGGAGAGTAAACTTCACAAGGGCAGAAACTACATTCTGATTCTCCTTTATGTAGTTCTTACACAGTGTCTGGCACACACAAAACAAAAGTTTGTTTTTTAATTTTTATAAAACATATAGACCTTTATTTGCTACTTCCAAAGTTTAAGTAAACTTTAGATTATTTCAATGTAAACCAAAAACATCACACCTCATAAGTCACAAAGTATCAATAAACATTTAAGTCAGATAGCTTTTTCTCTACAGAACCTTATATATGTCTTCCACATTTATTTCCCTTGAGAGCTAGTGGAAGTTACAGATTCAAAAAGAAGCGGAATTGGAATGTGGAGCTTTGGACCTATTCCTTTAGTGCCAGATCAAAAGTTTTATTTTTAAAACATCTTTCTCTTACTTGATATAAGGATTGATAGCTATACTGGGAAATGGAAACAATATGTATACCTTTCAATAATTTTATAAAGGTTTTTCTGATAGGTTTCTGTCGCCTATCTGATGTCTTCTGATGATCCAAATGTAGCAGGCACTCAAGAGTGTAAATTTGCTTATCATTGGTAGTAATCTTCAGGGATCTCAGTACGATGCAACATATAAAGGACTTTCAAAGCATTTTCTCCAAACCAGTGAGAACCTTGTCTCTCCTATTGCCCTACTGCTTATTTTCTTTCCTTTCCCATGGTTATACCTTATCATTCATTTAATTATTTCAAAACACACACACACACACATACACACACACCACACACACACACACACACACACACACACACACAACACACAACACACCACACACCCTGATCCTGGGGATTGAACTCAGAAGCATTCTACTTCTGAGCAACACCCCAACCCTATTTCAATTTTTAGTTTAAAACGGGGTATCACTAAGTTGCTAAGGGCTCTGCAAACTTCCTGAGACTGATTTTGTACCTGCAATCTTGATGTCTCAGACTCTCCAGTACTGGGATTACAGGATTGCACTACTGTGCCCAGCCAACATACAGACATAGGAGATTTTATAGGAGGCACACTGTTGATTCCCTGATAGAGCACAGGGTTCTTGGACCAAAGTTATTTCTCATCAAGGAAGGAAAACACACACACACACACACACACACACACACACACACACATATATATTTCTAAATTAACATGTTATGTGATAAATCTTGAAAGGAGCCTTCCATTGCAATAGAAATTCAAAGATCACTTGATGACTTTGAGCAGTACGATTTGGGAAAGCTTCTTAATGGAGGTGACATTCTACATGAACCTTGCTGGCTGGAAAAAAATTTGTCAGGTTGAGATGGGAAGCTACCACTCTGGAGAGAATGACATCATAATCAATCTGTTTATTCTTACACTAGGTAAACTATTATAATGCAGATTATCTAGAGGGATGCAGAAAAGAGTAAGTCAGGACAAGCACGAATTGTAGATTATTGCTTTCAAATACTGGGTATAACTGCGAATTTTATGTACAAAGTGTACCTAACAGATATTCTAAGCAATATTTTATTTTAGTTTTTAATATTTTTAAATGAAAAATAAGGTTAAGCAATATTGCTGGCTGTGAAGAACTTCTAACATGTAATGAGAATCTTATGAAGCACTAAATTCAAGTCATAGATTCTAATAATATTTTATCACATAAGAAAAATGCAGTTGACTAGTAGAGAACAGGAATAAACAGGAATGAATAGAGTCATTAAAAGTGAGATTTTAAGAAATGCTGTCAAATCTTAGGCAAAACTCATGGGCCTCTTTTAATGAAATCTAGCATCCAGCTATTTGTTTGTTCTATTTCCTGAAACGAAGACTCCATAGTTCTCTACTCAAACAGCATTGAGAAACTTGTACACATAGAACCATTAGTGTTATGATATGTGGGATTGTCTCAGAGCACTGGCTGCTCCAGAATTGATCCTCCAAAGTGTCCATTATGGTTGCTGTTGTTACTCTCTTCACAGGGCACTCAGGAGACTGTAGTCTTCGGTTGTAACATTACTGGGCTTGGTGATTTTCAGCAAATTCCTTGAACACTTAATTTCTAATAAGTTTTGAGCTAAGTAATAAGACTATTCTCCAGTGATATCATATTTGTCGACTAGTAATCAAAGTGTTTCAACCCACCCAAAGATGTCTACATTATTACAAGCACCATTTCCTCCCAAAAATAATTCTCCAGTGGAATTAAAACAAATGAAGTAAAAGGTATTTTGGAGAAATAGGTTTTTGGTACAGGGATGCGGGAAGAGGGTGGAGAAATAGGCAGTAGGTAGAAATAGTTCTACCTACCTCGAATTATTCTGAGAAGCAGATGGAATGTTCTCCCCATATTCTTATTTATTTACTTATTGCCTTATCCTCAGAAATTTCCTAAATTGTCCCTTCTCATGCTTCTCAGTATGTATCTGTTTCTCTTTCTGTATCAGCCTCTCTCTTACATTTCCTTTCTATCCTTTGACCAAGGAGGTTCTAAGATAAAAAGGAAAATGCTATAAGAAGATGGCATTCTTTTATCCGACAAGCTCATTGCAATTTTCTTTCTTTCTTCCTTCCTTCCTTCCTTCCTTCCTTCCTTCCTTCCTTCCTTCCTTTCTTTCTTTCTTTCTTTCTTTCTTTTTCTCTCTTTCTCTCTTTCTCTCTTTCTTTCTTTGCATAACAGGGGATGAAACCCAGGGGCATTCTACCTTTGAGCCACACTCCAGCTCTATTTTTTATTCTTTATTTTGAAACAAGGTCTCACTGGTTTGCAAAGGGCCTCACAAGTAGTTGAGAAAGAGTGCTTCCCGAGCACAGTCCAGGGCTTAGATGCAATCCCCAACAAAACACACACAGGCAAAAGAGGCCAATTTCTATCATTGATTTCAATGAAGGGAAATGGGTATCACTGACAAAACAGTAGTAACACACTCTGCAGATAAACATTAGCATTGGTTCCACAGGTAGATGGTGTTAGTGTTAGAAAGAGCACAGGCATAAGTTATAATACAGCTCCGCTATTTGTTTGTGTTTCAGAGCAACTTACAGAGAAGTGAGGATGATGGTATCTTCTGTGTTGTATCATTGTAAAGAAGGTATGCAATGTGATGTGTGTGAGTCACACAACTTATAAGGCTTCATGAATACATAAAGCCTTTGTTATTAATTCTTACTACTAATATGACTAATAAATTTTACTTGCACATTAAAATGTTGAGCAACATAAAAATTTCATATGTATAGAACATAGAAAATGAAAGCTGAAAATTGAAATCTGTACACTAATAAATATAGAAAATAAGAATAAGTCCTTATTTGTTAATGAATGAAAGAAAACTAACCAAAACAATAGTTTCAGAAAATTAGTTTGAGTAATATGCTTTGAATTTGCTATGTTTCTGAATTTTAAAATATTCATTATCATATTACATAATGATATTTATGCCTTAAAAAAGCTTTAAAATATTAGACAAGGACCCAATATAGAAAATTATCATACATACAATTATTATATATTTTTCTAGAAAATTAAATATATATGATATAGTGTAATGTTATTTAAAACTAGAAAATATTAAAATCATATGATTTTAATTATAAATTGTGCATGTATACATACACTTTAATTTTTAAATGGGCAGGGATGATTTTTACTTTTTGTCTAACAAAAACATTTAAATAGATTTTGACCATATTTATAATTTCAGTTTAACATTATTTCATTTTTTGGTATTGCATGCTACTGTGGAAGTCAAAGAACATTTCAATATTATACCCTGTGCATTTCTAATATATATTTCTAAACTCAAAATGTAGTTTCAATTAAGATATTTTTCAGTTGAGTACATACTTTTAATTTAGTAGTATCCCAAATTTAATATGTACTTTCAAAGAACTATTTTACAAAAAAATGAATGTTTGAGGTACAAACATTTTGTTTTATTTAACACATCATTTGTGCATTTTAGAAATGGATATATTTGTGGTGGTTTTTGTATTAATTTTTACTCATGTATATCTTTCTTGCCCTCTTCTCCAGCCTCATCATTATCTTCTGAATCTTTTAAATAAATTAAATTTTCAATAGATTAAAAGGCCTGAAACTCTAAAGAATGTTTCTTGGAAATTCCCAGGTGTGAGGACCTGATCTTTCTTGGTTTTGTCCACATGCAATTTCATCCCATTCTTGTGTTAGCAAGCACAAGCTGTGTTTACAGTTGTTTCCTTTTATGTCTTTTCATATTAGATTCCAAATTTCTTGAGGGCAGGGCTTATTTCATTTCCCTCTCTACTCTTGGTATCTAGATTTGTGCCTGACATTTAGTAGTTAGTTGCTCAAATAACAATTTTTGAATATAATAATGAAATACTTAATTTTATTTGTACAAATATAAAAAATGCAAATATTTTATTTGTTTCTTTAAGGAAAACTTTCCTTAAGAAGAAAGGGTTTAAGTTCTAAAAGTTTAAATCTGTGCCTAACAAATATAAAATTCTTCCTTGCAACAAAATAGTTCCATATAACTGTAATGTATTTGTAAGTGGCACTTGATTCTTCATACATAAAATGTCACTATGTGTATGTAATATGGCTTTCATAGGTTTACCAGGAGAATAATCTGAGTATTTGGTAAGCTATAAAAATGAAATAGAAATGTAATAATTAGTAGATGAAATTAAAAGTAGTAGTAATCATGATTAATGAAATAATTTTGTCATGGTGAGATTTTCAGTGCTCAGACAAGCCAATGATCACCTCAAGCAACGTTTATTTATTCTCAATATCTTATCTGCAACATCTATTTATCTCTTCATTTGTGTTCATCTCCATGGTTTTAACCCTAAGCTTCCATCAAATCCGTTTTGAAATCCTTTGGCTCAGACTTTACAAGATACTAGTCATCTGGCCCTATTGTTTTTGACATATAGAATCTACTTGCCTTTCTTGTAATAACACCAACCTAAACATTTGTTTCAGCCTTGTTGAAAACGTTAGGTTGGCCTGCACACATAAAGCTTGGTCTCAGTAAGCCAAAGTAGCACAATGGAACTTTATGTTCTTAGAAGAAATGATTCCAGACTGATTCATCTTATTGTCATATTTTGCCCATTTTCCCTGCCCTTTAGTTCCCTAAGCTTCCCTGTCCTTTCCAAGTCAGTTCATCAGCTTCCTTTTTAAATTTACTATAAATTGTTCATACCTTTCCAATAAATATTTTCAGTATAAGTTGAATTTGGTTATGCACGACAGAAAATCATTGTACGGAATCCATCTAACTTAGTATTTGTTTGTTTTGGCCTAGAGTGAATGGTTGGTGTTTATGTGATTTTTAACTCATTTTGAATATTTAAAAGACTTTTTGATTGTGCTTTTGCATACTTATGTAATACCGAGTGAATAATTTATTAATAATGATGTTTGATTGAAGTAGAACTACTAGAAGCATGAACTTTAAATTTTATGGCATGTTCCTATGGCATTTAGTTTATAATATCAACATGCATTCATGCTGTTAAAAAATGACTCAAATAGCATAATTGAAATGAGATTACTTTCATACTTTTATACTTCCCATATTTATTAGCAATCAGATACAAAATTGTTTTTTAAAGTAAAGAATAAGTATTAGATGCTTATGGTGTGTTCTTTTTGTGTTTAGAAACAGCTTGCATTTCCAACTAATCCATAAAGAGGTCATTAATTTTATGTTCAGCCACAAGATTGCCACAACATTCAGATTAGCATTCTGAAGCTGGTTTTTAACCAAAATAAATTTTAGTTGTCATTTTATTGTTTAATCAGACTTTATATTTTGACCTTTTTATGTAAAATGTTCTTTTATGTCTTCTTGGTGACCACATATATGTCTATGAGGATAGAGGGAAACAAACTATCACCTCATAAATTATGTTCATCAATAATAAACAATGAAAGACATCAGAAAAATAATAATATTATTAATAGGTATGATTTCTGAAAACAATGAGGATATTTGTTTAGAGATTAAATAGGTAATATTATATGACGTAATTTTGGAATGTTAAGAGATTTTTTTTCTCTTTCTCTGAAGATGTACATTAAAATATGCCACTCCATTTATGGAGAACTTTGTGAAAAAGCTCAGTGACTTTGATTGCTGCCAGTGCCATTTTTATACTTGTCTTGAATTATAGCCATATTGTGTTTATTTATGTTATGATTATTAGTATCATTATTTTAAATTTGTGTCTCTCTGCTTGCAGACTTCCTCTTGATTGGTACAGTATGACAACAGGTAATAGATACAATAGCACTAAAACAGTCATCATCACTGCTGGGATAAGAAACCCCTCCTCTCTGCTTTTTTTAACCTTCCTCAGCTGGAAAGTTTTGACATCTGCTGGTTTGGGACATGGCTGAGCAGCTGTCAGCAGTAGGGTAGCTGCTTTCAGCAGCAGTTGGCGGGATGGCAGGGTGCCAGCTTGTACCATCTGTGCGCCTGACATTTCATTCTAATTAACAGTAGGGTTAATTGTTCTGGCAGGCTCAAATGTAGTGTCTAACATTACCCAAGGGAAACATGTACAAGTGCAGGAGTGGCAGGGAGCTGGGGACGGCATCGCTAACAAACCCATCGAGGGAGAGTGGTTAACAGCTACCGATGATTTTACTAGCTGGACACTTGCAATAAGGCTGAGGTATTTTTTATTCTGATGAATTATGCCAAGGCTGTAATGATGTAGAAGGAATCAAGCTTAGAAAGGCTGAGACTGCTGCCTTCGGGCAATTGTGAGGGAACAATTTGCATGTTATTACTGCATATTCATACCTAATTGTGTTAGGCTTTGCTAATAGAGCAGAATGACAGGATGAAAAATCGAGCAACTGCTTTGGAAGCAACAAAGCCAGTGTTTTTTTCTTCCTACACTATGAGTGCTGAATGATCATTTAGACGTTTAGTTGCTCAATATGACAAGTCTACCATTTGTTAGCCTGACATATTATAATTTATAAAGCAGTATTCTAATTTTACTTTTAGTTTATTCTTCTCATTTTATACAATATTCATGATAGCAATTTGAATGGGGATATTCATAGCTATTGTGAGTAGTTGTGATTCAAATAAAACTATATTTTGTGTAAAGCATTAGCATTGTTTTATGATGTATTAATTTTAATGTTTAAATAGCTTTTTCATATGTTAATATAACATAAGCCAAGAGTTGATGAGAAATCCTTATTATACTGGTGTTCATTCACATTGCTATAGTTAATGTCTCAACATTTCCATTATATAAAGACCTATTTTTAGTGTGACTTGGACAAAGAAGTTGTCAGGTGGTATAGAGCCAAAAGTCTGCTGTTTTAGAAAAGTGACTATGTACAAGTTCACTGAACTCACTATCTGATTCTCTCTTCTAAGAAGATAGTATCTTAAGAAATTTCATGCACAGTGGTACATTTTTTATGTTAGACTACAATGGCTTTTGAAATCTTTTTATGGAAGCTCAGAGAAGACAAAGAATTAGAAAATGTAGCTTTAGAAGTCTACACTTAAAAACTGGTAAGACGTGTCTTCATTCTAATTTTATTTCTTTCAATTTGTAGGCCATAGTTGTGTCCTCAGGTTGCCCTAATTTGGCATCAGAATACCCATTTATTTCAAGTTATGAGCCAGCTCACATTTGATATTGCTTGCTCTACACATCTGAAAAAGGTGTAGATTAAATCAATGAGTTGGAAAAAGAATTTCAGTAGCTTTTCTGGCTAAATTATAATACAATAAAAGTTTCAAGTTTATTTCTTGTAATTTTATCTTTTTCAATGTCAAACATATTTAACTAATAATTTCTCTGAACTTTTATTATATATAGTGTTCAAAGTTAAAACTTTGCTCCATGTTAGTGTGTTTTGTGATGGTTTTCTTCAAACACCAGTATTTTCCAAAATAAATGTGGTTGGCGAGATAACATATATAGTATAAAACCTTTCATCACTTGAAATTTAATTTCAATCCACAGAATTATATAAATACTACATATTTTCAGCTTAATAATGTAGTGAAATATTATAGGACTGTAATTTAAACACTATACGATAAGACTGTTAATTTGTAAGACTCAAAAATGTTAGACATTTGTTGGTAATTTCATAGCCTTAGTATAGAAATTTAGTTCACCGCATAAGATGTGTTCTATATTTATATAATTCTTGAGTTACAGGGCAAACAGAAACCTTTGTTATGTATATGAGTCATCTCTCTGCCAAGAATATACTTTGATACATTTGGCATATTTTAGTAAAAGTTTTTCCTTTTTTTTTTAAAGGGTGAGGGTTAATATATCATCCCCAAAACTTATTTTAATATGTCATCTAAATTTAAGCAGTTATAGAATACTTGAGTATTCTATCCAAGCATAATTTTCAGAGAATATATCTAACTATTCTTCCCAAATTCATCATGTTACATCATTAGATATTTTTTCAAATCTTAACTTTTGAAGGATTAAAAAATAAACATTACAAAAAATACAAAAATAACAATAAATAAATAATAAACAAACAAATAAATAAATACCCAGAGGTCTGTACAAGACCTACTTGTCTGTCATTCAGGGTTCTATGCTGTAGCAGAGTGCTTCAGAAACAGTAGTAACCTCATGTTATTTTTTGACATCTTCCTTCCACCCTTTCACTAAAGGGCTGGGTACATGTTACTTTATAAATTGGATCATTCCAGCTTTGGATATCCTTGACTGTGAGAGAGTAATAATGATACTATTTAAAATAAATAAATAAATACATAATAAATAAATAAAAGCAAAAGGAAGATACTTGAGTAGAAATTATTTTAATTTTTTAATAAATTCCAACAACCTGTATAGTAAAATTTTATTAAGAAATCAGCAATATAAACATAGCTAAAAACTTTTGGTGTGTACCCCTTGTGAAGAAAAGTTCTTTGGTTTGAGGTCTTTATTTTTTTTATAAGCCGAATCTTGCAAGTTAAAGTGCATGAAGGCATTTAAAAATGACAGTTGCTAATCTAAACCCAATAAATAGGTCTCTTTGATTTTTGAATTGCAATCTTGATCTAGCCTGTAAGGTTTTCTTCATTATCATATCTATCATTATTACCAGTCTCCTATAAGTTTATTATTGCTTTTCTTTCCATGTTCTCAAAAGCTCTACCACCGTTGTTCCCATCTATCATCTTAGGAGATTATAATAAAACAAAAACATTTACTGAATGATTGTCACATTGCAACTATAGTCTAAAATTTTGCATGTCAGCTCCTTTAACCCTTGAAATTTAATAGAGTAGATGTCTGTATTAATTTTTCAGAGGAAGAAACTGAGGCTTAGAAAGCAATATACAGTCTTTTGCCAGTTATCATGCAGCTAACTAATGAGTCAGAATCATATCTGAAGCCATTTATTTTAATTACTGAAATATTCACTTATCAAGATAAGTAAGAAAGACAGAAAGCAAAAAACATACACAATACTACAATATTATCCTTTCAGATATAAATGTATATAGTTTACCTAAAATCTTAAAAGCATGCTTGTAGAAAGAATAAAATCTTGGAATTAGTTGTTCGGAAACTGATATAGAGGATTAGCAATCAAAGCGTTATACTTTATACAGCATGCTCAAGATTTGGGAATGGACAAAAGAGATTACTGGATGTCCTTTCAGTGGATGTCTAAGCATTGTCTAGAGGAATGTTTGTGATTATTTGATTGTAAAGGGGTGTGCACATTTGATTAACTTTGTATTGACTAAGCTGTTTTACAACTCAGTAGGGGTAGAAGTTAACCTGCAGAAAACTAATAGCAATGCAAATGACCTTTGTCCAAAGCAAGGCAAACAAATTTTGTCTAGTAAAGAAACAATTGATGCTCCATAAAAATATAGCCCCAAGTAGTATATTTTATCATTAAACAGTTGAAACATCACATAAAAAATTATGTTAATCAGTTTGCATTCATGAACTACTTATTTCAGTATTTTTGACAGACAGCATGTGTTTTTTCAAAGTATTTTTGAACTAGTCTTTTAAAACTAGTTTTTAAATTTATTTAAATTTATTTTAAAGAAATACATAAAAACAAAAATATGCATATTTGTAGGATGTCATGTAAAGTTTCAATACATTGTATATCTTGTATAATATCTTTGCATCAGACTAGCATTATCATTCTCATCTCCTCCAGCATTTATCATTTCTTTATGATGACATTCAAATTCCCTTCTTATAGCTTTTTTCTTATAGCTTTTAAAATTTTGCAGTATATTATTATTATCTCTAGTCATCCTATGTTAAGTGAAATAAGCCAGGCACAAAAATACAAGTATTTCATGATGTAACTCAAACCTGAAATCTGACTCATCTTAACATTTTATTAGATCCATCTTTAGTTGATAGAACAAAATCTTTGACACATATTCACTTATTATTTGTATGGAGTCATGATTATAATTTTGGAAATTATAATTTTTTATGGTCCTGGGATTGAACCGAGGGGCATTCTACCTTCAAATTACACCCTGAACCTGATTTTTATTTATTTTTTATTTATTTATGCGGGTCTGGGGATGGAACCCAGGGGCATTTGACCTCCAAGCTACACCCCCTGCCCTATTTTTTATTCTTTATTTTTGAAACTGGGTCTCACTGAGTTGCGGAGGGCCTCACTAAGTAGCTGAGGCTGTCTGTGAACCGCGATCCTCTGGTCTCAGCCTCCTGAATG
The DNA here is from genome assembly GCF_963383645.1 of Muscardinus avellanarius. Lineage (NCBI taxonomy): Eukaryota > Metazoa > Chordata > Mammalia > Rodentia > Gliridae > Muscardinus > Muscardinus avellanarius. The sequence goes on along the minus strand of NC_137789.1, from coordinate 60,742,749 downwards.
CTGGGATTACAAGCCTGCGCCACCACGCCCAGCTGATTTTTTATTCTTTATCTTGAAACAGGGCCTCCCTGATTTGCAAAGGGCCTTATTAAGAAGTTGAGCCTAAGCCTAGCATGGTGGGTGGCCCACGCTTGTAATCCTTGGGAGGTGGAGACAGGAGGATCCTGCAGGTTTGAAGCCAGCCATGCTGGCTTAAAGAGACCCTGTTTCCAAATAAAAAAGTATTAAAAAATAGGTCTGGGAGTGTAGCCCAGAGGTAGAAGGGTTCCCAAGAACCCCAGTACCACCACCACCACCAAAAAAAAAAAAAAGAAGCTAATCCTCCTGTCTCAGACTCCCAAATGCTGGTATGACAAGTATGTACCATCATGCCCAGCAAAATTTATATTTTTGTAATCATTATAAGTCTAAAACAAGAAAAGAAAAATGAAAAAAAATTAGGCAGCAAGATGATTGAATTTCATTGAATGCCTCCGATGGTCCAAGATTGGCTGAGCCTTTTTCAAACATTAGCTGTTTTATTCCTCATAAACTCTGTTTGGTGCCTATTAATTTACCCATTTTAAAATTGATGAGATTAGACTCGGAATGATTAAATGATACCTCTGATTTCCTGTGCTCACCTCATAAATAAAGAAGCCAGAGCTTGAGTCTAGATCTGTCTGACTCTACAAACCTCATGTTCTTCTCTAGGACCAGGACACTACAAAAAAATATAAAATACAAAGTTTAAATCAATGATTAGTATATGATGAATATCTAGTCTAGAGCCAAAATGCACTTATACAGTGAAAGGTAAGTAACGAACAAGATGGCTGATGTGTTCCTTAAGGTCAATAACTATGGTGGTACTGCTCTAGAAATGAAGCTTTGGAAAGTAACCAGGATGGTCTGGAGATCAGACTCCATTCTGTCCTGATAGCCTCGACGGTTTCCTCCTTCATTCATAGACAGCATCTTCTTCATCTCAAAGAACATTCATGTTAAGTCTATCTAGAATTCTCTCTTGTAAGTTATGTCTGTCTAAAATCTGAATGTGTAACCTCTTTTAGACAAAAGTTATCTGAATAGTTTTTTAAAAATTGAAAATATTTGGAAATAATAGTCATGTGGCAGAATAGCATGTGGGTTGGTCTTTGATAACTTTAGTTCTGACATCTGCAACTTAATTCACATGGACATGTTATTTACACATTGAACCTTAACTGCCTTATTTAAACTTTTAGAATAAGATGTCTTATTTGGATTTGAGATAAACTGTGTAACAGGCACTCACTAATATGACAACTATACAGAGGGCATTCAATAAATACAGATTACATATATAAATTTGAAGTGACATCTGGCCTTCAGAAAAGGCATCATAGTATAATTGTTTTCTTTTTTATTTTTGTAAAATTTCAAGAGTTTAGCAAAAATTCTTATTGGGGTATTGGTAAAATACTTTTGTTTTTTTTTGGAAACTATATTTAAGCTAAACTTCTAGTTGCTAGATATAAAAATATAAGCCTGTATAATTATTTTTTTCAGGACTGGGGATAGAACCCAGGGACATTCTACCTTCAGGCTACACCCCCTTACCTATTTTTTATTCTTTACTTTTGAAACAGGGTCTCACTAAGTTGTGGAGGGCTTCACTAAGTAGCTGAGGCTGTCTGAGAACCGCGATCCTCCAGTCTCGGCCTCCTGAATGCTGGAACTACAAGAGTGCACCACCACGCCGGGCCCCTACATAATTTTAATGAAGACATACATAGTTATTAAAAATTATAAATTATACTATGTATCTCTTAGCTCTTAAATATTTCCTGAATTTTAGCCATTTTTCTTTTTTCCCCCAAACTAATTAACCGATCTCTTACTAATTGAATGTGCTTGTAGTATACATATTTTAGTTTCAGGAAAAAGAAAATGCTACTTTTCTATAAATATTATTTATAGTATAATTTCAGTTGTTAAAAGATATGCACATTAGAAATATATCACTTAATTTCAATAAGTCAACTCAATTGTTCATTTTATATAATTAATAAAAGTAGTCATTTTTATCAGTGAATAATAAAATTTGACTATTGATATTAAAGGTATTTTTACAGCCGGGCGTGGTGGTGAACGCTTGTAATCTCCACACTTGGGAGGCGGAGACAGGAGGATCGCGCAGGTTTGAAGCCAGCTGCGCTGGCTTAAGAGACCATGTTTCCAATTAAAAAAATATATAAAATAGGTCTTGGAGTGTAGCCCGGAGAAGGGTTTCAGAACCCCAGTACCACCAAAAAAAAAAAAAAAACAAGGTATTTTTACTAGGAACCAGTCTACATACTGGGTTGTGATGAATGGAGTTTAACAGTAATTATTTTAGTTTTAGCATAGTTCCATGAATATGATGATCATTAGGAAGATAGAAGATGAAGCTAAGAGACCAATTATGCAAATATTTTATCTCTATCAACATTCTTGATGCTGTATTCCAAACAACTGACCATATAACTTAGAAGAAGAAAGATTTATTTTTTCACACGTTTTGGATATTTCAGGGTTCAAGTCTTGTCAGGATGGTATATGAAGCTTAGGGCATGATGGTGTGAAGCAGACAGAAAGAGAGAGAGAGAGAGAGAGAGAGAGAGAGAGAGAGAGAGAGAGAGAGAGAGAGAGAGAGAGAGAGAGAGATCTTCACCTGGAATCAAGAGAAAGCAAGCTAGGGGATTCAAAGATGAAAGCAGTCTTTAAGGCCAGGTTCCAGGGACCCACCTTCTCCAGCCACACCCCACCTGCCTTTTCCACCAGTAAACTCATGAGCCCTAAGGGGACACTCGCTATTTCACCCTTCAACAAATTTGAATGCTAAACACAGGCTTTAAATGCTGGATCCAGGAGATAAAGTGCAGATTTTTATTTAAGGGGATATCAGCATCAGATTTATGTTTTAATTAAATGCTGGAAATACTATTTGGAAACCATTTATAAAACCAGTGTTTCAAGAGAGGTAATAAAGCTGGGCATGGTAGCACACGCTTGTAATCCCAGCATTTGGAAGGCTGAGACCGGAGGGTCACAGTTCGTGAACAGCCTCAGCTACTTAGTGAGACCTCTGCAACTCAGTAAGACCTTATTTCAAAATAAAAAATAAAAAAAATTAAAAAAGGAGAGAGGTAATGAGGAAATGATAGCAAAAGGATAGAAAAATATTGTGGAGTCAAAACTGTGAATGAGAAGACTTATAAAATAAAGAAGAAATGATAAAAATAAAGAAGAAAAAGCCAGGTGTGGTGGCGCACCCTTGTAATCCCAGCATTCAGGAGACTTGAGGCCAGAGAATCGTGGTTCACTGAGAGCCTCAGCTGCTTCGTGAGGCCCTCTGCAACTTAGTGAGACCCTGTTTCAAAATAAAAGAATAAAAAATGGGGTAGGGGGTGTAGCTCAGAGTTCTAATGCCCCTGGGTTCCATCCCCAACCTGCAATACATAAATAAATAAAATAAAGAAAAAAAAGATTGATTTTGAGCCTGTGAAATGAAAAAGGGATGATATAAACAATATAAAGCAATATACAAATAAGTATAGTAACAGAATGAAGATGATAGATTTAGTGTTGAATCAGCTTAATTTGTAGTATTAGAAAGACATAAAGGTGATTGCCAATAGACTATAGAAAATGTGAGTATTCATTTTTTATATAAACAATAGCAATCCAAAATTTTTCTTGAAAACAAAATTTCATTAACATCAGTGTTAGGAAACCTGATCAAAATGTAATTTATAAAATATGTATTTTGCAATACCCTTAAAATCATTTTTTGAATTCTAACACAATGTCCTTTCTGATAATCAAATGGTTGGGCAAACTGGATATTCATGTGCCATCATCGCTGATTTCATTATCCTCCTAGGAATGATGTCAATCCAAGTCCGATCACAAATTGTGCTTAAATTTTGAAGAGTATTAATTATTATTATTTTTTTTGGCCTGTGTAATTCAAGAAACTATTTGGGAGCAATATTTATTTGTGAGGTAAGCTGTAATTTAGCAAGTCTTCATGGATAAGAATGAAATGATGGACATATCAATAGATGCATAAACTCACTTTTGACCTTTTATAACTTTGTAATTCATTAGTGTGTATTATTTATTACAGTATTAGAAGAATTTTTGATACGTTATAAGCTTGAAAAATTTTTTTTGATATGTTACAAGCTTGAAAAAATTTACATTCTTTAAATACAGGGAGAATACCTGTGGCTGAGTAGCCTAAGCAGTAGAGGCTTTTGTGATTAACTGAAGACTTATAAAGCTACATGCTAGCTTTCATTTCTTCATTTATATAACTGCACGAAACAGGAGAAAGGTGCATTTTTGTTCCATATTATCCATACTTTTCTATATTCATTCATATTATTTAATTGTAAGTGGCAATGGGGGAAATGTTAATATATTTCCTAAAATTATATGATTTAAGTATACTTCTGCCTCATGCCAGGTGAATGTTGAAAGTGACCATGGAGAGTCCTTTGTACTCTTTGTGTCTTGAGTCCTTCCTACCTTTTAGTCATTGAAGCTCATTTTTAATGCTTTCAGTATAGCACTGTAAAGCAGATAATAGCTATCTTAAATATCATGACTTCATACAAAACTTCTTAAGGAGAGAGGAGAAAAGTAGTGATTCCTCAGATCTGATGCTCTACCATATACCTTCAGGTATTTTTTGAAAGATATGGTTTGAATTGTGTCCTTTCCCCAAAATTTATAGAAATTCTAACTTCCAGTGACTCATAATGTGATCTGATTTGAAAATAGGATCCCTACAGATGAAATTAGTTAAGATGAGAACACACTGCATTAGGAAGGGCCATTAAAATACTGTGACTGGTATCAGTATAAGATGTGCATGTGAAGATAGAGACACGCAAGAAGAACCACGTGATAAAGTGGTATTGAAAGTATGCAGCAGCAATCCAAGGACTGCCAGTGGTTGAGAGCAAACCACCAAAGCAACAAGAGGCAAAGAAAGATTCCCTTGTAGGTTTTAGGGAAAGCATGTCCAGCTGACAATCTCAGACTTCTACCCTCCAGAACTATGAGACAATAAATTTCTGCTGCTTTAAGCCAACTAGTTTTGAGGTACTTGGTTACTGCAGTCCTAGAAAATTAGAGAGCAAAATATAATGTGGGATATATAACATCATTTTTTTATAGTAATGTCTCCATGACATTTTCATGGAAGTGACAGCTGGATAAGGGTGGACACAAACTTGGACTTTCAGGATTTCCTGTAGTTTAGAAAATTATGACTCAAATAACAGATTAGTATTCCAACAATTTCCCTTGGCTTTTATTTCCAGATACTTTTGTCAACTCCAACGTTTATTTGTTCTTTTTAAATGCAACTACTGTTAAAAAAAAAAAAACTACATACCACTTTATGGTTTCTATGAATCATTTGATGTCATTGAAATTAGGCCCAAGGAGATAGTATTTCAAATCCACTTTAAGCTTAAGAATCTCTGTGATAATTTTGAAAAAAAATGACTGGGTGTAGTTTTCCAGGATAATGAGAGCCCATCATACATTATGAAAGCTAACATATTTATTACTTTTTCTACTCATTAGTTATTATGTAAAGCCTTTTGAAAAAAATATGGTCATTAATTCTCCCCTTGCTTGAATTTTGAGATGTATTAATTAATTTTTATTTTATTGGACTGCAAGTTCAAGCAATTCTTTTGGGGAAAATGTGTTTGTGAGATAATCTTATAGAACATCATATTATCAGCTGAAAATTTTCTTTACATTTAATTTTCTAAACATCAATAAATAGGAATCTTAATTCTAAAGATTTTCTATAAAGATAGTAAATTAAAAACTCATAGAAAATGAACAACTACCTAGTAAATAAACATAATTTATCCTTTTAACATCTTTCAACACCTATTCCAAACCGTTTTATGTAAACAATTTTTACTTTTTGTGACTTTTTTTCCTTTCCACTAAGTTTAGAAGAAAAAATATTTGTGTCTCATTCAGAATTTCCTCTAAACTGAGAATCTCTTGTATCACTGTTTCAATGAAAACATGCTCTTGCCTACAATTATTCCTAAGTGGATATTCAATGCTTTTATAGATATGAGCTCAACAGCTCGTCCCTTCAATTCCCCTATCTTGGTCGATGGAGAACGTTAAAGAATATAGAATCATATACAGTTGTAGAAACTATGACATCATATACTATTAAGACCATCAATCATTCCTCTGTACCTTAATAAGAAAAAAATGCTTTAAATAATGGTTCCTTTTCGTATTACATGTGTGTTTGTGTGCATATGTGTGAATAACTGAAGTGTACAGCTTCTCACTCACACAAAAGTACTGAATGAAATATTCTATATTTTAGAAAGGAAAGTACCAATGATTTTGATACATTTTGAAGGTCAGTAATGTTCAGCATAGAGCAATATGTGGAGAACAATAGCTCCTCAGAGAGTGGAAAACATGGTCCTCTCATTATCCATAATCTCAGCTGGTCACCATGGTAACAGCATTTTATTTTCCAAGATGTAAGCCTTTATAGTTCTGTAGAATTCACTTCCTGGGCCTCCAGACACATCGGCGGCATCTAGTGGCTGAGACCTCAGCTGAATTTTTTTGCGATTTAGCGCTTGCAATGTGATGTTGAAAACTGATGTCACGCACACATGGCTAACTATGCCTATATTTCTTACTTATCATGATGGATGATTATAATTTCTCAGAGAAATATTTGTGGGTTGCAGTCCAAATATAAAAAGATAAGAATGAAAGTAAAATAAAGTTATTTTACTGCAATGCCTCTTAGAAAGATTTTTGCAAGGAAATTGAGGAGTGGTGGGTCATTGCATTTTCTCTAAAAAGAGAAATTTGGAAGAGTAAAGTTACCAGATATGATGAAATAGTTGCTCAAGGAATGCACAGAAAAATTTCTGGACTCCCTAGGAGAAGGATTTGTTAAAGCTTCAAAGTCATCATTTCCTCTGGTGAACCCTGAGAGTTACCCACTTTCATTTATAACTTGAGTATCTGTTATTATCTGAATTATTACATATTGCAGATAGTTAGCAGAGTCTAACCTAATATTAATTGTGAATGGGGAAATTCAGAAATTCTATTTTTTCCCAGGTAGGTAGTGTGGGGTTTTGAAAAACACATAGATGCCCAGAGGATACTTGTTTGTGGCACCTCATGGGTATGTATTCTTGAGCATAATCTTTAGAAGCAGTTCTCAATTCTGAAAGGATATTAAGAAAAAGGCCAGCACTCAGACTCTGCTTTGAACTAGCTGAACCAGAAACAGTTAAAGTAGAACCTCAGCAAATTGAAAAAAAAAAAAAAAGAAGAAGAAGAATATGGGTAATCACACCTCAGGATCTCTTAAACTTCATACCTCCATGGCCATAGTTTGGACCAGTCAGTGACTGTCAGCATCACTTGGGGACTTGTTGGAAAGAAGAAGAAGAATATGGGTAATCACACCTCAGGATCTCTTAAACTTCATACTTCCATGGCCATAGTTTGGACCAGTCAGTGACTGTCAGCATCACTTGGGGACTTGTTGGAAATGAATACACATTCACGTTTGAGAGGCAATAAAAATTCATGGAGTTCCTCCTAGTTAGGAAACCTTGTCAAATATAACTTAACCATATATGGAAGAAAAAAAACAAAACATATCAAAGTTAATCATGAAACCAAGCATGGGAAGGAGGGAGGAGGAGGGAAGGGTCAGGGGTTGGGTAGGGGCTGATTGGGTCATGTGTGCGTGTATATCTCCACAAGTTTTTTTTTTTTAATCCCATTAAGATGTATGACTACAATGCACCAATAAAAACTTATTTAACAAAAAAAGGAAAGTCTGAAGTAAGCCTGAAAAACTTATGTTTTTGAAAAATTTTGTTTTTCTGTGTGTATTAGTTTCCTGTTTTATCTGACATTATTACCCAAAAGTTACTGGAAAAACGAAATAAAAATGATCAGTAAGTACTTTGTGAATAGAAATATACTATATAAATGATGTGATTCATTTTTTCTTCAAGTAACTGACATTTATTGAGTACCTACTGTGTTCCAAGTGCTTTAACGGGTATAAGTGAAAGAGCTGCTGCGGATGATGCTCAAGGTTGAATCATTACCATAAATAAGTTTTTATTTATTTATTTATTTATTTATTTATTTATTTATTTATTTATACTGGAGGTTAAACCCAGGAATATTCTACCTTTGAGCTACACCGCCAGCCCTTTTTGTTTTTTATTTTTTAATTTTTGAAATAGAGTTTCGCAAAGTTACTGAGGCTGGCCTTGATGTTTCTGCCTCAGTTTCCCAAGTATGTCTCAGTACTTGGGAAGGTGTTCATAACCATGCCTGGCTTGAAATAAATACCTCTTAGTAAATACCTTTCCAAAAGTTTCATTTGCTTCTCTTATGCATTAGAGAAATTTTAATATAAATGAATTTCAAAGAAATGCTTTTATTAATCATAAAGCATGAGTTAAATTCTTATCATATATTCTGTATCATTCATTATTTTCTTCCATATTGAGGATTGGACCTAGTAGTGCTCTACCATTGAGCTACATCCCCAACCCTTTTTTTCTTTTTTCTTTTTTAACTTTGATAAATGGTCTTATTAAGTTTTCTAGGCTGGCCTTAAACTTGTGATCCTCCTGTCTCAGCCTTCCTAGTAGCTGGAATTATACACATGCACGTTGTGCTCAGCTTCGAATCTGTATTTATTTTGGTGTTGGGTTTTTTTTTTTTTTGTCAGAGTGTCCATCATAGCCTAACTTTAATAATGTCCATGTTAGTTGGTTCCTTAAAGAATATTAATAAAACAATCAATGTATTGACAATGACAATAAATTATATATTAAACTAGTTACTTTTTTATAATGATGTAAATGTTTATGGACAGAAGTATTGGGTCATGTTTTTTTAAAAATAAACTCTCATGTGGAATACTGTATGCAGGAAATGTATTGAGAACCTCTCTTGAAACAACACGTGTGAGAGAATGAGATGAGTAGGAGACTGAGAAGAGAAAAAGAAAAGACATGCATTTGTGCTAGATAATTCTTGTTCGAGGTCCTACAGGAAGCTCTGAGACTAGAACGCTTGATTATCCAGAGAGGGCTTCAGCTGAGGGCAGGAGGCCAATACTTTGTTGCATGACATCAACCAGCCATCAGATGTGGGCTGCCTCCAGGAAGGGCGTACAAAATTAGTGGAAGCAGAACCAGGTGGCTGAGGGCAATATTCAGGGACAGACTAAGCTGAGAGCTGCTGACAGACAGCAGCTATGTGCCAGCAGCTTAGGAGTGGGATTCTTTGGTTCTGAAGGGGAGGAATCTGAACCATGAATCACATTTAGAACCTAAGTGCTACTCTGTTTGTACCTACCTACCTACTCTGTGGTTCCTCCAGAGCTAGTTTTTAAGCTCTTTCTTCCTCAGATCCATTCTGCATTTCATAATTTGCAATCTGAATAAAATCTTTGTCCCAACTAAATCAGAAAACTAAACTCTTCTTGGAACACATTTAAGATTCTTTTATCCAATGCTTTTTGCTTTCTCCTCACTACTTGTCTGAAGTTTCCTGGTCCATTTTATTAATTTTTCTTGGCCTACTTAGCCACTGATTTAAATGCTGTGTTTCCTATGAAAACACTTAACATAGGATTTCTCAAACTCGAATGATTGTGTAAATCACAGGATCTGGGTATCTGCCAAAATGCAGGTTCAGATTCAGTAGGTCTGGGTTGGGGTCTGGGATTTTGTATTTCTAGGCTATGACTATTCTGTTCCTTCAGTGGAAGGAATCTACCTTGTCTATGTTTCAATAATAGCCTCTTTATCTATAGCATTCTTTATTGCACAAAACTTATCATTTTGTAGAGTGTATTATATTATAGTAATCTAAATGTACCCCATAGTCATCTTGCAAGCTCTCTGCATTTTATTAGTTACATTTTATGTTGTTTATTTTTCTGTATTTCTCGCAGTGCTTAGCAGAGTGCTAGTGTGGTTTAGGCACTCTGGAGATCTTTGCTGATTGATTATGTAAGAAAGGACAAACATGCAGTTTGTGACTTTTCAAAAGTGTGGGAGTTTTTCAGTTTTTACAGTCTTCTGCCTGCTGAATGAGAACTTTGGTGATGGATTTTCTGAGTACCAATAGTGTTCTTCATCCACCCCAAATAGCAAAAGTTTCTACATCCCAAAGAATATATTTTTGAATACGTCTTTGGTATTCCTGTTGAACTAACCACAAATTACATTAGTTTAAGAAAGCGGTACCCTCTCACCACTAATATTCAAGGGCATAGAAAATAAAAAGAATTATAACTAAAGATACAAGAAAAGTAGAACATATTTGTTTTTAGTTTCTTGCACTATAAGCCCACATAGACTCCCATTTTCTCTATTTTCTCAGGAACAGTGAAATGGAGCATTCAATGATACTTGTCAATGGCCCTTTCCTGTTCTTGGGGATTGAGAAACAAGCTCATTATTTCTGAAGAGCATCAATCGAAGAAGAGTTTCAAGCCTATTTTCAGGTAATACTTGACACTAACATTTGATTGATAGCTATAACCAAATGGCTATTCCAATTTTCTTACTCTGATTAATTCCATCTTCCCATTTAAGTCCCCATTTGTCATCAATATACTCTTATTATTCTGTTGCTTTACTCTTGGCAAAATTGTAGATTAGGAAATGTGACTCTTTCCCTGACTCATTTTAAATAAATTAATCAGAATGGGTGCTTGCACAATCTAAAAACCTCATGTATTGGGCATAAACTTCTCATTACATGATTGTAAGTCATGAGTTTGCAGCTAAACCTGTGGCCCTTTTAGTGATGCAGTGTGTCACAACCTATTGGCTTGGGTCTTTTGTCCAGGTGGATGTTTCTGCTTTGGAGATCATTATAATTTTATACACACACACACACACACACACACACACACACACACACACACATATATGCATATGTAAACTTATTGGTATTCAGATGATGAAAGAATTCTAAAGATACTTTTCAGTGTGCTTCAAATTCTTAGGGAAGCCAGGAGAGTTAATACTAAATATTTGATAAGGTACAATAATATGAAAGAACTCTAATAAGCTCCTTTAGTCAAAGACTACAGAATTGTGATGAGTATTGCTTGTTACTGGTTGACAGCCTATGTATACTCATAAATTGGTTATTTTGTTGGAAACTTGGGCAGCAAGCATAGCTGTGCATATTGATGTTATTATACAAATCAAATATGTTTAAAGAGACTGGGTTAGCAGTCTCAATATTAAAAGGCTATGCTTGACTCTTTCTCTTGGTCTTAATTTCTGTATCTCTTTATAATTGATTAATGTTCATTGGTATAGTAGGTATGAATAATTTATGACTCACATAGCTGCTGGCTTATTAATTGTTTAATTTCAGAGAAAGTAACTATATATTAAGGAAATTCAAGTTGTCACTCTGAGCAGCCAAGTGATTTTATACACTGTATTATTGCACAGTCAAGAAGTAGAGTGTATCCTACACCCTGAGTTTCCTACAGGGCTTAAAAAGAAAAATACTAATAAAATGCAGAAGTCATTTTTAGAAGGCTAAAAGAGCAACTGGCTTGGCCTGGTTGAGGAGACTTGGCCTGTGTGCTTTGGGTTTTCTGCCCAACTTCACCCCACCTCATACATTTTCTTTTGTCTCATTCAATGTTCATCCAATATGCCAGCCATAAAATAAAGCTAATTGAATGAACAATGCTTATTATTTAAAGAAAACATAAGTATGGAAAAGAAAGTTATAATTAACCTTAGATATATTAAAATATCTTTGTAATTTAGAAAATGATTTTAATTTTGAGAAATTAATATAATAAGAGAATGTATGATAAATTTGCTCTGTTTAGTAACATGTGTGGAATAGCATTGCTGTCTTAGAGGAATACATAGTTTTCATCACACTCGATAAAAATGACATTGTTCTCAAAATTTTATTGTTAAAAACCCAAAACAGTTGCTGGGTGTGGTGACACATGCTTGTAATCTAAGTACCTGAGAGACTGAGAGAGGGGATTGCAAGTTTATGACTAGGTTTAGCAACTTAGACCCTTTGCCACTTAGATACTTTGTAAACAAAACAAAATGCCTGGGAGTTTAGTTTAGCTTGGAGATAGAATGGCTCTGGGTTCAATCTTCAGTAAAACACACACACACACACACACACACACACACACACACACACACACACACACATCAACACACAACTGTCATACACTATTTAAAATAAACATCTACCACTTTGTTACAGTACTTTTTTTGGGGGGGGGTGGTAATGGAGTTCCTGGAAACCCTTCTACGTCTGGGTTACACTCCCAGACCTATTTTTATACTTTTTTATTTGGAAACAGGGTCTCTTAAGCCAGTGTGGCTGGCTTCGAACCTGCAGGATCCTCCTGTCTCTGCCTCCCAAGCACGGGGATTACAAGGGTGAACCACCACGCCCAGCTATAGTACTTTTAAATACATTTGAGAAATGAAAGTTTTAATCAAAATAGCATCAAGAAAATCAACAATGTAGCAGAAAAATATAAACTCCAAACTTTTGTTTCCTTTGAAAATAGATTTTATTGCCACACATATTTTTTGTTGTTTTTGAGAACCATTGATAAGATTGCTTTCTTCCATCTTTGAAATATTTTAATTGAGTGATATAAATCATCTTACATTAGAGAGTACAGGCAATGCTTTATCCCAAAGGTGACTTGTACTGGATATAGGAGAAGTAAAATGATTTTGAAGGTTTGTCCTCCTCCTCATCCTTTTTTTTTTTTTTTTAACAGCTTAGTCCAAAACATTCCCTAGTCCTTGGTTAGCTGCTATGTAGCCCACAATATGAGGCTGTGGAAGGAAGCCTGAGCTTAATGATAGGACACTGGAAAATATTGCTAATTACTTTTGTCCCTTCTTTCAAGAAGTGGTGAATTAGTCGTTCATGTCAAAATACCCGACATAATCAACTTAAAAGAGGAAAGAGTTATTTGCTTTCATGGTTTCAGAGGATAGAGTCCATGGTCGGCTGGACCCATTGCTTTGGGCTTGACTCAAATTGGAACACTGTAGCTGAGGGGTGAGAGGAAAGCTGTTCAGTCCATATTCTGTTTTTTAGAAAGCACTAAAAGAGCTCTTTCACTCCTTTCTACTAGGTCCCGCTTCCCACACTTTTCATAGCCTCTATAAGTCTACTCAAATCATGAATCTATCAGGGAATGAATCCACGTGTGAGGCCAGAGCCTCATGACCTATTCCCTCCCCAAGGATGCCAGCTCTGAACACAGCTGCGTGCAGAGAACAGGCCTTTGGCACATGAGACTTGGGGGACATTACAGATTCAACCAGAACAGTGGCAAGAAAGAGTTTGTGACGTGTAATCTTAGAAAATGAAAGGAGGAAAGAGTGTAAGAATATTCAATGTTCAGAAAGCAGAGATAAATGGCATTTACGGATCTTGGTTATGCCTTACTTTTCCTGATAGACTGTGAGCTCCTTAAAGGCATGATGGCCCATTTTAAATTTAGTTTTATACAATCTGTGTCTTATATAATAAAATGGGGTTGCAGATGCATTTGCTTCAATCTTTACAATGGTCTATCTCAATAATTTTTCCTTCATCTAAGTCAGACTTTGACTCATTGCTCCTTCTATTCCAGACTACCTTCAAGTTTATGCATGGTTAGTGTTCTCCTGTACATACTAATTTATTTATTTATTTATTTATTTATTTATTTATTTATTTATGTATTTTGCAGATTTGGGGATGGAACCAAGGGGCATTTGATCTCGGAGCCACACCCCCTGCCCTATTTTTTATTCTTTATTTTGAAACAGGGTCTCACTGAGTTGCAGAGGGCCTCACTAAGTAGCTGAGTCTGTCTGCAAATCCCAATCCTCCAGTGTCAGCTTCCCGAATGCTGGGATTACAAGCATGTGTGCCACCATGCCCGGTTTGTACAGACTAATTTAAAATGAAGGCATTCTTGTTACTCATTTACTCAAGGCTAAACTTTGTATTGGTACAAGTGAATCTTTCTCCAGAGCATTACTTTGTCGCTTATTTTTTTAAATAATGTATGTGTATAGGTATATGTGTGTATACATATATTTATGCATTTATCAGTGCATTATAGTCTACTAACATAATGTAGTTTATAGTGATAGTGATATACTTGTACACAGCACTTGATAAGCTACCCCTGGCTCCCTCCCGACTCTCCCTCTTCCCCATACATGGTATTGAGGTCATTGGTACATGATGTCAATGAAAGTGTTTCCTTCATTGATTCTTCCTCCCATCCTCAATCCTCCAGTGTTGGCTTCCTGAATTCTGGGATTACAAGCATGTGCCACCATGCCCAGCTTGTACATACTACTTTAAAATGAAGGCATTCTTGTTACTACCTCCCTCACTCTACTGGGATTTCTCTTCCATTATCCTAAGTTCCTTTTATATCCTGATTATTTCCTAGCTTCTGCATATGAGAGAAAACATATGATCCTTCACCTTCTATGACTGGCTAATCTCACTTAACATAATGTTCCCAGGCCCATCCATTCTCCTGTAAATTACATAATATTGTTCTACTTAATTGCTGAGTAGAACTCCATTGTGTGTATATCTCATAATTTTGTAATCCATTCATTTATTGATGGATGCGTAGGTTGCTTTCATAATTTGTCTATTATGAATTGTACTGCTATAAACAGAGACATAGATATGTTACATGTTATTCTGATTTCAATCCCTTTGAAAAGATATTCAATAGTGGTATAGCTGGATCATATGGTGGATTCATTCCTAGTTTTCCAAGGAATCACCACACTGATCTTTATAGTGGCCACAATAATCAGGAATCCTATCAACAGTATATAAGAGTTTCTATTTCCCCACAATTCTGATAGCATTTATTGTTTTACTTCTTGATGATTGTCATTTTTTGTGTGTGTGGTACTGGCGTTCAAACCCAGAGGCTCTCTACCTCTGGGCTAGACTCCCAGACACACACACACACACACACACACACACACACACACACACACACACACACACATATATATATGTATGTATATGTATGTATATGTATATATGTATATATATATATATTTTTTTTTTCGGAATCGTGGATTGAACCCAGGGGCATTTTACCTCCGAGCTACACCCCCAACCCTATTTATTATTCTTTATTTTGAAACAGGGTCTCATTAAGTTGCTGAGAGCCTCACTGAGTAGCTGAGGCTGGCTTCAAATCTGCGCAATACTTCTGTCTCAGTCCCCCAAGCACAGGGATTACAAGAATACGCCACCACACCTGGCTGATGATTCTGATGATTGTCATTTTAATTGGAGTTAAATAGACTCTCAATATAGTTTTAATTTGTATCTATGCAATTGCTAACAATGTAGAACATAGACCAGTGGAATAAAATAGAACATATAGAAACAAATCCACAAACTTATGACCAATTAATTTTTGACAAAGTTGGCAAAAACATATATTAGAGAAAATATAAAAAATGGTGTTGGGGAAACTAGTAATCCATTTTTAGAAAAAGGAATTGAATCCCTTCCTCTTACCCTGTGTAAGAGTCAATTCAAGATGAAGATGTATCAAAGACCAGAAAATTAAATCAGGGACTTTGAAATTGCTAGAGAAAGAAAGAGATCTAATGCTCCAATATATACACGTAAGTAGATACTTTCTTAATAAGACTTTCAAGTCACAAAAAATTTAAAAAAGAATCAATATATTGTATTGCATTAAATTAAAGACTTATTTTAATCAAAGGAAACCATCTAGAGTCTAAAGAGAAAGCCTACAGAATAGGAGAAGATCCTTGCCACCTATTTCCCTGTTAGAGGACAGATATCTAGAATATACAAAATACTTGAAAGACTTAGGACTAAAAATGGGTGTTGGTTTTTGTCAAACACATTTTCAGCATCTTTGAGATGAGCATGGGATTTTAGTCCTTAGTTATGTTTATGTGAAGAGTTACATGAATTGTTTTTCATATGTTGAATCAACTTTGTATCCCTGGGATGAATCTGATTGGTCATGGTGGTTAATTGTTTTGATGTGGTTTTGAATGCATGTTGCTAGTATTTTGTTTAGAAGTTTTGAGTCTAAGTTTATCAGTGATGTTGTTCTGTAGTTTTCCTTTCTTGAACTGTCTTTATCTTCTTTTGGTATTAATGTGATGTTGGCTCCATAGGATATATTTGGGGAAGTCTCTTTCTATTTCATGGGATAGATGGAGAAGTATTGGGATTAGATCTTTTATAAAGGTTTATAAAATTTTGCTGGGAAACCATCTGAGATTTTCTTTAATGTTAGGCTCTTTATTACTATTTCAATCTCTTTCATTGCTATTGGTTGATGTAATTTTTATATCTTCTTGACTCAATTTAGGAAAGTTGTGTCAATAAATTTTCTAAGACTGGCTGATATGACTTAGCATAATATTTTCTAGTTCCATCCATTTTCATGCAAATGATAAAATCTTGTAATTTTTATGTGTGTATATATATGTATATGTGCATATATATATATATATATATATATATATATATATATATCACATTTTTATTATCCATTCATTTGTTGACATATATCTAGGTTGGTTCCATAATTAGGCTATTGTAAATTGTATAATAATCATGTATTTTACACCAACCATGAATCCATTTAAAAAGAAATTCATTAGTGAGGCCCTTTGCAACTCATTGAGACCTTGTTTTAAAATAAATAATAAAAAATAGGGCTGGGGGTGCAGCTTGGAGGTAGAATGCCTCTGGGTTCCATTCCCAGTACTGCAAAAAAGAAATTTATAAAATAATTCCATTTACAATGAACTAAGAAATATGAAGAAATAAATATAACCAAGAAGGGAAAAGATCTCTTCAGTGAAAATTATAGAACATTAAAGAAGAAATTGAGACTTCCGGGAAGATGGCGACCGAGAAAAGCGGGACTTAAGAGCCCCGCTAACAACCAATCTCCATTACCACAAAATCAGCGCCTTTCATAGCCAGAAAACACCATCACCAGAGAAACAAAACAATCACCAGGCTCCAGAGAGAAAGCGGACTGAGAACAGAGCCAGAGCCACAGAGGAGATAAACCGGCCTCACGCCCGAGAACGCGGCAGCAGCGCCATACTGCCGGCGGCAGCGGCGAATTCACCGGACTGCCAAAGCAAGCCGAGGTGAGCCGCTGCGGAACAGCCAGGCGGGATCTTTCAGCGCAGGGAGCATCTAAAGCTCCCAGTGGCTGGGCTCAGCACACGCTGCAGGGACTCAGAGTGGAACTCAAAACCAGAGAAGAAAAAATACGCCAGCCTCATGGCCGAGGGCATGGCAGCAGTGTTATATTGCGGCGGCAGCAGCAGTGAATTCACCGAGTCCAGTACAGCTACATCTGCGTACTCAAGAACAGTGAGTCAAATTGCGGGCCACAGAGGAGAAATCCCAGTACTGTACTCCCTGGGACTTGACCCAGTGGGGGAGTGGCGGTGGCAGAGATATCACACCATAGGAGAACATACAACTTGGCAACCCCACAGTCTAAAGCAGCCTCTATCGACTCCCTGGGTCGGAGACTCTGTGATACAACCCAGTAAAGGAGTAGTGGGGTCAGAGATACTACAGACTTGAGATCCAGAACACCTTAAGCAAAGTCATAGTGACCCAAGGGAAGAACTCAGAGAAGGCACAAACTTCTGAAATCATGGGAAAGAGGAATAACACTGGAGCAATGAATGCCCACAACCCCACAACATCAGAACCTGATAAAACAGAAAATCAGAGATTTCTAGAAGATCAAATCAGGAAAATAACTGTAGAAATAATAGAGGTGCTTCGAAAAGAATTCAGAGAGAGCCAAAAAGAGATAAAGGATGCAATTAATGAAGTAAAGGCCTCAATTCAAAGCATGAACAACCGATTAGACCACATGGAGAACAGAATCTCGCTCTTAGAAGATGATCATTCCAAAAATGAACGCATAGTTTCTAATCTAGAAAAAAATATCCAACAGCAGGAATCTGACATTGAAGAAATATGGGCCCATTTTAAGAGAGCTAACCTAAGAATAATTGGAATAGAGGAGGGAAATAAGAAAGTGAAACCAAAGGGATCAACAATCTCTTCAAGGAAGTAATAGCAGAAAATTTTCCAAACATAGAGCAAGAGGTTGATACACAGGTCCAGGAAACTTATAGAACTCCTTTTAGACAGGATCGGAGAAGAGGATCCCCACGCCACATAATTGTCAAAATGACCAATGTGGAAGCCAAGCAGAGAATCTTAAAGGCAACAAAAACAAAGGACCAAGTGACATTCAGAGGCAAACCAATTAGAATCACTCCAGACTTCCCAAACCAAGTCATGAGAGCCAGAAGGGCTTGGAGTAACATATTCCAAACTCTGAAAGAAAACAACTTCCAACCAAAAATTTCCTACCCAGCAAAACTTTCTATCAAATTAGATGGAAAAATAAGAAGCTTCCATGACAAACAGAAACTGAAGGAATTTATGTCTTCAAAACCAGTGCTAGAGAAAATACTCAAAGAGATTAACTACAAAGAAGAAATAGGTAACACTCACCAGAACAAGAGAAACAAGATTTTCCATCCAACAGACAACTAAGATTGGTTATCTGTGGAGATTCATTATTTATGTTAGTCTTTTAGCTATCTCTAAAGGGTATTGTTTGCCTTTATTGTTGTTAATTTTTAGGATTTCTAGTTGGAATATTAATATACCTTCAGATATAGCATTTGGAAATATTTTATCCCATTCTATTAGTAACTTTTAACTCTGTTTACATTGTCTTTGGATATACAATATTTTTTTATTTTTTTAGGGAGTTTGTATACTCTTCTGTTGCCTGTGCCATTGAAATCATATCCAAAAATCACTGCCAATTTCAATGTTGTGAGGTTTTATGACCCAGATTTTTTTCTCAAAGTTTATAGTCTTAAGATTTATATTTAGGTCTTTTATCTATTTTGAGTTAATATTTGTATATGGGATTAGGTAAGGGTCCAATTTTATTCTTTTCCATGTAAGTATTATTTTTCAACAATATTTAGTTAAAATATTATTATTTCCACCACCAAATGTTCGTGGAAACCTTGTCAAAAATAACTTGACAATATAGGGAAGAATTTAGCTCTAGGCTTTTATTTAACTCCAATGGTTTATATATCTGCCTTTAGAACAGTACTACACTGTTTCAATTATTGTAGCTTTATATGGTTTGAAATCAGAAAATATATATCTTCTAGCTTTGTTCTTTTTCAAGATCGTTTTGGGTATCTAGAGTCCATATTCCATATTAGGATAGATTTTTTTCTGAAAAATAAATATATAAATATATGATAGTTTCACCTAAAAAATAGAAAAAAATATTCTCTGGTAAAAAAGAAAGCAAAAAGAAATATTGAACTGTTATCTTTAAGTCATCAAAAGCTTGGTATCAGACAAATGAAACTGTTATGTGAAATTATCATTTTTAATTTTGGATAAATTGCTATAATACTAGATGTCAACCACTAAGCCAAGCATGGGAAGGAAGGATGGGAAAGGAATGGGGTGGGGATGGGGGGGGGTTGACTGGGCGATGTGTGCATGTATATCTACAAAAGTTTGTATCCCACTATGATGTATGAATACAGTGCCCCAATTAAAAAAAATGTAAAAAAAAATTATCAGTTATCACCTGGAATAAAAAAAAAGATGAGAAAAAAAAGAAATTGAAGAAGACTTAAAAGATGGAAATACTTCTTATGTTCTTGCTTAGCCCTCAAAATGTCATAAAAATGTCCCCCAAACAATGTACAGATTCAATATAATCCCTACCCAAATGCCAATGTTGTTCATTAAAGGGATTTAACAGTTTTAAAATACATATGGAAAAAATAGCTAAAGAAATTCTGACCAATAAGAACCATGCTGTAGGTATTAAAACACCTGATTTCAAATTATACTACAGAGCTATAGTCATAAAAACAACATGGTATTTGCACAGAAACAGACACATGGATTGATGAAACGCAATTGAAGACAGAGAAATAAATCATCACACTTACATATACTTGATTTTGGATAAAGAAGCCAAAAATATATGCTGGAAAAAAGACAGCCCTCAGTTATGGAAGGTCAAATGGGTTAACATAATCTTCTGAAGTTATTATAAAGAGTAAAGAATTGTATATTTTTAGATAAATATGTGTGTTGCCTAGCATTTGGTTGCCATGTTGTAGAAATTTGCTAAATTATTTTGAGAAAGAGAGGGACAGGACCTGCCACACACCTTGGACATATTCATTTGGCAATAATGTTTTGCTGTCAGTAAGCAGGGAAAGCTTGAAAGAAGAAATTTATGAGACATCTTTCTTCTCAGGAGAGTTTCCTTTTAAAACACTAGAAATCTCAGTATTTTATGTCTGTGAGTACCACTGCATATATCATCAATAAATGTTTATAAAAGAGGGATTAATTTTTCCTGTCATATACAAGGTCTTCTAACTTTTAAGAGCAGTGGTACCTGCTTAAATGCATAAAAATAAACAGAAAATAGTTACAAAAAGATCCAAGAGTTTTGTTTATCAAGAAAAGAAAGCAAGTATGAAGTCAATGATTCTGTTAAAAATAAAAGTATCTTGAGTAGCCTGAGTTTTTTCTACATATTGATACAGATCTAGCCATTTTGCAGACTTTTATTTGCTCTTACTTATCTGGCAGTTCTATTCTATGCCTATTCTATGTTACACCTGATTTTTATAGTCAAGTTGGGCAAATACACATTTTACGTACATTTTAAGAAATACATATACATGAATTTGTTTAACATTTTTAAAACCAGTATTTACAATTATATTTATTTATTTATTTATTTATTTATTTATTTATTTATTTAATTTTCTTTTTTGGTGGTACTGGGGTTCTGGGAAGACCTTCTACCCCCGGGCTACACTCCCAGGCCTATTTTATATTTTATTTGGAAACAGGGTCTCTTAAGCCAGCGAAGGCTCGCTTCAAACCTGCGTTATCCTCCTGTCTCAGCCTCCCAAGCACAGGGATTACAAGTGTGTGCCACCACACCCGGTAAATTTTTACAATTATATATTAGCTCATCAAAGCATCTTGAGGTTTAATACTCATTTGATGCCAGGATAAATAATTTTTTTCCACAAGTTTTGTTTATCTCCAGCATTTTTAATTGTCGCAATTGCAACCAGGGATATGGTAGATATGTAAAACAAACCAGAGAATTAGTCTTTCTATAACTTTAGAAGTGAAAAATGGTGACAATGTTGACTTCCCTGGGGGATTGGGCTAAAATCTGGGAAGTACTCAGAGAGAATCAGTGTCAACAGTGTACACACTTGTGCTGTCCATGCAGAGAAGTTCTCCCTCCCTCCTACCCGCCCCATCTCTATCATGTGAGTGGTGTGATATGGCCTTTCTATTTTTTGTAGAACATTCTCTCAGTTCAAAGCTATCCCACTGCACATTATATGGGTGGCTCAAAATTGTGTCAGGTTTATTTACTTTTCCTTTTAGCTAAATTTAGAAGAGTATGTAAATCAGTCTGGCTAACATTTAAGGACATTTATTCCCACAGTCAGATATTTTTCTAAGGTGATTTCTGTTCTTGTATTTTTCAACTTAACATGCAATACAAATTAATTTTATAATGAAATATAAAAGTCAATATATATCTTTTTTTTTTGCAGAGTTTTGTTATGCTTTCTAACATGTCTTTAAAAAATCCAACAATAGGCAAACACTTTACTATGGTACAAAACTTTTACCTTTTGTTTAAGAAAGCCACAACCTAACAGTACAAAAACTATTTTTACTAAATTATAACTTTAAAACATTTTACTTTTTATCCCCCTTATTGTGTCTGTGAGGAAAATGAGTAACCAATGAATCATTATTTCACCCAAACTTAAGACAATTGGAGCTAAAGTCAGCCCACTGGAGTTATCTTGTAATGCAGAGATTTGAAAAGAAGATTTAGAGAATCCTAGTACTTCTAGAGAGACCTCTTGGGATTGTTAGAGAAAAGGGGAAGATCTAAATTCATTTTAAAAGAATTCTAAGGATTAAAAATACACTTGAAAAGCCAATGATTTAAAAAACTTTAAAACTAAAAATAATAGAGTATAGTTCAGGTATATCTTGCTTTACAATGTCAAATATGTATGAATTTATAATACTTTTGAAGTATTTTACTCAAATTTTAATTGTATTTTATTACCTTGATTTATTCCAAGATCTTTGATAATCTTTATTAAGTTAAAATTAAATTACTTCATAATAACGAATAACATTTTTGTGGATTTTCAAGTAACCAAGTTTTGTAAATCAGAGAACCTCTGTTAAAGAAGATATCATTCACTATGTTTCAAATTGATTTTTTCCCAGTTGAAATGCTATTTTTATATCATCTTCAGTATTTAAGTTCTTATTTAGATGTATTGTTAACCTAAAAGGTGTTTTTTCTTTACCAAACCATTACAAAAATTCCTAAAATTGGCTACAAAACAGGTTTAAGAGTAATTTTAATGTAAAAAAACAGGTTTAAGAGTAATTTTAATGTAAAAGCAAATCTGTGAAAAGTACATATAATGTTTATAAAGCCAAATTTCATCATTTAATGGGAACTTTCTCAGAATTTTGAAAATTGTAAGAATGATAACATGCGTACATGCTTTCAAGGATCACTATGGAATTTTTAGCATCATAGCATAACATCTATATATGAGAAATTAATAGCTTCCCCTACATCCCTTTCTTGCCATGGGCATCTTCTGTCATTGCTCTCATCAATATTCTCCTAGCATGGGGGCAAGGAGATGAGTGACCCGGAGGGAAAGAGGCGACCTGGTGAGCTCTTCAGTCCTTGGAGCACCTGTTATCCATAGATTTCAAAGCACTTAATCCTGTTTGATGGTCCTGTGAGTTAAGAAGTGCTTTACTTCTTGGCTGTGAGCTTGTCATAGGTCTCCAGTACATTATTGGAAAATACAAGCCCTGGGCTATTTTCCTGACTCCTGGGTCAATGTTCAAGTCAAGAGACAACACTTAAGCCTTGGCTGACAGGGGGATTGGGTGCTGATGGCTAACACTGGTGTAATCGATCTTCATGCATCCTGTTTACCCATATGTACAAAACCTGCCAAATTAGACATCCCACACTGCAGGCTCTCAGTGGATAGAGAATTATGATCTTCCATGGAAATTTGAATAATTTAA
This sequence comes from Muscardinus avellanarius, assembly GCF_963383645.1. Lineage (NCBI taxonomy): Eukaryota > Metazoa > Chordata > Mammalia > Rodentia > Gliridae > Muscardinus > Muscardinus avellanarius. Next base: position 60,719,394 of record NC_137789.1, on the reverse strand, counting down.
GGAGCACACAATTGTGCCATGAACAACTGAAGTCAAAGAAAAGAATGGCATAATTTAAAAGGCCTTGTGATAAAATATAATTTGGAGGAACTACATTAAGACATAAATCACTTAACTTATGAGATATTTATAGACATTGACTTTGTAAAGCAACTTTGAATTGGACTGTGTTTATTAGTGAATGAGAATTTATTTCTCTATATCGCATGAGCATTTCTTGGCAGGCAAACTGTGCTCAGGCTACAATGAGCTTCAATGAAGTGCTTTCACATTCCCTTCCCACTGAGTTGAAAGCCTTCTTATACTCTCTCAAGTGTGTTTCTTTTCCCATGGAGGATGGCTTTGTTGAAAATTGCTTCCTCTTCTCTTGATTATTGAATCAAATATTATATTCAGTTCTTCAATACTTTATAGAGTGTTGGTAAAAAATGAAACATAATGAATGTGAGTCTTCTTTATATTTTGAAGGTTATATAGATTCAGCTCTAAAAAATTTAGTGGGGCTAAGCCAGGGTTGGAAGAGGGATACTACTTAACTGACTTATCTCTTTCTCCATGTCTACTCCCCTTTCCAACATTTTTCTTTCTGTCTCAATAGTCAAAATCAGGGCTTGGAATCCTCGTGTATCCTTTGAGTGTACTCTTTTGTTTCATCCCAGTGGAGTTTTTTAAACCAAATGTAATTCATCACAGTTTCTAAACAGAGCAATGTCCCATATTACCGAATTTATTTTCTTTTTTTTCTCTTCTCTTCACCATTAATATTAATATGATCTTAAAATGTTTCTAATACAACAAAAAGGCAAAATTAAAGCATCTAAATTAAAGCAATTGTACTCTTACCACACATAAAATTCAAATTGCCAAAGAACTTAAAATTCCTGAACTTTAAGTGCTTTTCTACTTCAGAATTATAATGTGCATTATAAAAATATAGGTTACATCTCATCATAACTGTATTCTAAAATGTTTTTTCTTCTTAGGTAGGCATATTATAACATGTTTGTGCCATCCTTTCATGAGCAATTAAGTATAGTTGTTAAATCATAACTCTGAACTATGGAGCCACATTCTTCTAAAAGTGTGTCGTCAACTTCTATATTACTTTCCCATGCTTGAAATTTCTCATCTATAATATAAAAATAAGCTTTTATACTAAATACATTAATATATGTGGCACTTATCACACCATCCATGTTCTATGGAATTGCTTATTCATTGTCAAAGATTTATTAAGCTATCATAGATTATAATAGTGACTTCAATATGCTAGTAGTGTTGGTAGAGGCAGCTATTAATTAAATAATCACTTAATATAATCCAATATTATTATACAAGTAAAAATGTTAATAAAAAGCCCAGAGAAAGAAGTCAATACAGTTGATAAGAAGGCTGAAAATTGGGGAATCTGATTTATTCTGGTGTGAATGATAAGTCTTCAGTGAGGAAGAAACATTTGAACCGAGATCTAAAGGATGATAAAAGTTTATCAGCTTAGAGTGGGAAGCCTGTTCTGGAAAGAGGAATTGCCAAGGTTAGAACAGAGGTCATTAATATTGAGTAATCAGAAGAAGAGAGGGAAATGGATCTAACAGTAGCAGAAGAAAATCATCTCTTTATACAATAAGAAACTAGGATCAGGGCAGGCGAGTTCATAAGTTTGAGGTTTTCCTGTTTTTAAAGGAAGTTTTCATCTCACTGTATTCATTTTCTCTGTAGTAGGAGGTAAAGCAATATTCTAGGAATGGTGTTTCTGTGAGTTCTCGTGGTCTGAGAACAAAGCAAAAGCCTCAGAATCATTGTGCGGAGACATGGAAAGTTGCTTCAACAATGGATATGGTACAATTTCAAGAAGTATTAAGTTTCCCCTAAAGATTGGTGATTATTAATTTATACATAGGTGTCAATATTTAATCTCTAGCAGTTCTGAAGTCAGGGTTGGAGAAAGACTATGGGGACCATTCTAATTTTCCATCTTTCAAAGGCAGAGAGAAAAAGGGGTGAGATATTATAAATGCAATGGTTAGAAGATGCCCCATAAAATTTAATTGGATATGGATGGAAATGAAATTCTAAAGGGACTAATTATAGAGAGACAATAGAGAAATCAACAAATTGGTCTTTTCAGTTGTGATGAGTTTTAGGGTTGTGCTTAGACAAGTAATAATAAAAAATAATAAAAATATAATGATCAGAAGTAGAATTCTTAAAAATAATAAGATAAAGATTGGAGGAATTTCTGGAATGATAAAACCCTTTGTTTGGGAGAGTGGAGGGCCAAGAAATAGGTCAGTGGATATGGGCAGCTGAGAGAAATTGAGAGGATAGGATTTGGGATGAGTTGTCCATGTGGCTTTTAAAATCTCCCAGGATGATGGCAGAATTGTTATAAATAGAGAAATTGTGAGCTAAGTGCCAAGATTTTCAACAAATGTGAGGGCTGGGGGACTGGGATCTGACAGATGTGATTGTGAGAGTCATAATAGAATGGAATGAGCTTCAAAAAAACACAGTTTTATTATAAAAGCATAAGGGAATGATTGTCTAGAGATATTGACATGAACAGTTCATAAAAGAAAAAACAATTTTCTAATTCCAGCTTTTAAAAGAAAGTATGGTTTTTATGATTTTCTCATAATTTGTCATTAAAATACATATTTTTGACTCTAACACAATTAAAGGTGGAATGTCAGTTTTGGCTTAAGGCCTAAAATGCCCTTTTAGAACTTGCCAGCCTCTGGAAATTTTCGTATTATTTAAAGATCTTTGTTTTGAACACACATACCCTTTCTGTAGGTAGACCCTTCCTCACTAACTCACCAAACAGTACCAGATAATTTCTTAGTACACTGAAAAGTGCACATACTTAAAAAATTAAGAAAACATGATCGATTAATAATAAAAATCAGGATTTTTAAAATCAGAGGAGAAATAGTTGATAAATGTGTATTTAAATGTTTACATACAACTTAATTCATGATCTTATAGTAGGAAGGTGGTTTAATTACCCATTAGAAATTACTAATTTTTTTGTTCTTTAAGTCTGACATTGTAACTGCACAGCCAATATAGGAGATGTATGAAGAGAATGAAATTGTTTAGTTTGTGGAAAACATCAAAGCCAAGGTTGTCATGGTGAACTAGCACACCCAAGTTCAAGGGGGCATGGCTCACCAATGGGCAACCTTTAGTTGTAACACAGTAAAGATGTGTTCTTACAATATTTACCCAGTTTCCTTCCTAAATAACAAAGGGCTCTGCCCTGTTCCTGTTACCATTGTTTACCTTTGAAAATACTTATGTTAACTTTAAATTTGTAACTTTAAAACTGACATCATTATTAAGAAGTTATTAGAAGAGCACTGCACTGATGTTTCTCAAAACCTCATAAATTACAGCTGCGCACTGTAATCATTTCCTGAAAATATGGGTAGGTTAGGAAATGTCTACTCATTTTTAAAGTAACTTAAAAGAGATTCCAGTTGTATTATAGTTTTTAATGTTTAACCAGAATCATCTTTATTGTAAATCCTATCTTTATTCCACTGGGAGGGAGAGAAAAGCAAAGTACAAAGAGTATATACGTATTATAAATTATTGTTATGTATAATTAATACCTGAAAACATGTCCAAAATTCTGGGAAATTCACATATTGCTTTTTTAGATATGTGTTGTTGATGCATAAAAAGAGGTCTGTACTAATAAATGTCTCTTGAATTACACATGGTGTAAGAAAATGAAAGCCTTTGGGTTATGAATCTTGGATTTAAAGAGGTAATCATCAAATATTTAAGATGAAAACGCAGTAACACATGCTAGCTGTCATGTGTAAGTTTGGTGAATGTTATGACAAGGTTTTTAAAACATTCATAGTTGGAGTATTTTTATGAAAATATTCATTAATTCAAACAGACATTCATATCTGGCAACCTGCATTTTAATCATGATATCTGGCTGCATGAGAAAATCGGTAAGGTCATGAAAAAAATGGGTGAAATATATAGCAATCATGTTTAAATTATACATTATAAGGCATACATATCTGTATGTTGTCATATTATGCATTAAATTTAACGCATAAATCAGATTGTTATAATTCTGATGTCGCCAAAAGGCACAAAATATGACAAACAGGAATAGGCATGTAGGTATTATCATATTCAATAATTCAATGAACATTTGTTTTATGTAAATTAACTGAAAGTTAATAAAAATTATACTCATTTATTACACCACTTCCATATGATAATTAAAAAATGTCCTTTTCCCCTAAAAATCATTACAAAATGTGAATAATGCATTTGTTTAATATCTATATAAACAAGATCTTACCATCAGATTAGTTCTGGAAATGAAAGCATTATTGATTTCTATAATAATTTTTATAATATTGTTACACTGCAGTGCTGAAGCTGCTAATCTCATTTTTGTAGAAAACTCTATGCATTTAAAGCAGCATTTAAACTTTTGAAAGTAAACAATCTTAGATTTTGTAGAACCTTGTAATGCACAATTTGTTGAAAATATGCTTTTGGAAGCAAAGAGAAAACACTGTCAAGAATTTAGCAAACATATCAAATTCCTTCTCCTAGTACAATATTATCAGTCAACACAACATTGAAAGTTAATCCAAAGAGTTTTTGACTTGTATATGTTACTTTCTTAAGACTGTGGGAGTCATATTAGGTAGAATGGATTGAATAAGCTGCAAGTGCTAATTTACCATTAAAAATTATAAAATATCAATTTGAAGAACAACAAATTATAATATTGGAATATATACTACTCATGTATTTTATATAAAATGCAGCATACTGTGATGGTAGGCATGTTTCTTTTTATTTTGTTACATTATCATATTTTAATCATTCATTCAAGTCATATTTTTATATGCATGAAACTTCATTATCTGAAGTTTGTGGTGGTTTGATTGAGTCCCATAGATATTCATAGGAAAATAATCTGAGCCTAACATTTACAGGTTTAAACTTTTTCAACATTATTGACAAGGATAGAGATGCTTCTAAACTTTAAACCTATTTTAAACAAACTGAATTTTTTTCTTGAAAGAAGGCCAATAAAGGTATTTTATAGACAAATGAAGTTTCATATCAAGATTTAGGCAGTAAACTTAAAAATGAAAATAAAAAATACTTAATGTATACTTATTACACAAAAAGTTCTATGGTAGTGATATCTATAAAATTTTTAGGTTGAAATATATACTCTTCTTGATATTTCAGCACTTTTGAATCATAAAAATGGTAGTCTCATTTGGTTCAACTTTAGATAATATGCATATCTATTCATTATCATATAAGTACTTTGTTATATACAATTATACCTTTATGCAGCACTCTGGTAATCAATGGTTTGTGTAAGCAACCAGTACTTAAGCAAGATTCTTTGTGTGTGTGTGTGTGTGTGTGTGTGTGTGTGTGTGTGTGTGTGTGGTACTGGCGATGGAATCCATGGCCATTCTACCTTCAAGCTATTCCCCCAACCCTATTTTTTTATTCTTTATTTTGAAATAGAATATCAATGAGTTCCAAAGGGCACTAAGTAGTAGCTGAGGTTGTCCTTGAACTATGATCCTCCTGTCTCAGTCTCCCAAATGCTGGGATTACAAGCATGTGCCATCACTCCTGGTCTAAGATTCTTCACAATACACAATAAAAAACACTTACCTAAAAACTTAATGCTGTCTTTGGCTCTAACACTCACCTACTGAACCTCCTTATGCCAGCTACATAATATCTCAGCATCAGTTTTCTTATTGGTGTTATGGAGGTGCCATGTTTAGAATGTTTCATACTGCAAATAGTAGCATCATGGCCATGGTGGCTTACACAAAAGGGATTGCTTATCTCAAAGGATAAAAGTCCTTAAAAAATTATAGTGTCGATTCAAGGGTCCAGAAGTATTTTAATCCAAGAATCATTTTGCCTTTTCTCTTTTTGGTTTTCTAAGAATTTTGGACTCAGAAACCTGCTTCAGGTTGTCAAAAGGTCATTGTAGCATCATTTCCTCATCCAGAAATGTCCTAAGACCATGTACATGTGTTATGGTCTTTTTTTTAAATAAAATTAAAACTTAATAAAACCAACCAATTAAACGAAACCTTCTTCAAGAGGACCCTGGGATAATAATCTCAAATTTTATTTTCCACAACAGTGTCATGTGGCCTTATCTAAACCAATCACATGTAATGAGAGAGCATTATCATTTTTATCTTGAAAAACTTAAAGAAGCTCCTTCCTTGAGTTCATATATTTAAAGAAGGAAGCATTTCAACAAAACTGGTGACTTTCAGTGAGGAAGAAAGATTTTGATGCTTATATGTAAGTACAACTAACAGTCTGTATTACAATAATCTCTACAATAGTATAAATAGTATAAATAAACTGGGCGTGGTAGTACATATTTATAATCCCAGTACTTCTGAGGCTAAGACAGGAGAATTGCATGCTCACAGCCAGGGCCAGGGTGAGACCCTTCACAAGTTAGTGAGACCCTGTTTCAAAATAAAAAATAAAAATAGGGTTGAGGTTGTAGCTCAGAGTTAGAATGCCCCTGGGTTCATTTTCCAGTACAACAACAACAAAACAAAAACAAACAAAAACCCAATGAGCAAACAAAAACCCAATGATCTGATGATCAAAACTGCAGAAAAATTGAATGATAAAAAAGTTTCATTTAGAATTTTTTGAAGTCTTTTATGTAAAACAAATTCTAAAAATTGGATACAGAAAGGTGAAATGATACATAGATAATTTATATGTAAGCATGTATAAGCAATAATGTGGTTATCAGTCATGGGAAATAAGCCATACAAGTTGCATGTGATGAAACTGAAATGGAAAATTTAAATTAATGTATAATATATGTCATAAAAGAGCAAGATTTCAAGAACATTTAGTTAACTAAATTTTTCATAATTTAAAAAAATTGGTTCTTGGGTAAAAATTGAGTCTATTAAACTCTTAAATATGAAACTTAAAACTTATTTGGCTTATAGATTTTTAACCTTTAATCACTATAAAAATTTAAATATAAACTTAGAAAAATCACAACTGTACTGAAGACAATATAATGAAGATAGAATAACTGGACTTTGAATGTTGATTTTCCAGGGATGCCAGGGCTAAGAGTTGGTCAAACACTCTGGGAAAATTAAATTGTGTAAAACATTTGATATTTAGTAAGTATATATTTATTATTTTAAATATGTACCAATATAAATAAAAAGCATGAGACCCCCAAATACTAAAAATGCACCAGTATTAAACTGAATTTATAGTTTAATACAGATTATCTTTATAAAACTGAATTTTTCTAGTATATGTCATAAAAGTGGATTTTTCTTTTTTATAATGTGCTTTAATTGGTGTGTTATAGTTTCACATCATAGTATAAATCATGTTGACATTGACACACATGTACACAGCACTTGGTGCCTCCTTATTTGCCTCCCTATTCCCCCCTTTCCTGATACAGAGCACTGAGATTGATGTTATATTCACATATGTACACAGAGTCGATGGTAGTATTTCCTTTAATGAACCTCAGTCTTCCCCTTCCCCTTCCCTTAGATCACCTCTTTGGCTCCACTAAAGTTTCTCCTCCATTGTTTGGAGCCCCTCTGATAGCTCCATTACTTTTTATCTTGTGCATATTAGAGAAAACTTATGACCCATCACTTTCTGTGACTTGCTAATCTAACTTAACATAATGTCCTCCAGGTCCTTCCATTTTCTTTCTTTCTATAACAATAATTATATTATTTCTTGCTAATAATATAATGTTGTCCTTTTTATTGCAAAGTAGAATTCCATTATATAAAATATATAATTACATTATATAAAATATAATATATATTTTCCCATAATTTTTTAATTCATTCATTTGTTGATGGACACTAGGTTGGTTCCATAATTTGGACATTGTAAATTGTGCTGCTATGAACGTGGGTATCATATAATACTGTAATTCTCTGGTTTCAACCCCTTTGGAAAGATATGTAAGAGTGGTATAGTCAGATGATATGATGGATCCATTCCTAGCTTTTTAGGAATCTTCACACTGATCTCCCTACTGGCTAAATTACTTTGAAATCCCAATATAAAACTGAATTGCTTTATACTTAAGGTTCTGTTTCATGAGAAACTAGCACCTTTTCTGATAGTGATATGAGAAATATATATGGTAAGGAATGGAAAGCAATTGCATAACAGATTAAAGTTAGTCATTAATTTTAATTTTTCCTTTAATTATTTTAGTAGTGAAGATTAAACCCAGAGCCTCTCATTAGCTAGCAAGCACTTTGCCCCTGAGATTCACCCCTAACCTATTAATTGCTTTTTGATGTGATAAACAATCATCAGAGAAGCTCAACACTTATGCAAAATATAATTAAGTTACTTAAGTAGGTACATCCTTCCATTAGACATGGTTGGAAAACTTTAGTAGCAGTTGAAGTCATAATTTCTTTTAATGAATATTCTGACTTTGCTGGTATATATTATAGTTTTTTTTACATCAAAAGTCATTATTTGTAAACATTGTGCTAACACTTTTAACTTTATTTAGAATACTCTGAAGACTGAATTTGATTACTTTATCTTAGTAAGAGAGGAAGGAATGTCCAGTTGGCATAATCTACTGCTCAGTTTACCTGGCCTTTTTTATTAGTATATACAAACAAGTGAATCGTTTGTCAATTATTTTTTTTCTAGGGTGGGGGAGGGAGGTGATGAAAAACAAGACAAGGTTGATGAATAAAAATAATATTGAATTAAGAAATTTCTTTTTAATGCTATTCAGACAATTCCCATTGGAAGTTAATTACTTGAAATGAAAACAAAAATAATGAAATAATTTATAAATAGATAAAATTAGTATGGTCTGTTTTCTTTCAACCTGATGACTATTTTGTTTTATAAAGAAATATATATTAAACAGCTTATAGCATGTAATACAGAGAAAATATGAGTACTGAATGAGTGACTTCAGGAAACATAGATCATAGTTTACTTCCTCTGTCACAAAAGTATGATCTGTACCAGGAAATTTCTAACACTCATCTGAGGCTTACAAGGGTCTGTGAATCATAGTATTATATTTCCTATTTTTTTTCTAAAAAGTGTCTATTTTTCTTTAAACATGTGACCTTTTACTCTAAATCAACTAATTAGATTAAATCCAATGTTTTACATGTGAATTTATTTAATACTTTTATTGGTACATTATTGTCTCACATCACAATGTGCTTTATAGTAATAGTGACATATGCTCCAAATATAATTTACTGCATCTGAAGTGGAAGGAACACAGTTGATAAATTTGATCAAATTTCTGTATTGTTTACAAAACAAAGTCTAAAGAAATAATATTTCTAGCCTCTGGGCAATGAACATGAAAAATTAATACTTTAAATGTGTTATAATGAAAGTATTTGAATATCATGGTATATGTAACCTAACTGGAAGAATAAATTTCTACTTTAATTTTGTTGTAGAAAAAGGAAAATAATTATCTACCTTCATCTTATGAGGAGCAGTGAGGGGAGAGTGCCTTAGAAGAAAAAAGGAAGGAAGGAAAGAAGGAAGGGAGAGGAAGGGAGAGGAAGGAAGGAAGGAAGGAAGGAAGGAAGGAAGGAAGGAAGGAAGGAAGGAAGGAAGGAAGGAAACTAGTTTCAACCTTTGGAGTCTGCGTGATTTCTCTTCAGTGTAATGTTAGAAAGCCACTGAGGCAAATGGTTCCATTATTTGACAAAATTGTTATGGGTCTCATTATTCATGTACCAGCAGATTTTGTACCAGCAGGAGGAACTGAAACCACTCTTCAAATTAATGTACAGCACTACCAACAATTTGGGCAAGGGAATCTGAGCAGATGGTTAATAGGTACAAGACTATGTTTCTCTTTCTTGTTGTGGGTAGGATCTTTATTACATCAAAATCATGTTCTGCTTTTGGAAGAGTGCAAGTGTTTTTGTGTGTATTCATGTGTTCTTGTGTGTGTATATGTACACCTAATAAAGTATGGAAATTGTAGGTAGAATAAACAATGATAGAGGAAAATATACTTGTGTTAACTTCAATAGATGAAAAAATAATTTCAATAATTTTAAGTAATTTATGTAAGATCAGTGTCTACAATATACATTTTGTTGCATATATAAGGTAGATAATTATTTTCATTTTTCTACAACAAAATTAAATTAGAAATTTATTCTTCCAGTTACATTACATATACCATAATAATCTCAGTTAACAGGTTTAAATCTCTATTTAATTGGATTTCATGTTCATGTCCTTGTGAGTGTATGTGTGTGTGTGTGTGTGTGTGTGTGTGCATGTGTATGTGTGTACACAAAAATACACATAGTATTCCTTTATTTTTAAAGGTATATAAATGATATATAATTATATAAAACTCAATTAGCTTTATTAAATAAAATTATATTTTCAGATTTATCGATGATGTTTGTATCGTTTTCTTTAAAAAAGCTTCTTAAAATATCTGGGTGACTGTAGTTCTAAAATGAGTAGTATCACTTTAGAAAGGTAACTTCAGTTGGCTGCTTAACATCATGACAAGATTTTATTAAAGTGAACAAATTTCACTTTCAGAACCCTTTCTTTAGTCTCTGCAAAAGTACATCAGGAAGAATAGATTATAACCAGGATGACCATTTCCACATTGCTTTTAAAATTCTAACTTGAGATGAAGCTTATTTTTAATGTATCTGACAATTTGAAATCATGTAAACAATAGTGGAACTGAATTCTAGAATTTAGGGGGGAAATGCTTAATATATCAATTAAATCACATTAGTTTCTATGGCCTTTTCTTTTGTTTTATCTAATTATGTTACTTTGAAGACCTATCCAGGTGTATGTGTGAAATAAAAAATATGTATATGATTGCAATAACCTACTTTATGTGAGTACACACACACACACACACACACACACACACACACAATGAGTTTCTATATTATTTTAGCAGTGGGAAAAGACAGTCCAAGTCATATCTAATTAAAAATGAAACTCCCTAAAGAAATATGCATAGTATTAAATTCTAGTTTTTCATAAGTGTAATGAAAATTAAATAACTAAATTAGTATATATACTCTGGAGTTCATCTATCCATCAAAATAATTGTTTTTCTTCCTCTTTATTACTTTACTAATAATTCTCTAGTAAGGAAGTGGCCTACTGCTGTTACAGTATGTGCATGGACTGTTTTATTTTTTCTACAGTGCACTGATGGGGTTTTATGCTAATTCAGGGACCCTCATGTAGTCAATCCAATTAATATATTGATGTTGAGGGAAACAGGCAGATTTTGAAATTTGTATCAGTTGTTATAGCCAGAATATGAAACTCGTCACATAATATAGTCTTTTCTATCTGCCCACTGAAAACTCTAGTTCCAGATTCATATCTTCTATATTGCTGTTAACCTGAGATATTTGCACCATATGCCTCAGTCAATATAGAGGTTAGAGTGCCATCTTTATAATTCATGCCTTATATTTATATGTTTAGTCTTTTCTATCCATGGCCTAGACCAGAGGTTCTCAACCTCAGCACTATTGGTATTTTGGGCTAGTTAATAATCAATTGTGGTTGTGGCAGAGAGGTATATCTAAAAAATACTGATGATATTTTGATTGTTTTTGAAATAATTTTATAGAAAGAAAGTTAATATACATTAGTCTATTTGCAATGTTCTCTATGGATGCAATATAAGTTGACTTAGAATCAGATAGTTTGGATCTCAAATGCAAAAAGAAAACAAAAGAAAATTTATTTCTCTTTTATTAACTGAAGCAAGTAGACATTTAGCCAGTGATAGTTCAAGTATCTTTGAGTTGGGCTAACTTCTCACCTAACTTGTTTCATAAGGAGGGGGACTAAAGTAATAGAACTGAATTATCAGATTCATAATGTATATGTAGAGCAAATGTATTTTGTATTTATTTCATCATAGAACTAATCAGAAACATAGTGGCTAAATCCCCATTAATTTTCTGAAGCAATTTGATGACCAGGAAAACCACAAGCAACTTGATTGACAGAGCTATGTTCAGATCACTTCTCAAAGATCCCTAAATTGTAGAAGTAGAGGGCACCATTAAAGCAATGTATTTCTCTGCAAGACTAACCACAGTCATGTTGCCAGTTGACCCATACAGAAATTTTCTCCACTGACAAGGAATGATGTTTCTGTGATTGCTCTCCAGCAGCATTTATAAATAATTGTGGGATAACTTTATTTTTAATTTTCCAAATAGGAAGTTTAATTTCTGCCATCTTTATTTCTCTTTATGTTATAGCATATTTAAGTGTTAAGAAGGCACATGGATATTTGGATAGAGTTATAGCCTCAGGCTCTCTTTCAGGTGAGACAGCAGACAGGCAACTAGAGAGTGAACTACTGTATGAATGCCACTTCACCTGCATCACCTCTGCCTTCCAATGTACCTGCAAAGACTCTCCACTATGGCCTGCACCAACTGAAAATACATATGAGAAGGAATTATCAGAGGTGTAGTTGAGCTTAGCCAAATGGACTGATTACAAATGCATAATGATAAAGCAAGGAAAACTGAAGTGATGGTCTGCTACTCCTTGTATCTTAGTTAATATGTCATTCTCGGAATTTCTAGTTGAATTTTTCATGTCTCTCTGCTGCATCTATCACACAGGAGGTTGACTCTACCCGTTGTATCCTGAACACTTCTCTGCATCCTGGCTTCCGCTTGAGGCTTGGCTAGTGGGTGTCGGCATGAGAGTGAGCAGGACAAGAGTCTGGCAGGGACATTATTCCACACTGTCACACTGTCTCCCTGCCTAGTTTGGACCCCTGCAGTGACTTCATTTCAAGAGGTCATCTACTATGATAACAATGCCCCTGGATCACCTGGATAGTTTTATTTTCAGGTTCCAGAGACAACATTCCTTCCTCTTGCTCTTTGAGTTCAGAGAAGGAAACAATTTATTGTTCTCTATTGTTACTGGTCCCTGAGTGCCCACCAATTCTTATTATTTTCTTTTGTCTGCCCTTAAGTACATAAATAGTCCCTTCAATAATTGCCCTTAATTAAACCTATTGTAGTGTCTGGTCTTGATCTCCATTTATTTTACTATCTATTCTTTGTTTCTTTTTTATATTTTGTTGGGATAGTTGGAGGATTTGTAAAAACATATAACCTGAAAGTTCTAATAGTCTATTTTTTTTTTGTACTGGGTTTCCTATAAGCCCTTCTACCTCCAGGCTACACTCCCAGACCTATTTTATACTTTTTATTTGGAAACAGGGTCTTTTAAGCCAGCAGAGCTGGCTTCGAATCTGCATGATCCTCCTGTCTCCGCCTCCCAAGCACGGGGATTATAAACCTGCGCCACCATGCCCGGCCCTAATAGTCTATTTAAAATGCACAAATATACTGGGCATGGTGGCACACATGCTTGTAATCCCTGCGCTTGGGAGGTGGAGACAGAAGGATCACGCTGGTTTGAAGCCAGCATCGCTGGCTTAAGAGACTCTGTTTCCAAATTTAAAAAATATATAAAATGGGTCTGGGAGTGTAGTGTGGAGGTAGAAGGGTTTCCAGGAACCCCAGTACCACCAATAAACAAACAAACAAACAAACATAAATAAATAAATAAAATTCACAAATATGATTACCATTCTAGTTGGAGTTAGGTGAAATCCCAGGGTAGTTTTGATTTGCATCTCTCCGATTGTTAGATATTGAGCATTTTTCATGCATTTATTGTCCATTTGAATTTCTTCTTTTGTGAAGTATCTATTTAGTTTACTTGCCCATTTACTTGTTTTCTTAGTCCTGAGTTTCTTGAGTTCTCTGTATATTCTAGATATTAGTCCTCTATCGGAGGAATAGGTGGCAAAAATCTTTTTCCATTCTGTTGGCTCTCGGTTGAGGTTCTTGATAGTTTCCTTTGCTGTAGAGAAGCTCTTCCGTTTAATGAAATCCCACATACTGATCTGCCTTTTAGTTTCTTGTACCTTTGGGGTCTTGTTGGGAAAGATTTTACCTTTTCCTGTGTTTTGCAGTGTTGGACCTATGCCATCTTCAAGGAGCTTCAAGGTCTCTGGTCTAATTTTCAAGTCTTTGATTCATCTTAAATTGACTCTTGTGCAGGGTGAGGAAATGTGGTTTATTTCCATTTTTACGCATATGGTTAATCAGTTTTGTCAACATCATCTATTAAACAGGCTATCTTTTGACCAGTGTATGATTTGGGCTTCTTTGTCAATAATCAATTGGCTGTAAGTTTGCAGATTTGTTTCTGAGTCTTCTGTTCCATTGGTCTATGTATCTGTTTTTGTGCGAAAACCATGCTGTTGATTTTGTAGTATAAAGTATAAAGTCAGATATTGTGATTTTTCCTACATGGTTTTTGTTGCTAAGAACAACTTTGGATATTTTTGTTTTTGTTATTGTACCAAATTAATTTAAGGAATGATACAAATGCTGGCAATGATTTGGAGAAGTAGGAACTATAATACATTGTTGGTGGGATTGTAAATTAGTGCAAACACTTTTGAAAGCAGTATGAAGAATCCTCAGAAGAATGAGAAAAAACTTACCATATGATCCAACAATACCATTTCTGGGTATCTACTTAAAAGAATGAAAACCAAGCTACCAAACTGATGCATGCATATCTATGTTCATAGCTGCACAATTCACCGTTACCAAACTATGGAACCAGGCAAGATGTCCATCAGTAGATGAATGAATTACAAAATTGTAAGATATAGACACAATGAAATTTTATTCAGCCATAAAGAACAAAATTACATCATTTACAGAAAAATATATGGAACCGGAGATCATTATGCTAAGTGAGATTAGTCACAAAATATAAGAAATCGGATGCTCTCCCTAATATGCAAAAGCTAAGGAGAAAATGGATCATAGGAGGAACTGTAGACAAAGGAGAAACTATAGATGAGCAAATAAGGTGACCTAACTGAGGGGCATGGGAAGGAGGAAGAGGGAAATTTCTTAATATACATGATGTACATTCACAAACATATCAAAGTCAATCACTAAGTCAAACATGAGAAAGAGGGAGTGGGGAGGAAATGGGGTGGGACTTGGGTAAAGGCTAATTGGGTGATGTGTGCATGTATGCCAATATCATCTTGTACTCCATTTAGATGTATGACTACAATACACCAATAAAAAATTTAAGAAAAGAAATTTAAATAAAAAAATAAAACTCACAAATAGAAGTATAAATATATTCAGGAGTAAAATAAAAAATTTGTGGCAGTTATAAATTTGAAATATGTAATGTATCATTTTCCCCATTCTTTAAAATAGGTACCAATTACACTTGTTTATATTTTTATACTTATTCTAATTTTGAGACAATCAATGATTGATCCAGTGTCTTGGGGCTTCAGATGACTGCTGCTGAGGTATCCCTGCTCTTTACTCGATTCTACCAGACTGAGCACATTTTTTTCTTTTTTCTGGTGGTACTGGGGTTCCTGGAAGCTCTTCTACCTCCAGGCTACACTCCCAGACCTATTTTATATTTTTATTTGTAAACAGGGTCTCTTAAGCCAGCGCGGCTGGCTTCGAACCTGCTCGATCCTCCTGTCTCCACCTCCCAAGCACAGGGATTACAAACGTGCGCCACCATGCCCGGCCAGACTGAGCATCTTAATGAACATTTTCTCCCATTATTCAACGCTGTTCGCTCTGTCCCACAGCATGGTTTCAAATCTCTAATATTTTCTTTTATCTATTTTTTAACCTTGAGGATTTCCCACTAATTGAATTTTCTCAGATAGATATGGACCTTACAATGGCTCTTCTTTCATTTCTGAATATCAAGCAACAAGGTATATCATCAATGAATAAATAGGATGGAAGCCACATTTTTCCAAATTTTTATTATTATGATAGGCTATCTATGTCTTTGCTTCTAGCATTTGGCAGATTCATTCATTAGGTCCTCAAGAATATTGAGTAAAGTAGATATCAGAGCATGCACAAGTAAACACACACACACACACACACACACACACACACACACTAAACTTAAGGAAACTAACTTCTTGACACTTTCTGACTGAAGCAGGTCTCCCTCCCAACCCCCATTAAATGTGTCTTGTATTATAGCTAGCCTATATTGGATTTCTCTCCGATTCCCTTTCACTGTGTTCAAAGATGACTTCCAAACTTCCTTTAGATTGTCTTATGGTCTGGACAATTGAACTCTATTTGATCATTTTCAAGGTGGATAGAATGATTTTCAGTAATTTGGACTTTTCAAAATGTACTTTGAGAGTGCAAGACATGAAGACACCTATTTGTATCCAGAGTTGTAGTTGGAAAAGATTTTAAAAAATATATTTTATAAATTCTTCCATTTTATTTCATTCTGCCATTATTTAAAACATTTAAATTATTTCAAGTTTAATGAGGATTAGTAAATTGAACTTTGGCTTACTCACTAAACTGGTAAACCTACAGCTTAGTTACATTTTTTCATGTTTTTCCTTTAATGAAGATACCTGATCTGTGCTATATTCTATTTCACCACATAAGTGTGTTTTTTAACTTTAGCATTTAAATTATAAAAATCATTCAGATACTAAAAGAATTGTTTTCCTTTTATTTCCAAGTTATGAAAAATGAACAATAGCATTTTAATAATGATAGTATGTTGTGAGCATTGTTAGTCATCATCTCGGTCCAGGATGGGAGAGGCACAAACTGTCCACCCAAGTAGGAAATGTTAGCATGCAGACAAGTTTCCAAGGACCAAATGAGACCAATTACCAGGGATCCTGACTAATAAGCAAAGAGCCTGACCTTAGCAAGATGCTAATGGAAGGACAGTAGGAGTAGAGTTATCTTTCGCCTCCCCAACCTCCTCAGCTGCCATGTTAACTCCATTGTCATTCATGTGAAAGACTACTTCTCATCAATCAATCAGTGTCAACGCCATTCACTAAAATAATATGAAGAAAATAGGCAAAAATCTTGGCTAAAGATAATAATAAAAATAACCACTAAAATTTAAAAAGAGAATTTGAGAAAATAAGGTCAACAAAAGTACATTATGGAGAGTAGAAGAGATATAGGAGAGAGATGATTTCTTAGCATTTTTTTAAAGGGGTTCTTTTTTTTGTCTTTTTGGACTGGGGATCGAAACCAGGGCAGTGCACTTGCCAGGCAAGCGCTTTGCCACTGAGCTACATCCCAGCCCGAGAGAGATGATTTCTAAAGATGTTTGGGCTACTGTTACTAGTAGGAGGAAAGGTGGATATTAGTCACAATTAAAAATAATTTACCTTATTTTTAATAATCCTGTCACAAGATAGTCAATACATACATATTAAATTGGTAAAACCAGTAAACATAAAATTTTAATTTCAAAAGATGTTGTTTATTGCTTAAGGTTTCCTATTGAATGTTGTTGGTTCAATAAAGAAGAAATAGTTTAACACATAAATTATTGCACAAAATATCCATAACTATGTCATATTTTATATAAAATATGATTTTAGAATGATTTAATCTTGCACTTGGCTTTTTTGAATATATACTTTTTACATAAAATGACTTTTTAATTTTATTTATTTATTTATTTATTTATTTATTTATTTATTTATTTATTTTTGGTGGTACTGGGGATGGAACCCTTCTACCCCCAGGCTACACTCCCAGAACTATTTTTTTTAACATATTATTTAGAAACAGGCTATCTTAAGCCAGAGAATCTGGCTTCAAACCTGCGCAATCCTCCTGTCTCCTCCTAAGCGTGGGGATTACAAGCATGCGCCACCACACCCGGCATAATGACTTTTTTTAAAAAAAATATTTTAAAATGATCAATATAGCAATCATATACATTCACATTGATATCCTAATTAGGACACATTACTAACCCATTTACAGAGTGTGTGCAGAAGACACCTGTATAGGATGTACAATGTATAAATAAATGTGTACTTATCTGGATATCAAGTACCAAATTTATTGTGATTCTGACAGATGGAGCCCATTCTTTAATATTATACCTGTTGTGTAACTTAAAAATGAAGTTGGAAGCATAAGCAGA
This sequence comes from Muscardinus avellanarius, assembly GCF_963383645.1. NCBI lineage: Eukaryota > Metazoa > Chordata > Mammalia > Rodentia > Gliridae > Muscardinus > Muscardinus avellanarius. The sequence goes on along the minus strand of NC_137789.1, from coordinate 60,701,268 downwards.
TAAATCCTAGAAGAATCAGTTGGAAGCATAAGCAGATAAATCCTAGAAGAATCATCTTGCAGATATTCTAGCAAAACTACAATTCTAATTGCCACTCATATAATTTATACTTTTACAAAGACATTCATAACTTGTTGTCAAAATTATGATAGTATATATAGTTCAAACCATTTGTAATTTATATTACTTGCTTTTCTGATGTTTAAAAGATAAAATTATTTGACCCATAAAACTCTGTGAGATGTATAGGTCCTTCATTTTTCTTGGCACATGCCACTTACATCTTCTTTACTCCTAATTGTTCACCCAGCATCAAGGTTCTGACTCATGATTACATTGTTTACAATGCCCAACTCTTCTGTTACTTCACTACTATTATTTTGACTTGAAAGAAAGAAAACAATGTTAACAGGGTAATTGAACTTGGTAAAATTTTTTGAGTGAATAAATAGATATGCACTATTTGAATATTAGAGCATTTCCTGAATTATTGCAAAATTTCATTGATTTTCTTACATACTCACATAAAAATGTTTCATGTACTCATTGTACATGAACGATAAGTTAAATGCCATAATCCTTTTTCTTCTTTAGGTTCACAGTGTAAAATAGACATTGGCAAGAATAGGTTGCACAAAAAAGTGTGTATAAGTTAATTACATGTATATGCTGAAAAAACAATAGATCAGGAAAACAAATTGAAATAGTGTGCAGATATTCTAATTATCTCACAAATATTTTGAGATGGATATCTCCACTGTTTTTGAGGATTTATTTATCTCTCATCTTTAATAAAATGTTTGCCACCATCAATGTGCTTCTCTTGATTTTTCTCTGAAAGGCATGTCAAAGGGATCTTTGTAATTCTAGCACATATATCTTCACACCATTCTAATCTTTTGTATCATTCTCAGCAATCATAGCTTCACTTTCATATCTATATTAGATAAAGCTGTCTAGAGAAACAGAACCTCCCCATATTTATTTATTATAAGGAATTGGTTCCCATGATTATGAAGGCTGAGAAGTCCCACAATCGTCAGACAGAAGAGGGGAGGTCCAAATGAGCTAGTGGAATAAGTAGCAGTCTGAGTTCAAAAGGCTGAGAACTTAGAGAAACAATGATGTTCAGTCTCAGTCAGAAGACAGGGAAAAACTGAAGCTCCAACTCAAGTGACAGAGTAAATTGTTTAACTGATGTTCAAGTCCTAGGTGAGCAATCTTCTTTACTCAGTCTACCAATTCAAGTGGTAATCTCATGCAGAAACACCCTCACTAACAGGGCCAGAAATAATACTTACCAAATCTTGATATACCATGGCCCAGCCAAGTAGGCAAATTCATATTAGTCATCACAACACTCAAAGTTATTACCTACTGTCATGAAGTGTGATTACTCTGATTAGTCTTATTTCCTAAATATATATATTATATATACATATATAATACATATATACATATATACATATGTATACATATATATACATATATACACATACACACACACACACACACACACACACACACACACACACACACATCCAGTCCATTTTTCTACAACTTTCTCTGGCTTAAGCACTCTTCTAGGACCAAATTGGGCTCCGTGTATTCCTGGAGATCTGCATAATTTTGCCCAGTCCTCTTACTCTTTGCTCCAAAGGTGGTCTTCTACACAGGCTAGGTCTTGATTCTGTTCTGTCTTTAACTGTTTCTTCATTTATGCATATAATTAGAAAAACCTCAAAGTTTTTGTGGGCTGCAAATTTAAGATGCTCTATGTTACATTTTACATTTTAGCTATCATTTGGAACAATTTTATATTTAACTCTTTAAATATAGGCATATAACATTCACACAATTAACCTACCATAGATAATAGAAATTGGAAGACAACTTAGAGATGCTGGGGAATCTCTTCATTTTCCTAAAATTAAACCAAACACTATGGCTATAGGAACACAGTTGGATCATAACAACTAAATACAGGCATTTTTATTTTTAAAACATTTTCCTCTTCATTTTCTTCTATTTTTCTACTGAGGTAAGTTAAATTGTATAACCCCCCAAATAAAAGTTCTCTTCTATTTTTGAATATGTAGAGTGTAGAGCTTAGATAAAAGACCAAAATGTCAAGTATTTCCCATTGTGGAGGGATTTGCTATGAGTCCTTCTGCTCTCCAGAAAGCCTCAAAATTAGACCAACCTCAAGAACTGAGAAGGCTTCCAACTTTTCTTAGTGGAGGTGATAAAGAGCTATTAAAGGCTCTTTAACAATATGTTATTGGTATATGAAGAAGATTATTATACTTGGGTAATCAAAAGTCTATTTTGTAGGTTAGAGAGGGTTCTGAGTCAGAAGAGACTGATTCTTAAACTAGAAACTAACAGAAGGGGTGAACCAAAAAGATTATTAAAGAAGCAAGATAATTGTGCTGCTAATTTCATTTGGGGGAAAGAGTTGGCAGCAAAATAATAAATTATATGAATATATGTTTCTAAAACCCTGAGGTTTTAAGTCTAATTTTTGAATGTAATTATATGATGGTCTCAAAGTAAATATAGGCAGGTTTGATTTTGAGTTACTATTTTTTTAGATTTTAAGTTTACCAAAAGAGTATGTATTCTACTGAGTGTACATTATTTTTGTTGTTGTTATCCTTCCCATTAATAGCAATGCATCACTATAAGCTGATTAAATGTAGTATAGATTAATCATAAAACAATTTGGAATGTTCTCATTTTCTCTGAAATCCAGTTGTTTATCTATTTTTACAAGGTATATCTAGACTCATCTTTTTTTAATTGGTGCATTGTAGTCATATATCTTAATGGGGTACAAGATGAGAGAGGCATACATGAACACCTCACTCATTTAGCCCTTCCCCAATTTCCACCTCATTCCCTTTCCACTCTTTCCTTCTCATGTTTGGCTTAGTGATTGACATTGATATGTTTGTTAATGTACATCATGTACATTAGAGAACTTTTCTCTTACCTCCTCCCATCACCCTCAGTTAGGTCGCCTTATTTGCTCATCTATGGTTTCTCCTTCTTTGTCTAGAGTTTCTCCTATGTATGACTCATTTTCTCCCTAGCTTCTACATATTGGGGAGAGCATCTGATTTCTTACTTTTTGTGACCGATTAGTCTCACTTAGCATGATGTTCTCCAGTTCCATCCATTTCCCTATAAATGATGTCATTTTTTTCGTTTTTATGGCTGAGTAAAATTCCATTGTGTACATATCCCATAGTTTTATAATCCATTCATTTGTTGATGGACATCTTGGCTGATTCCATAGTTTGGCAATGGTGAATTGTGCAGCTATAAGCATAAATACACATGCATTAATTTGGTAGTTTGTTTTCCATTGTTTTGGGTGGATACCCAGAAATGGTATTGCTGGACCAAATGGTATATTCATTCCCATTCTTCTGAAGATCCTCCATACTGTTTTCCAAAGTATTTGTAATAATTTTCAACCCCCCGAACAATGTACCAGAGTTTCTACTTCTCCACATCCTTGCCAGCATTTGCTTTGTGTTCTTAATGATTTCCATTCTGGTTGGAGTTGGGTGAAATCTCAGGGTAGTTTTAATTTGCATCTCTCTGATTGCTAATGATGTTGAACAAAATTTTTACACACTTACTGGCCATTGGAATTTCTTCTTTGTGAAGTGTCTATTTAGTTTACTTGCCCATTTTTGGTTGGATTATTTGCTTTCTTAGTGTTGAGGTTCTTGAGTTCTCTGTATATTCTAGATATTAATCCTTTATCAGATGAGTGGTTCGCAAAATTTTTCTCCAATTCTCTTGGCTCTCTGTTGAGGTTCTTGATAGTTTCCTTTGATTTACAGAAACTTTTCAGTTTAATGTAATCCCATGTATTAACTCATCTTTAGTAGACATGATTAGGAAGTACTCTTAGACAGAAAAACAATTTCTAATTAAATATTTTCCAGCTTAAATGATATACATGTTTTATGCTACGCATACTAATGTAAACAAAATTTAATATTCTAAAAGAAGTTCTTCATTCTTTCTCATTAAAATAAGGAAAAACATGCCGGGCGTGGTGGCGCATGCTTGTAATTCCCCGCGCTTCGGAGGCGGAGACAGGACGATCACGCAGGTTCGAAGACAGCCATGTTGGCTTAAGAGACCCTGTTTCCAAATTAAAATATAAAAATATATCTGGGAGTGTAGCCCAGAGGTAGAAGGATTTCCAGGAACCCCAGTACCACCAAAAAAAAAAAAAAAAAAGGAAAACCTAGGTTTTTTTTGTTTTGTTTTGTTTTTGTTTGTTTGTTTGTGGTGGTACTGGAGTTCCTGGAAGCCCTTCTGCCTCCAGGCTACACTCCCAGACCTATTTTATACTTTTTTAAATTTGGAAACAGAGTCTCCTATCCTTCTGTCTCTGCCTCCCAAGCACAGGGATTACAAGCATGTGCCACCACGCCGGGCAGAAAAACCTACTTTTTATTCACATATTAAAGAGATAAATTTATTCACATATTATTATAATTAATAACAATGTTATATCATGATCTTTATGTGCATATACTTCCACCCTAGAGTTTTTGTAAATAATTATTTAAAGCCAATCTAGAACCAATATCTAGAAATAAAGCCTGACAGTTCTAAATTGTAGATAAAACATGACAAATTGATGGGGAAAAAAAGAATTAGAAATGATTCTACAATAATTTTCTCTTCTGGGAAGTAAAGGAAATCATGTCTTCCCTTCTTTTGAAATGTGTGGGATAGGATAAGTGCCTCCCCAGTCCTAAAGAAAAGAATTATACTGAAATCTTTAGCTCACAAAATATAATCAAGAAGGTAATGTTTTTAATAATAAAAATCTTCAAATACTATGAGAAACAAAGCTAAATATAAAAAGAAATGATTATGTATTTTCTCTGCATTTATATAGAGCACTTTTTTAAGTTTATTATTTTGATTCAGCATGGAATCATGCTGGAAGTGAGATTGACTCATAATGAAGTCTCTGGATATGCTGTGTAATGGATCCTCACTCATTATAAAAGAATATATTGACAATTTAGCTTCACCTAAAACAATGAAAAATTTTGCTTTAGATTTACCATTTGGATCTGATTTGGATAATTTTAATGATTTTATGTTCCAATCGGGCAATAAACTTTTTATATTGAATCCAATTATTATGCACTCACTAACTTCACATAATAATTGCTGTATTGTCGTTATTATAATGGCTAAATTGTTTTCCTCATAAAAATATCCAAGTAATTTTTAGATATTATTGCAAAAAATTGAAGATTTTATGAATATTTTTAAAGAATCTCTTAAAAAGAGTTCATAAATATTAGTGGAAGTTGGATCTATCTGCATTTTAATGACTATAAAGCTAAGTCAATATGTTTAAAAACAATGTTCATAACCTATTAACAATTGATGTTTATTTTAGAGGAATATGCAAATATGTTTAATACACTTTGGTCATGCTCAGTATATAGCCATTTGTTGAAATATTAAAATCTAACTTGACTAGCCCATTTGCAAAATAAAATAAAATATAAAACAATTTCATTTGAAATAACTTTTAAACTTTCTTTTTCCTTGGCTAAGTTTTACTTTCATTTTGAAAGCACAGTTGAAAATTCTACTCCTTATTGACATTGTACAGGAATTATTTTTTAATATTCTTTGAAATTCAGTGTTTAAAAAATAAAATAGCCGGGTGTGGTGGTGCAAGCTTGTAATCCCCCCGCTTGGGAGGCAGGAGGATCATGCAGGTTTGAAGCCAGCATCGCTAGCTTAAGAGACCCTGTTTCCAAATAAAAAAGTATAAAAAATAGGTCTGGGAGTGTAGCCCGGAGGTAGAAGGGCTTCTAGAAACCCTAGTACCACCAAAATATAAATAAATAAATAATAATAAACAAATAAATAAATAAATTTCAGTGTTTATTATTCTCCATGATAGAGTTTGTATTTTTTACACATGGATTCTTTCCTGAACATATACCATTTGAGGATTGCATATCATTTTATTTATGAACATTGTTGCTAGTGAATAGTCCCCTTCCTTGTGTAAGGCAGGACTCTAGGAGTAGTTCTAGCTAATACAGTGTGTTATTTGTTGCTCACACATTGAGAAATGTAAGAGTTTATTGTGTGGATTCCACATTCAACTATATGAACAGTGCTTCAATAAATGTGGGGCTGCAAGTAACTTTTTGACAAGTTTTCATTTTCTTTGAGTATATACTCAGCAGTAGGATTGCTGATTTATATGGTAGCAATATTTCTAGGCTTTTGAGTAAACTGCAAACAAATTTCCATAATTGCTGTACTAATTTACCTAAATGTCCATCAGTGGATAGATGAATGTAGAATATATATATATGCACAATGGAGTACTAGGCAATCATAAAACTGGGTGAAATTCTGTTATTTTTGGCAACCTGAATGAACCTGGAGAACATAACATTAAGTAAAATAAGCCAGGCATGGAAAGAACTTGTGGAATATAAATAAGGTGACCTCATAGAAGTTAAGAGTAGAGCCGGGCTTTGTGGCACACGCTTGTAATCCCCGCGCTTGGGAGGTGGAGACAGGAGGATCACGCTGGTTCGAAGCCAGCCCCGCTGACTTAAGAGACCCTGTTTCCAAAAATAAAAAAGTATAAAAAATAGGTTTGGGAGTGTAGCCCAGAGGTAGAAGGGCTTCCAGGAACCCCAGTATCAAAAAAAAAAAAAAAAAAAGAAGTTAAGAGTAGAATAATAGTTTCCAGAGGCTGGGAAGAATAAAAGCTAGGGCAATAGGGAGAGTTTGGTCAGTGGGTACAAAATTACAGTTAGGGGGAATAAATTCTAAGCCATATCAGGATGAATATACTTAACAACAATGTGTTGCTACATCTCAAAATGGCTAGAGGAGAAGAATTTGAATGTAGTCATTGTAAAAAAAAAAAGTATAAATATTTAAAGTGATAGATATGCTAATTACCCTGTTTTTAATCATTGCAAAATGTATACCTGAGTTGAAACATCACTTGATCACCACGAACACATACAATTATTGAGTCAATAAAAATATAAAAAAATAGATTAGAAAAACTATGTTATATCTTCTTTGGGTCTCAGAACCATAAAAGTCTCACGTTGTTACTGCCTTTCAGTACTCCTGAGACACTGTATATATGAGCACCTCCATTGACCTACACTGGATTTATTTGAATAAGAAATAAATTTCTGATGTGTTTAGCTATTTAGATTTAGGATTTTTCCTCTTCATGATACTCTATATCTCTGTTATAAATTATCTCTCTAAAATTTCAATTTTTTATTTACTACATATAGTATCTGCTTAAAAGATATCAATAATAATAATTTACTCCTTTGTAATAATAGTTGATTTACTTCTTTGGAAACTTTGGAAACTTTTGTTTGAAATCACTATTAGAATTCAATGTCATCCCTGGACATTTTATTTTGTTCAGATTTTATTTCAACATTTATTTATCCATTCCGCAAGTGTTTGTCAAATGTTTAACATTTAGAAAGTGGGATTTTATTGTGAAATGGGGACCACTAAAGATTTTTGAGCAGGGAAATGGCATGATTTGAATGAGGCTTTAATGAGATAGCTTTGTTGGTATATAGAGAACAGACAGAAGGATGCTGTTATTGCAACCTGTAGAAGGCTTATTAGCAAGTTTCACAAGAATGATTCTGATAGCTTGAACCAACTGGGCAACAGTGATGGAGTAAATAATGGATTAAATTTTAAATGTATGTTAGCATTCAAGACCATAATAGTTATTAGAAGAATAGATGTGGGGTTGAGAGAAAGATTAGTTAACAAAGAGATTTTTAACTTGAATAACTAGAAGAGTGCCATTCTCATCATATAAGATTGGGAAGGGGCAGTTTGGGGGAACATCATACATCAGTTTGTGATGCATTAATTTTGAGTGCCAATTAAACAATGAAGTGGAGATATCAAGGTTCTAGAAAATATGGATCTGTAATTTATTGGGAAGTTCAGGTAGAAAATTTAAATTTAGGAGATGTATGTATAAATGTATATTTGAAGCCATAACCTAGATGACACCATTAATACAATGACTGTAGAGAAAATGGATTCTATGACTGAGCCATGGAGCATTTCAAAATTTAGGGATAGGAGAAAATTTGGAGGTGGAGAAAACAAAACCAGCAGACCTCTCAAGTTCTTGCCTGTATCTATCAATGATTTTGCCCTTTATTCTACAGTAGCTAATCAATACCAGGTCCTACCCTTGACCTTGACATTTTCAATAACAACAATCCTTACATCTCAATTTAATGTACACCTCTTTTTAAACTAATGTCTTCCATTTCCCAGCTCAACCCTTTTGACATTCTAACAATCTTTGTACTTCATCAAACTTTGAATCCATTTATCTTACTAATCAATCACTCTCTTCAATCTTCTTTATTTACCCAACTTGAATTTATGGAAAGTTATTGTAAAAGAAAAGACTTTCACTTAATTCATCCCACTTACTTAACAAAAAGCCTTACTAACAGTCAACTCTCCATTAACTCTGGCTCAGTATTCCTGAAGGAGAACGTTGCTGGAGAAAATTTAAAGCAATGTTGATTGGCTTATTATGACCAAAAATCTTACATGGACTCTTGAACCTGCCTATGAGCAACATTACACTTATCTGATCTGTTTACTATCTAAGATAACTCTTCTCAAACTCACAAAACTTCAAATTCTTCCTACACAGTTGATGACTATGCTTCTTGCATCACTGAAAATTTAGAAATAATAACAATGAACTTCTAAGAACTGCCCTGTATCTATCTACAGATGAAATCTGAATACTCCAGAGTAAGGCAAGCCCTCCACTGATGAGCCATGAATTGATTCTAGCAATTTGCCATCCTTCTTTTACACTCTGATTTTTTCCTTTTTCCATGAAATAAATCTATCACTATGCAACAAACTATTACTATAAAAATATTTTAAAAGACAGGGTATTGCTTGAAAAAAATCAAACCTTCTTAGACCCAGTTTGTCCCTCTACCTTATCCATTTCTTGCCTCTAATTTTCTAGCAAAACTCTTTGAAATAATCCATGAATATTTGTCTTCTATTTCTACTTTCCAGTTCTCTTGAATACACTAAATTAAGTTCCATAATTACTATTGCAAAAAAGTCATTAGCAACTTCAATGGCCTTCATTTTTTTTTTTTTTTTTTTTTGCCATACTGGAGATGGAACCCAGGGGCATTTTACCTTTGAGCTACACCCCAGCCCTCTTTTTTATTCTTTATTTTGAAACAGGGGCTCACTGAGTTGCAAAGGGCCTCAGTAAGTAGCTGAGACTGTCCACGAACTGCGATCTTCCTGTCTCAGCCTCCCAAATGCTAGGATTACAAGCATGCGCCACCATGCCCAGGACCAGCCTTCATTTTGATAAATCAGAAAGTCATTCAGATCTCCTCTTGTTTCACCAATCTGAAATATTTGACACAATCATTATCTCTCACAAAAATTTTTAACATAGTTTCTAATAGATCACACTACTTGGATTTTCTTTTGCCTGTACTGCCACATCCTCCCAAAGTTTTCTGCTGCTTTTGTTTCATCTCTGACCTCTAAATTTTGGGATGCTCCTGTGCTCTGTCATTGACTTCATTCTCTATTCAGTCATTGAGGATGTCACCCTGGTTGTGGCTTCCAGTATCAGGGGCTAAAGATTTCAAAGAAACTGAGGGAGTTCTCAGCATGGAGTTGGATAGTTAGAAAATAATACTATCTGGAGGGACAATGAGAAGCAAAAAGAACATCTACTTTTATTTCCAGTTCCTGAGGCAGAAGAATGATGGAAAAAGAAAAGTACTAGCTGAATCATTTTTGGGCAGCAGTGTCATGGGAGAACCAAGCTTCATTTAGGAAAAGTATGAGATGGGAACTTTATGAATTGTGAATGGGTATCATCTTTAAAAGTTATTTGTTAATGATTGATCCTGCGATTAAGAGGGCTCAACTTTAGGATATGTGGAGGTTTGGGAGACAGGGTTTGAAGAGACAGAGGGCAGAGCTGAATGGGAATTTGCAACAGATAAAGGGATGACATATCATTAGTCCTGGTAGTTAAAAGACAGTGATAGTAAGATGGAGGCTTATATTAATAAGGGTGGAAAAGAGGAGCCGGGCGTGGTGGCACAAGCTTGTAATCCCCGCGCTTGAGAGGCAGAGACAGGAGGATCGCGCAGGTTCGAAGCCATCTTCGCTGGCTTATGAGACTCTGTTTCCAAATTTAAAAAAATATATAAAAATAGATCTTGGAGTATAGCCCGGAGGTAGAAGTACTTCCAGGAAACCCAGTACTACAAAAAAAAAAAAAAAAAAAAAAGAGGGTGAGTAGGAAGTAAAGTATCCTGGACTAGTAATGGTGAGAATGGAAATTTGAGCTTTTTTTTTTTTATTTCTGCAGATATAGTCCTTATTTCCTACAGAGGAAAGGCAGCTCATTTGCTAAGTCTTGCTGATGATTATGTGCAAGGAGAATGTATACCAAGACCACAATGTGCCTGTCAATTTTGTTGTCGTGAGTCCAAGGTTCTTTGTCACACATACTCAATAAAATATATTCATTACTCAGAACAGATGATCAGAATATTGTAAATATTTTTTATTTTCCCTAACCTATGTAACTTGTCAAATTCTTCTGAGCTGCCTGCTTCAGACTATATATCTTGTCTATCTTTTTATTTCTATAATCAGCAGTGAGAATTATGAAAAACAGATAACTCAGAGCAAGACCAACTGAGACCAACCACTCTCTGGAAAATGACTTTCTGATGAGAAATGAAAGTAGAAAGGCAGAAGTAATTTTCTAACACTAGACACCTGGGGAAGTGGTAGGTGGTACCATCCTTACCATGTTTCTCACTTTTAATTTAATATTGCTACTTGCTATTAGTTTCTAGCTTGCAATAGTATTTTTCTTGCTCTAGTATAATTTACAATTTAGTGCTCCATTAATTTTGTTAATTTTCCCAAGTAATCATTCTGACATTCTTCTAATTCTTAAGCTATATCTCCATTTAAAACAATTCATAGGCCGGGCATGGTGGCCCATCCTTGTAATCCCAGCATTTGGGAGGTGGAGACCAGAGGATCATGGTTAGGGACAGCCTCAGCTAATTAGCGAGACACTTTGCAACTTAGTGAGACCCTGATTCAAAAATTTTAAAAAGGACTAAAAAATAGGGCTGCGAGTATAGCTCAGAGGTACAGTGCCCCTGGGTTCTATCCCCAGTAGTGCAAAAAAAAAAATCATCATTGAATACTGATTATTTATTTTATTTTACATAGTTCACTTTCATTTTAAATTAGTTTCATTTTGTATATAGTAAAGTCCACGATTTCTGCTATACAATTGCATGGGTTTTGAGTATTGCATAAAAGCATGTAAACAGCACCTCAAACAATATACAGAACAATCCCATCATTCTTAAAATTCCCCCATGCCCTTTGTATGAAACCTCTCCCTGACACCCCTAACCCCTGGCAACCACTGATATGTTCTTTGTCCCTACAGCTTTGACTTTTTCAGAATAGAAATCAAATCAGAATGTCATTGGTCTTTATTCATGACAGAAATTACATTCACTCAATTATTCAAGACAGACATTTGAGAATCATCCTAAACAATTCCTTCTTCAGACTCTATATTTAATCAATTATGTCTTTCTTAATATTTCTAATATGTCTTTCTTTTCAATGATCTAAGAGAAGTAAAAAAAAAAGAAGAATCATAGGAGCTTCATGTTTAATTGGCATGGCTTCAATGTTCATCCATTTTACCTGAGACTTTTCCTTAGAAGACAGATTTTTATCAGTCTGCTTTGTAGTTTCATGTTGGTGTTAGGAAAAATAATTAAGGACATTTAAGAGAGAAAATTTTAAGTTAAAGCCTTCCATTTGGCAAGGATTTTACAAAAGAAATAATTTAACAAAGTAAAAATATTTTCTTGGGATGAATAGAGATCTTAAGAACAGAGAATTACTAAAATTGAAAATTGAGATAAATTCTGGTTATCTACTTAATTAGGTTTTAAAACACAAATGACTTTTTTCTACATCCTCGCCATCCATTAAATACTGACTTATTGCTCAAGTATTCCACATTTCCTTTACAAATATGCTGTTTCATATCTTTGTTACTGATTTATTTTCTGAATAGCAAAATCAGAGTTAATTCAGGTAGCTATCTTTAACAATAATTTTAAGTATGTTTTCATCTTTAGGGATTTTATATATGTGGAAATTCATTATATTGACAATATTAGAATCTGCATACTGTAATAGGGATTGCTTAAGGATTGCTACAATATTTATATATGATATAATAGATAAATTCCTCATTAATGCAATGACCTTGACCCTTACTAATGTGGCTTACTGGGGCCTTGCAGTCTACACTTCTTAATTATTCGTGTGTGTTGTACAATGTTATATAGAGCAAAGCTTATAGAGCATCATTCTAGTGCTTCTTACCCTGAATTTTGAAGTTTTAAAAATATAATGAATATGTGAATATCTTGATCTTGAAGAGTCTAGACATGTCTCTGGACAAAGGAATAAAATAGCAAAGCCAAGTAAGCAAAATCTGGACCCAACACATATATAAAAATAATGTTTTTGTGTCTCATTGATTAAATTCTTACATTTATTATCAACATTTATGAAATATTGAGATTATATTGGCAGGTAAACTGCAAACCTCAGGAATAAAACATTTTTATCAGATGGAGGATTCAGAAAGAATGATGACTGATGCCATACTGACAAAAAAGATGCCTGGTAGGTAGTTGGGTGGAATGATAGGAGTAAGGATAATTAGGTAGGTCCTGCAGGCATAAGCTCCCCAGAATGTCCATAAATCTTGACACATTCAAGGACCTATTCATGCTTCAGATCACCTTTGATTCTGAGCTCTGTTTTTGATTGTGAACAAGAGAAAAGCCTGTCTCTGCTTAAAGTATTTTTCATTTGAATGCTCCACCCTATTTCTGAGTTGACCAGAGTGAGTATTAAGCTGCCTGCCAACTCTTGTGCTTATTCGAGACTCCTATCAGACTGTTTCCACTCACCTATATTAACATTATTTGGATACATTTTAGAGTTGTCTACTCTGCCTGTGACTCCACTGTATCACATAAAGGTTCCCAGTCTCTAGTATGAAATTGGTTCCTTTATTTAAATATATAAACACATTATTTTCTTACTGTTCTTATTCTAGAATTGATTAAATTAAAATTTTGTATGAGAATCAATTCTGAGTAATGCAAAAATTTATGGTAGAGCAATTGTTCATTATAATCCCTAATAAGCTAAACTTAAAAAAAATCAATGATTGTAGAATCTTTAACACAGTAGACCAGAGCAAAATCATTTCTGGCTGGTATATGACCTTCATGCTAATGTTAGTGGTTGAATTCCTGGTTCTGCCACCAGCTTATTTTTGACATGTCACTTATTGTCTTCCCTGCTTATTGTTTTATCATTTGTAGATGGTAGATTTTGGTTTGGTTAGTTGATGTCAACACATAGATAGCAACAAATACCTTTCTCCAAATAAAATGTATATCAAGATCAAATGTTTAAAATGAACCTAATCTTCTTCATTTAAAGTGTATGAAATGCTGTGGGGAACACACAGTACAGTTACTTACACTTCTGAGTTCTCAGGGAGCCAATTGCATGCAGAATATGTAAAGATATGATTAAGACTGACTAATCTCACTTAGCATAATGTCCTCCAGTTCCATCCATTTCCCTGCAAATGAGGTAACTGCATTTTTCTTTATGGCTGAGTTAAATTCTATCATGTACATATTCCACATTTTGTAATCCATTCATTTGTTGATGGACATCTTGGCTGATTCCATAGTTTGGCAATGGTGAACTGTGCAGCGATGAACATTGATACACATGCATTAGTTTGGTAGTTTGGTTTCCTATCTTGGGTAGATACCTAGAAGTGGCTGGATCAAATGGTAAGTTTGTTCCCATTCTTCTGAGGATCCTCCATACAGTTTCCCAAAATGGTTGCACTAATTTTCAATTCCACTAACACAAAAAATAAAAATCGGATGATTTTCCTAATATGCGAAAGCTAGGGAGAAACGGGTAACAGGAGGAACTCTAGATGAAGAAGGAAATTCTATAGATGAGCAAATAAGGCAACCTAAGGGGATGGGAGGGAGGAGGAGGGAAACTCTAAAGCACAATATGTACTTAAACAAATATAACCAAGTCAATCATTAAGCCAAACATGGGAAGGAGGGAGGGGGCGGGAATGGGGCAGGAACTGGGTAATGCGTGCATGTATGTTTCCACCATTTTTTTTTATCCCACTAAGATGTATAACTACAATGCACCAATATTTTTTTTAAAAAAAGATATAATTTAGATAATGTATCTTGAAATATGCATATTACAAAGAGGTCTAAGTAAAGGGAAAGAAAGCTTATTAAAAAAGGTATTAACCTGGTATTATGACAGACATCTGTAATCACAATATTTGGGAAAATGGAGACTCGAGGATGGAAGGTTTGAGGCCAGCATCACCAACTTAGTGAGACCCTTTTTCAAAATAAAATAATGTAGCTGGATGTGGTGGCGCACGCTTGTAATCCCCGCGCTTGGGAGGTGGAGACAGGAGGATCGCGCAGGTTTGAAGCCAGCTGCGCTGGCTTAAGAGACCTTGTTTCCAAATAAAAAGTATAAAATAGTTCTGGTAGTGTATCCCAGAAGTAGAAGGGTTTCCAAGAACCCCAGTACCACCAAAAATAAATAAATAAATAAATAAGTACATGATGTACATTCACAAACATATCAAAGTCAATTACTAAGCCAAACCTGAGAAGGAGGGAGGGGGCAGGTATAGGGAGGGAACTGGGGAAGGGCTAAGGCTAGATGAGTGATGTGTTCGTATATGCCTGTACCCCATTAAAGTGTATGAAGGTCATTGTGTTTTGAGTAGGCTTCTCAAACACACACACACACACACACACACACACACACAACAACAACAACAACAAAAACCCTGAGGATGTAGCTCAGGGGTAGAATGCTTTTGGATTGAATTCCAAGCACCAATCAACCATGAAATAAAAATATAAAAAACAAAATATTATTTAAGGCTTTTCTTAGAGTTCAGTGTTAGATTTAGGCCTCCATTTATGTAAGAATCAACAATAAGCAAGGCTTTATACCCTCAACTGTTTGAGCCTCTAATTATAAGCCCAATCCTAACTCTCAAACAATTTCTTGGATCTTCAAATAAATGAAAAAAAGAACATCAAGGAGAATAAAGAAGGGGTTGAACAGCAGGGTAAAGGCCTGAGTCTGACCACCCACCTTCTCCAGCTCTTTAGTCACCACCCCAGGCGAACACCATTTTTTTCCTTTTAATTTAACTGTTTAATTTCCTATCTAGTATTAATCCTTCTTATTTCAATTCTGTTAATAAGACAGTCACTGAAGACCTGCTCTGTGGAAGTCACTCTTCTAGAAGCAGAGATACCAATGTAAGTACCAGATACACTTAAATCCCTTGAACAGGTGATTCCAAGTGCAGTTTAGAGAAACTGAGTTGATAGAGAAGGATTAAAAACTAGTGCATGCCCTCCCCCCCCCCTGAAAATATTGGTTTAGGAAAACAAAATGGAAAATCATTTGAGAAAAAGATGATATGTAAATGTTTGTATTCAAGCGTCACATTTGAGTTATACTGTTTTCTAATCTTTGAAACCTTAATTTTTGTATTTGTTTCATAGAGCATCCAGTTTCTTTTCTTGCTTCTATTATATTAGGAAAAAAATGAAAGACGAATGGGTTGGATAGGAAGTAAAGAGGAGAGAGCAAGTGTGTATATTAAAGGTTAATGAGAAAAAAGAGAGGAGATTACGTTGAAGCTGAGAGGAAGTGTTAGCGGAGTACTGAGAAGGAAATTGAATGGGGCTAGTACAAGTTAAGAAAAGAAAATGAAGAGATAAGGAACACGGTGAGCAACCAGAAGAATAAAGAAATATAAATTGTGGAATTGTGAAATTTAAAGGAGACCTCTAAACAACATTTGATTGTAGCTAATTTTAAATGCTACTGAAATTTTAGACTTATACATTTGACTGCTACTATGTAGGAGGCATACTTTTGTGGAGGGCTGCAACATGAGATGCTGTCATTTTATTGTAGAATAGAGCATGCATATAAGTGGTGCCTTAGCATTTAAATGCATGCTATGTGATGAAATGTAAATAATTCTTTATGTAACATATATACAACAAATAACACTTAAAATGTTACTAAACAAAAAAGGCTCTTTTTGATAGTGGTGGTATGCTAGTAATGTGTATTGATCTTTAAAAAAATAAAATTCTGCACTATGAATGATTTAATAATATAAAAGCTTATTTCTGGTTCTAGTTTATGCACTATCTGTAGTCAAAGACTAGAATCCCTTACTCTATTGATGATATAAAATTGAGAATGATCTAAATTTTTAAAACAAAGCATAAATTGTGTCTACCATCCTGGTAAACATGCATAAGTGAACTAACTTATTTTATTTTATTTTTGAGAATTTAAATCATTTATTGATTACACATGATAATGGATGATACACAAGCTTCATTCCCATCTATCAGTTATCTGGTACCATTATTCAATTTAGATATTGCATAGGATGTGCCAACAATCATTTTTATAACCAAATAATTCTGTGACTGCTTGGGTGACCCCTTCAATGGTGAAACTCAGGTCACAACAGTAACTGTCAGTTCAACTACACGGAACCAAGGTATTTGAAGACAATGGTGTCTCTACCCAAGCAGTTATCATTTCAAAGGGAACCTGGCATCATTCTGAATGAATTCTAACTTCACACTGTTGGGAAGTTTACCAAGATGGCTTCAGAGTAGACTAACTTTACACAGCACATTTAAAAAAAGACACATTTAGCCCGGCGTGGTGGCACACGCTTGTAATCCCCGCGCTTGGGAGGCAGAGACAGGAGGATCACGCAGGGTCAAAGCCGCGCGCGCTGGCTTAGGAGACCCTGTTTCCAAATAAAAAATATAAAATAGGTCTAGGAGTGTAGCCGGGAGGTAGAAGAGCTTCCAGAAACCCCAGTACCACCAAAAAAAAAAAAAAAAAAAACTTGGCCAGGCATGTTGGCACACACTTGTAATCCCCGTGCTTGGGAGGCGGAGACAGGAGGATGGCGCAGGTTTGAAGCCAGCTGTGCTGGCTTAAGAGACCCAGTTTCCAAATAAAAATATAAAAATAGGTCTGGGAGTGTAGCCCACAGGTAGAAGGGCTTCCAGGAACCTCAATACCACCAACAATCAACAGCACGGGTGCAAAAAAAAAGTCTACATTAAAACCCTTTTGTTGGAATGCTTTACACTTTCCACAGAACAGAAACTAAAATAACCTGATATACAATTAGTCACAAATACAGTCCTTGAGTTTTTTTGCCCATACACACGAGTATTGTCTAAACCCTGTCTTCTTTGTCACAACTAGGCCCTGCCACCACTGTGCTTGGCTGAGTTCACATATCTGTTGTAACCTGTAGCATCCCTGTCACTTCTCTGGCTCTCCTCTCCTGCTAATCTTTGTTTCCTGGCAGTAATTAAAACCTTCTGCCACTGCCATAGCTACTGCTGCTGCTGGAACCAAAGTAGCCACTTTAGTTTCGTGGTTTGGCAAAATATTGGCCTCCACCACCATAGGGGCCTGAGCTTCTGCATCCAAAGTTTCCTCCCTTCATGGGTCCAAAATTTGAAGATAGATTGTTGTAATTGCCAAAATCATTGTAGCTTCCATCACCTCCAGAATTGCTTCCATCATTACCAAAACCACTGTAGCCATCCCTGCTGCCACCATATCCTCCACCACCACGGCTGCCAACAAAGCCACCATGACCACTGAAGTTTCCACCTCAAACAAAATTGTCATTGCCACCAAAACCACCTCCACGACCACCACCAAAGTTTCCAGAACCACTTGGAACTCTTTGGCTAGAAGAAGCACCAGCCATCTCTTGGTTTGACAGGGCTTCCCTCACTTCACAGTTGTGGCAATTCACGGTATGGTATTTCTGAATGACAATCTTATCCACGGATCCATGGTCATCAAAAGTTACAAAAGCAAAACCCCTCTTTTTTCCATTGCCTCGGTCAGTCATTATCTCAATCACTTCAATTTTTCCATACTGTTCAAAATAATCTCGTAAGTGATGTTCTTCAGTGTCTTCCTTGATGCTATCAACGAAGATCTATTTCACAGTCAAGTGGGCCCCTGGTCTTTGAGAATCTTCTATTGAGACTGCTCTCTTCAGTTCCACAACTCTTCCATCTACTTTATGTGGTCTGGCATTCATGGCTGCATCTACCTCCTCCACAGTAGCGTAAGTGACAAACCCAAAGCCCCTGGAGCACTTGGTGTTTGGATCTCTCATTACCACACAGTTCGTGAGTGTTCCCCAGTGCTCAAAATGGCTTCTCAAACTCTCTTCAGTTGTTTCAAAGCTCAGCCCTCTGATGAAGAGCTCCTGCAGCTGTTTGGGCTCTTTAGGAGACTCTGATTAAGACATGACGGCAACGGGAAGAGAGATTTTAACAATGCTTCCTTGGCGACGTCCACGGACAGAAAAGTTAACTTATTTTAAATTTTTTTATTTGTGAATTGTAGTCATAAAGCTTAATAGAGTCTAAGATGGTAGAGGCATACATGCATATATCACCCAATTAGGCATTACCTAGTACCCATCCCCCCCACTTCTCATGTTTGGCTTAGTGATTGACTTTGATATGTTTGTGAATGTACATCATGTACATTATGAAATTTCCCTCTTCCCCCTGCTCATCAATTAGTTTGCCTTATTTGCTCATCTATAGTCTCTCCTGAGTCATGTAGAGTTCCTCCTATGACTCATTTTCTCCCTAGCTTCCACATATTGGGGAGAGCATCTGATTTCTTACTTTGTGTGACTGATTAATCTCACTTAGCATAATGTTCTTCAGTTCCATCCATTTCCCTGTAAATGATGCAATTGTGTTTTTTTTATGGCCTAGTAAAATTCCATTGTGTACATATCCCATATTTTTGTAATCCATTTATCTGTTGATGGACATCTTGGCTGCTTCCATAGTTTGGCAATGGTGAATTGTGCAGCTATAAACATAGATTCACATGCACTACTTTGGTAGTCTGGTTTCCATTCTTTTGGGTAGATACCCAGAAGTGGTATTGCTGGTTCATACGTTAAATTTGTTCCTTTTCTTCTGAGTGTCCTCCATATTGTTTTCTAAAGTGGTTGCACTAATTTGCAATCCCACCAACAATGTACTAGAGTTTCTACATCTCCACACCCTCACCAGCATTTGTTGTTGTTTGTGTTTTGAATGACTGTCATTCTAGTTGGAATTAGGTGAAATCTCAGGGTAGTTTTGATTTGCATTTCTCTGATTGCTAATGATGTTGAGTATTTTTTTCCCATGTTTATTGGCCAGTAGAATTTCTTCTTTTGTGAAGTATCTCTTTAGTTCACTTGCCCATTTTTTGATGGGGTTGTTTTCTTAGGGCTGATTTAAATGTGTTACAGTGCCCAGTGTGTTGGCACACACTTTTAATCCCAACACTTGGGAGGCTGAGACAGGGGGATCGCTGTTTGCGGACAGCCTCAGGTTCTTAGTGAGGTATTTTTCAACTCAGTGAGACCCTGTTTCTAAATAAAGAATAAAAAATAGGGATGGGGGTGTAGCTCGGAAGAACAATGCCCTTGGGTTCCATTCCCATTAGCACAAAAAATAAATAAATAAGTAAATAAATAAAGGTGTTACAATGTACAAGGCACAAGGTAATGGTTTTGATAGATGAATCCAAAAGATGGCCAAAAAGTCATTCTGTACCAGAGCTTCTGCAGCATAATTCAAGGGAAAAGATGCCCTGAGTGAGGAAGCCAGTGCTCAGGGACTCCTGGCACTCAGGACTCTTTAGCATTCTGCCATTAGGCTGTACAGAGTGATCCTCTGCACAGTGGTCCCTTTGCCTAGAGTTTATTGTGTGGAAATCTTGCACACAGCCAATGTGTATTGGTTAGCACTTTCACTGCTATAACCTAAAGAATGAACCATGTAATTTAGACAGCGTATTTTTTTGCTTATGATTTCAGGTTCAGTCTCTGTGAGGCTGAGGTGCGGATCTCAGGACATGGCGGTAGAAAGTTGAGAGAAGGAGAACACCAAAGGCTTCGCTCCTCATGTCATGGAGGCCAGAAGCCAGAGAGAGAGCAAGGGGAGGAGGAACCATATATTATCCCCAAGGCTGCACCTCCAGGGACCCACCTTCTTCAGCTACATCCTACCGACCTTGGCTACCACCGAGATAAATCTGCTACAGTGGATTTATCCACAGCTGGGATTACTATCCTATTGACTCAATAATATCAACTCCAATAACCAATTTGTAAGCTCTTTAAGGGGCCATATCCAACTATAACAGGGTGCTTTGTACATGTATGTTTATATCACATTTAAATACTTCCATATGATGTGTGGTTACAATTCACCAAGAAAATTACATATATGTCTACACACACACACACACACACACACACACACACACACATATGTGGCTATCTTTCTTCAAATTTTGTGTTCAGCTCTTTAAACCTATAGGTTTGGTCAGGTTATCTAACCTCCTTTTGCCTAAGTGCCTGAATATGTACAATTAGAATAATAGTTGTGGTAACTTTACATAGTTGTAATAAAGATCTGCAAATTAATATGTGGGATGTGCTTAGAACAGTGCCTGGAAAATGGTCAGGGCCAGAGAAGAGTCAGCTAGAATATCAACTCCATAAAAGAATAGGTTTTATTTTAAGTCATGATTACTGCTTTATTTCCAACGCCTATTACAAAATAGGGGCTCAATAAAATTTGCTGAATGAAGGAAAATATGTAATATCTTATGTAGCCTTTTAAAGCTGAGATTATAAAGCAGAAAACATTATTCTAGGTTACTTAGTATTTCTATACGTTATTAGAAATTAACAAAATAGAATTCTCTTATAAGCCTTAGTGTCTTGTAAGATTGCTTACATTGCATCAGTAAACCAGAACTTCATCTCACTTGGAAGGCCAATAAAATAATTTCTGAACCTTTAAAACTGAAATGGTGGCTAGATGGAGGCGGTTAGTATAGAGACTGAAAGAACTTGGAATTGGACATCTGCTATTTACTATCCGAGTCATTTACGCCATTCTCTAATTTTATTCCTGTCTTTTCCTCTGCAATATTGGGGTAATAATTCTATTTATATGAGAAGGTACTTTTTGAGAATAAATGAGATAATTTATGCAAAGGGCTTTGCCAACTTTAGTATATAACAATCACTAAAAACTGCTCCCAAACATAATATTAATGAATTTGCTAATGTAGCAACAAGCTATTAAAGTACATGTTATGTCAGATATACACAAATAAGATGTGAATTTCTGATCCCAGAAACTTCACTGTGGTTATGTAGGGAGACTAGTAAAAAGGAAACTAACAAATAGTCAATGTGCTCTTGTAGAGAACAGAGAGTCTTAGAAGCACAGAGAAGTGGAACCTGAATCAATAGTGAGTGATGACATACTCCTCTGATTCCTGTACTTGGGAGGCTGAGACAGGCAGATATCAGGTTGGAAACCAACCTCAGCAACTTAGCAAGGCTTTCAGCAACTTTGTAAGACCCTGTCTCCAAACAATAGAATAAATAGGGGTAAATATGTAATTCAAAGATAGAATGCACCTGGGTTCCATCCCCAGGACCACACAAAAAAGAAAAGAATAATGAGTGGAGTGAAGAAGGTCAAAGAAGGCTTCCTAAGCAAGACCCCTCTGAGTTGTCTTGAAGCCAGGGTAGTTAAGATGCAGCTGGAGATAGCCACAGCAGTAGGAAGACTGCAGAAGAGAGGAAGCATGTGGAGACCTGCAGCCACCTGTGATTTTCTCAGTAGAGCTGGGGAAATCAAAACATGGTGTGCGCTTACCTATTCTTTAAAATATACTGTCTGTAGAGGTTATAGAATAGCTGTATATGTTTATGTGTTGTCTCTTCAATTCTCATCCAAAACTCAAAGAGGCAACTATTATTTTCTGTAACGAGCAGATAAGAACCACAAATCTGACCTTAGAGACCAGCTTTTGTGATATACCTTCTTATGTAAGTAAAAAATGAGCCTTGATCCTTTATGTGTTTAGCATTCGGTGGCCTCAGAGCCAGGAAAGACCAGAGAGCCGGGAGGTGTAATTGTCAGCTCACTTTGCTCTTTAGGGTAATAATGCTTGATATGAAATCATTTTGGATGTATTATTTTGGCATTGACTATAAGACTTGTGAACACATATTTGTAAATGGTAAAGGATGCCATTTAAATGTTGTGGTTCACGTTGCATTAGGATTTTGTGACTTCTCCATGGTGTTTGATATAAGTTTGTTGAGAGAATGAGTGATTGAATAACTCCATAGCTATTTTATTCCCTGGTTAGGAGAGTTCTTCCACATGCCTACTTGAACATACCATAAAATGTTTTCTACTTATACTTACATAAAAGTGACTTTACCAGTAGCACATTTTGAAATTTAAGTATTTTATTTACATTTTTCATTATCATAAGAGTAATGTTTACTAAGTATTGGATAAGTTAACTCAACTAACCAAGAAGCCTTTAGAACAAGCCTACTATCTACTAGACGCTGAGCCAATATAACATATTTTATCTGAACGAGTCTTCATAACAACTTAGGCAGAATGATCAATTACTTTTCTCCTTGTTTTGAAAATAAGGAAATTTTCAGAAAAAAAATATTACCCAAAGTCTCCACAGCTATCAAAATAGCAGAACTGGAAACTTCAAGCCCAGATCTGTCTGCCTTCACTGCCCAGAACAGTTTAGCTGTAGAGTATTATAACTATTAGTTAAATTCATATCTGTTGATTTTGTACAATTTTGTCTAAAGTATATTTTGTAAGATTTGTCTAAAGTATAAGATTTTCTCTTAAGTATATGCATTTCCACATTAATCATATTAATTGTTTTAAGCTAGATTATTCTTTTCCCTAGAAAATGGGATTATAGGTATTTTTGGTTTTGGTTTTAGTACACTATTTTCTATTCTGTTTATTGGTATTTTATAAACTTCCCATGTACTTTTGTAGATGCCTATAGAAAACAATTCCTGTAGTGTTATTCATTAAATTTTTTTTTTAAAAACTTGAGATTTTAGTTTTTGGTTGTTTGTATTTTATTTCTTAAACTTTTACTAATAATTTGCATTTATTTAATTAGGGATAAAATAATTATTAAAATTTGTTTTTGTTTAGTTATATTTTACTTAATAAAATGCAAAAAATGTATCCAAAAAATCAGTTATTCTAGATTTTATTGCTAATACAGAGTACTCGTATCAGTTTGGTTTTAGTCAGAATAAAAGATAAAAGAACAAAACAGTGTATGACCATTGAGTTTTGACATTTGAGGATGTTGCTAATGCTGAAATGAGAAGGACATGTCATCTGTGCTTTTCTTGCTTAGTAGGACTAAAGCACAAGCTTCCTTTAGAATATGGCTAAAGATTTGGAACAGAATTAAAACCCCCAAATATCTCTTTTTTCTTTCATAGTATTAACTTCCACTTCTGTTCTATCTATAGAGTTCCACTCTTTTTTTTTCCCAAAGTATAACAGGTAAGAAGAAAGTGCTTATAAATATAAATTTTGTTATTTTCATGTAACTCCTGAAGTTATGAGTTTGCTCAGTTTCTTTCCTGAATGTGGTAAGATGAGTACCTCATGGCTGTAGGTGTACTCTCAGAGTCATTTAGAAGACTCTGCCTGCTTTTGCTGTGTAGCTGTCCCTGTTATGATTGGAAAACGGGTAGAAATCTGAACATTTTCTGTCCAGGGAAAAGGCTGAGCAATTATGAAGCTTTGATTAATACCATTGATGCTCTAATGGCTCATTTTATATCCTGAACACAGGGAAAATATCTTCCCTTATGTAAAGACCATGATTCTTATGATTCACATAGCACAGAGAGTAAAAGGCCTGGGAGATCTCTTGTCTTACAAGAAGAAATGGGTAGCTGTATAATGCCAGTTGCATATATTACTGAACTGTTACAGAGGAGAGGAAATTGCCCAGTCAGAATAGATATGTCTCTGTAGCCTTGTATCCGCATTCTAATAGCCAGAGTTTATCTTAGTCTGAATAGAGCTCTAAGTTATTAATTGTTTTAATGATTTCATTGATTTCTGTTAATCTAGGTAATGTGCCTTACTAAACTCGGTAGTTTATTTTGCTTTTCAATTAACCTTTTACTTTTGTTATATCATTTTTTACTAAAAACAAAGGTTTTATCTGCCTTTTAATGATATGCCTATCTTAGTGTATTATGAATTAGACTTGGCTATCTGTATAGCAATTATTCTGAATACTTCAGGGTAATGGCAATTCATAAAGACTTAGTATTTTATTAAAGTTTGTTGTTGATATGAAGCATTGCTTAAAAGTCATTTGAATAAATGTTAGAATTCTTTATGCATAACCAAAATAATTTTTAAACATTTAAAAATGCAATCATGGAAGAAATAATGATAGTTTTAACTTATGCCTTAATGCTCAGGTAAAGGAATAGTGCTTAATTTGATTTAATTATTTTATTTTAATTTTGTCTAATTAATAGATACAAAAATATACTACAAAACCTTTGAAAATTTGGTTTAAAATAGCAGGCCAGGTGTGGTGGCACAAGACTGGGGGACAGTGGTTTGCAGGTTTACTTAGCGAGACCCTTCACAACTCAGTGAGATCCTGTTTCAAAAATTCAGAAGACTAAAAAATAGGACTGGGAGTGTAGCTTGGAGATCCAGTGCCCCTGGGTTCCATCCCCAGTACTGCAAAATAATAAAAATAAATAAATAAAGTAGCAAATTCTATAGGAAAAGATGCAATGTGAACACTTACTGTATTTTTACTATTGAATTAGCTTATTTAGATTATTTAATATTCAAATATGTTCTGCCTAATTAAGGTCTTAATTTACTTTGAAAGAAGTAAGCTTATCTCTGTGTCCATAAAAGAGTAAAATGTTCCAACATGATAGTGAAATAGATTCTTTACCCTTTATTCCTGGGGAGTCACATTCACATAAAACTTTTTTACCAATTAAAAACTGTTAATGACAAAACATTGTAATTGATTAGTCTTTGTATGTTTACAGCTCACTTTAATTGCTGAAAAACGCCATTTGTCAGCTTCATGTTCTATTGACAGTGCTATTGATTTATCTGAATTTGGCTTTGTCTTGTCTCTCGTACATAAAACTCACATATGCAGTTCAAATGGGAAATGACTGTATTGATTTCCTTAACTTGAGCCCAAATGCTAAAGATTTTTGGATAAGCTTTCTCATTACTTAAGCCAAAATCAATAAGAAAGAGCATCTTTTAATGAAAGAGCAGTTTGAGCAACGTACTTCAGAAATAGGGTCCTGTTCATTCTTTGCTTTACAAATCGATCTCCCAGGTTCCTTAAGTGAGGTCCAATTGGTTGACATTGTGGTTTGTCTTTGTGTATAAACTTGCAGCTTCAGAGAGGAGAAGATGAGCTGCAGAGACAGTGGAAAGAACTCTCTCCTTGGGAAAGGAGATCGCCCACTAGCATAAACGCTAGTGTTGAAATGCAGCACGGTTTGCAAGTATGCCAACAAATTCTTATACCTTCTAAGTTCATGCTAATATATTTTTTTATTGCCTAGTATATTTAATTTCTTCACTGGCTGATCTCCTTAATAATTTTATGTGCATTTATACCACTCTTATTTTAATATTTGCCTTTATTTCAAAACTCTTTCTGCTTATTGTTGCCATTTACACAAAGTAAAATAATTGACTGAAATATCAGGTCACTTTAAAAATAGCTTTCCTTGAATGTTTTAATGCCAAATGTCTCGTCTTTTTCAGGAAAAGAGGCATAGAAACTGAACTACAGAAATAAATAAGGTGCCTGATTTTAGGAACAACGAAATGAGCTGGACATATAAAACAAGTTGTACAGTCAGGCCAGACACCAGGTACCATACTTTGATATCATTAACTCCCATGAACTACATAAATTAAGCTGATTATGCCTTCACTTAATTAACTGAGAATGACCTATTGATGTATAGGCCAGGTGAGCTGAATCCCCCTTGCTCCACTGTACTTAATTTATTGGTTTTCAATTAGTTCTTCTCTTGCCTGTGATTGTTGAGGAAAAAGACCGTTCATTTGTGTTTATGACTTATGGTATATTTTTATGCACAAGGGTTTATACCTGAAATTTTATCCTGAGCAGTTATTATTATTATTATTTTCCCAACACTGGTTAGATTGATCTTATTTCTTTGTGAAATATAATTTGGTTGGTTTCTAAATAAAATAAATGTGCACATTAATTCTTTTTAGAAGAATATACAATTAAATATTTATAATAACCTTCACAAATAATTTCATATTCATTTCAAGAAGTGTCTTGCTTTCTTTTTTTTTCTTTTTTTTTTTTTCCTGTGATACTGGGGATGAAATCCAGAGGCATTCTACCTCCGAACTATACCCCAGCCCTATTTTTTTATTCTTTCTTTTTTTTTTGAAACAGGGTCTCACTGAGTTGCAAAGGACCTCACAAAGTAACTGAGGCTGGCCTTGAACCTCGAACCATGAATAATTCAAGTTAAAATTGTATTCAGAATTTAACTAATACTCTAGAAGCTTGTGGGTGTGTGAGGATTTCGCATTCTCATTATCTGCAAATATCCCCAAAAGCTCATAAATAGTCAAAGTGATGTTTGCGGCCACAAGTTTGAGTAATGTACCCTGGGCATATATCATAGTGCTGGGAGAGTTATTTTGCAGCTTTATTCAAAGAGAAATTTTTGGTTTTACATGATTTTATATTTCAATAATCTTTGATAATTTGACTGACATATTTAAACTCTAAGTCATATTCTCCTGAATTTAATATGTTATTACAGATTGTGTGAGTTAGAGGATACATGAAAGATTTGGAATATTCTTTGGAAATATAAGATGATTACCATTCTTTGAAAAAGTAGATTATGTGGGAAAGTAGCAAAATACAGAATGTCTGAGTTTTGGAAAAGTATTAAGAAGCCCACTTTTAGTTTTGTTAGCAAGTGATTTTCATTGCACACCAAAATTAAGATGATGTATAGGGGTGCGTGCGCACGTGTGTGTGTGTGTGTGTGTGTGTGTGTGTGTGTGTGTGTGTGTGTACATAGGACTGAAATATTCAGGAAAATTTTGGGATTGGAGATATGCATTTGGAAATTGTCAATATATCTATTTTATTAAAAGCAAAAGAAGGGACGAGATGGGAAGCAGTGAATGTTAAGAAAAATGAGAAGAAGATCAAGGAGGAAGCCTTGTATCACTCCAACATTAAAAAGTCAGGAAAAGCCGGGCGTGGTGGTGTATGCTTGTAATCCCTGCGCTTGGGAGGCGAGACAGGAGGATCGCGCTGTTTTGAAGCCAGTCTTGCTGGCTTAAGAGACCCTGTTTCCAAATAAAAAATATAAAAATAGGTCTGGGAGTGTAACCCGGATGTAGAAGGGTTTTCAGGAACCCCAGTACACCACACACACACACACACACACACACACACACACACACACACACACACACACTCAGGAAAGTGAGGAACCAGGAAGGCAACTGCACAGGCCACGAGATCAGAATTCCAGAAGAATTTCATGGGAACCAAATAAAGATAATGTTTTAAGGACTGAACAATGATCTCTTATGTAAAATGCTACTGATAGTAAGATGAGAACTACAAATGAATCATTAAAATTAACTATGTGGAGGCATTGTCAATATACAATTGACAAACATTTTTATCAGTTTGCTGGGAGCATGCTTATGCTCATTATAAGGATCAGCATAGGAGAAAGATGATATCAGATTCAAAATTTCATGGATTTAGGATCTTTGACTTTTAAAATGTTTGAAATGTCTGACAAGTGTATTAAGTTTGTTTAGATTTGCTTGAGACTATCATCTATGGGGTATATTATTTTCTCACTTTTTCACCTTTGCTTAATATAAAGTTAACATTTCCATTACCTTTCTGCCTAGATTATTTTGAAGTTGTGATTAAAATGATGTTAGAATAGTTGTAATACTGAAGTAGAAATACATCATATTAGTATAATCACCTACTACAAACTTCAACTATAAATATAATAGTGAGGTAAGCTTAGAAATTAAAACTACCCACATACAGAAGAAATTTATTTAGCCATTTGTAGAATTTTCAAGTTTTCTCCATTTTTAAAATGATATCTCAACCAATTATGTTTTCTTAGAGTTTTGGCATAGTCAATAGAAATTGAAAAAAGAATTATTCTATGAATATGTACAATTGCAATATGACCTATCAAATTATCAAGATTTTGACATTCTTGTATAATATAGTGATACAATTTTAGCCATTCAGCATTCAAAAATCTGTAGTTCCAAAATAAGAAAGATGTTAAAACCCATTTAATTAAATCTTCATTTTGTATAAAATGAGCAAAATTAGGTCAGAGAGTGAGAAAGTTCTCTTGCTGCTATAGTATTTCCTTAAGTGTGTTTATTAATATAACACTACTATATGAAGTTCATGCGTTTTGGGCATATGATCTTTTAAAATATTTAATATCTCCAGTATAAAATATAAAATTTTTAAATTTATAGGTTTTTTAGGAAAATATTTGAACAAATATTTTGTATAATCATTAAAAATTGGATAAACTTTATACCTTAACTCCTCTTAGTCTTGAGTAATTTATTCTAAAGCTATCAAATATAATTCTTCTGAGTTTTTAGTCCATTCCGCTTTATTTGGAATATTCCCATTCCTTGCAGCCATTTACATCAGTCCATATCATTTAATTTCAGAGAACCTCTAGTCTATTTATTTATACACCTACCAAAGCAGCTGAATATTGTTACTTTTTATTCCATCTAATGCTACTGAAGTAGAAACCATTTCTGAAGGTTCTAAGGTTCTTGATATTTTCCCCTGCATTACAGGTTGCATTAGATGTGTCTTTTTGGGTTAGCATCCCTTTACAGACTATGGACATCCTCCCACAGGAAAAAGCAACTGGCTTAGCAAACAGAATAATTGGTACCATTCTTTTCACACACACTAAAATAAGTTAAAACAGGATAGAGCTTTCAACATCAATTGATTCTTAGAAGTCTTTTCTTGATATTTCAGCCCCAAGGCTTATATCAAAGTTGTTTCCTTCAATGTGGAAACTTCAAGCTTCCAATTCACCAGTCTGCAAACCTTGCGCATCAAAGCACCTGCCCTGTGATCCACAGCTAAGCACTTAGTTTCTTGAAGTGATGCTTGGTGCTCTGATTCAGCATTGAGATCTAAAGGTGCTGTTATGACAAGATAAATTAGGGAACCAGACGATTACACCCTTTGGCCTCCACTGAGATCTTCCTGAGCAGGAGCACTTGTCTCTAATTCCTCTTTGACCCTTTATCGTTTTCATATGGCGGCCACAGCTCACAATTCTCACTCGACTAACACACCTTTCCTGAGAGACTGACATGCATAAAGCTGGATCGCTTCATAGGGTAGTTGTTGACAGTTCATGTAAACCAAAGAGTCTCTTCTTTTTAGCAACCATTTTAGTCAATGCCAGAATCCATGGTTTTTTTTTTCCTACTATACTGTTCATTAAAACCTAAATTTTCTTATTTAAAAATCCCATGTTGGCCAGGTATGGTGGTATACACCTGTAATCCCCATACCTTACCTTTTCTTGTTTCTAGGTTTTTGGCTTGACTGAGATGCTCTGGGCAGATTCTCTGAACTTCCTTCCCATGTCTTTCTGATTTGAGGCCTTTTGTGTGTGTCTGTGTCTCTTGCAATCCTCAGGAGGCATGCAGAGGTTCCAGACACCGATTAGATAATGCCTGTGTAGCATGTTTCCAACTTTGCTCATGTACTATCTGCTAAAAGTTATTGGCCTATGATATAACATAGTCAGGAACTGTAGAAAACCCATATAAAAGTCATGGCAGAGACACAGAGGGCAGGGAACACTGAATAAATAATACTGTCCATAACTGAATGGTTCTGCTATTCTACATAGAAGTTTTAATACAATTTATCTGTCAGGCAAAGTGTAAAACCTTGTAAGTAGAACTAAACCACCAAAAGCCCACATAACTTCTTAGTGATCTTTCAGACTATTTCCACCACTCTCAGCAGTCTCTTAGTAATACTCATGGGGAAGGAATCATGACAGCTTCCTTTTTGTACACCCTTTCCCCTTTCCAATGCTCTACTGCTGTACCTGGAATCTAGCTCTCATTCCTGATTCTATAGCCTATTGTTACTTCTTTCTATCCATGAATAAAGTGCTTTTCTGGATGAACTTAATGAACACTCTAAATCCTAAAACCAAATGACTCATGCAGATGTAGATACATGTATTTTATCCAAGCAAAAGCAAGTCCTTATAAAAGCAAAGAATATAAGGGCATGCTCCCTCGACCAGTTTTATCCTGGCTGGTTCAAGAGTGTTGATTAACATCTTTAGGTTTGATTTACTTATCCCTGGTTTTAATATATAGTATTTCCTAGAAAAAGTATATCATGAGAAGAGTGGGCTAGTCTTTACAACCATAATTTATATAAAACAGATAATGAGTGGTGCTCAGGAAAGCTTTCATATTATTTTGTCTTTGGGGAATAATTAAAAGACTGTAGTTTGCATTGCTCTTTTTCTTTTCATCCATTTTCTTCCAAAAACTCTAACATGTACCCTAGATTGTTCTTGGGTCATGGTGTACTACATTGGAATGTTGCTTTTTCACATCAGAAGCCTTATTATTTGTTTTCCATCCATATATGTGTTCAAAATATAGATTTTAAATAATGCACTAAGTCACTTATATAGCTAAGGAGGCTTCCTTCATTTCAGTTATTGCTGCAAAACCCCCTGTTTTCTGCCTGTAAAGATTCTCTCTGGAGATATTTTCCTGAATGCTGCAGATCTATTCCATAGGCTGCATACTTTGATCCACACCATTTGACCACTCAAAATGTATCCATGAAATGGTGTTTGATTCACTGGCTTCGAGAAGAGAAGTAACTTGAGATCAAAGCTGAATATGGTTTTGAATGGAATTGGAATGTGCATGGCAATAACACTAGTAAGTTAAATTTGCCTTCACAGTTCAGGCTTCTCCAGCTTAACCACGTCATGTAGATATATACCATCTTGTAGGTATATACCAAGGATAGTAAAATCAACCTGTGCTTTCAAAGAACTTCCCATGGAGATGGAAGAAGAGCAAGAACAGACACATGCGGAAGCTAGTTCCTATTGGATCACAGAGTTATAGGTATTTCTTCCAAGACCCTTGTTTAGTGATGTTGTGTTGATAGCTTGAAAGTAACTATGGTAGGAATGTTTACATCATAGATATTGGCAAACACTTCAGACCAGAATATTCTAGAAAGATGGTTTACTAGTATTTCAGAACCAAATCTTGCACTTTTGGGTAAATTTCATCAACTTTCTTACTCTTAATTTATAAGATGTATGTAAAAACTATCTCATTCTTATGATTTTAAATTTGATGATCTCATTTTCTGTTTTTTTTTTATTTTACATATGACCCAGTACTTTTCCAGATTTTCCCTTATAATTCTAGTTATATATTTACAAAAATTCTGGTAAAATGCTATATACCCCCAAATTCATGGAATACCTTGCTTTTTACTATAAATGTTATATTAAAATGTTATGTATAAATATTCAATAACTAGTTCCAACTCTTAAGCAAAAAATTTTAAATACATTTAAAGAATTTTCTAACTTGCATGCAAAGGTGGATTTGTAAAGTTTAAAAAGA
Organism: Muscardinus avellanarius; assembly: GCF_963383645.1. Classification (NCBI taxonomy): domain Eukaryota; kingdom Metazoa; phylum Chordata; class Mammalia; order Rodentia; family Gliridae; genus Muscardinus; species Muscardinus avellanarius. The sequence goes on along the minus strand of NC_137789.1, from coordinate 60,669,226 downwards.
TTTTGTGTTTCTGTAAACACAAAATCTAAATCTAAATTTCTCTCTAGATCTAAGTCTTAAGAAAATCAGGTAAGTGATTTTTCCATATACATTATTCAAATAGATTCTTTTAAAAACATACAAACTGAAAATAATATTGAAGAGTTTAGAAGCTCAGGAAAAACTGGAAAATAAAAACTGTAATGCACACAATGTACATTCACAAACATCAATCACTAAGCTGAACACAAGAAGGAGGGAGAAGAGAATTGGGTGGGAACTGGGGAAGGGCTGAATGAGTGCTGTGTGTATGTATGCCTCTACCATCCTATATTTCATCAAGATGTATGATTACAATGCACCAATAAGTGTTAGAAAACTAAAATTTTTATAATTTTGGCAACTAATCTGATTTATATGTATACGTGTATGTGTGTAGTATTGGAGATTGAACTCAGGGGCATTGTACTTCTGAGCTACAATCTAAGCTCTATTTTTTATTGTTTATTTTGAAACAGGGTCTCACTAACTTGCTGAGGCTGGCTGCAAATATATGATCCTCCTATCTCAGCTTTCCAAGTACTTAGATTATTGGGGCTGTAATGTTATGCCCCAAAACATGTATTTTAGGCCTAGTAATTTTAAATACTTATCCCAGTGCCCAGTAGAATACTAGTATTTATAAATAACTTAAAGTCATTACAATATAAATGAATAGTGTTGCTAGAGAACTTATTTGTGAAAACCAATGACAAAATTATACATTTTATGTACTATTTTTATAAACCATATTTATTTTATTATTACCAGAAATGTGTTCCATAGCCAGGAATAGTGGACCATACCTGTAATTCCAGTATTTGAGAAGCTGAGACAGGAAGATCTCAGGTGTGAGGCCAGCCTCAGCAATTTAGTGACATTCTTCAGTAGCATAGCAAGACCCTGTTTCAAAATAAAAAATAAAATAGGTTTAGAGGTAGGACACCCCTGGGTTTAATTCCCAGTACTACAAAATGATGATGATGATGATGATGATGATGATGATGATGATGATAGTGTTCTATAGTGTTTCCTGACAGGGCTATATGCATTTATAGACCTGTTTGTAATGTTTTCTCCCTGGATTCAGAGTCCTGTTTCTTGTACCTTCTATTCAGATTATCACATTATTTTAGATCAGAAGAAATGTAGATGGTGGTACATCATTGTTGCTACCTTTAGCTATCAGACAAGCCTAAACCATATTTTCTCCATCTGTTTATATGAGAAAACAATAATATATTTTTAAAATAAAACTACCCTGAGATTTCACGTAACTCCAACTAGAATGGCAATCCCTCAAAACACAAACAACAACAAATACTGGTAAAGCTGTGGAAAAGTGGGAACTTTAAAACATTGTTGGTGGGATTGCAGATTAGTGCAACCACTTTGGAAAACAGTATGGAGGATCCTCAGAAAAATGGGGATGAACTTACCATATGATTCAGCAATACAACTTCAGAGTATTTATCCAAAAGAAAGGAAACCAAACTACTAAACTAATGCTTGCATATTTATGTACATAGCTGCACATTTCACCATTGCCAAACTATGGAACCAGCCAAGATGTCTATCAATAGGTGAATGGGTTACAAACTGGTGGGATATGTACACAATGGAATTTTACTCATCCATAAAGAAAAACACAATTACATCATTTACAGGGAAATGGATGGAACTGGAGGACATTATACTAAGTGAGATTTGTCCATCACAAAAAATAAGAATTCAGATGCTATCCCTAATATGCAAAAGCTAGGGAGAAATGGGTCATAGGAGGAACTCTAGATGAAGATGGAGATTTTATAGATGACAAATAAGGTGACCTAAGTGGATGGGATGAAGAAAGAGGTAAATTCTCTAATGCACATGATGTAGTTTAACAAACACATCAAAGTCAATCACTAAGTCAAACATGAGAAGGAGGGAGGGGGAAAGAATGGGGCAGGAATTGGGTAAGGACTAATTGGGTGATGTGTGCATGTATGTCTCCACCATCTTGTATCCCATTAAGATGTATGACTTTACAATGCACCAATAAAAAAAATAAAAAACTACATATTCTAAAACAGATCTGAAGCCATAAAAGGGAACATCTGTAATAAAAATTCAAAACAAAAAATAAATAAAATAAAATATTGTAATAAAATTAAATGCCAACACATTCATTAAATATTTAGGGTGTGCTTAGCACACACTAATATTTATTTAGCAGAGATGAACATTTTCTTTTATTAGCCATCCTCATTCTTATTTAATATCTTCATAATCACATATCTTTTAATATTTGGAATATTTATTTTAATATCCCTGAGGTGTTAATCTTCTCATTGTTTGCATGACCTAGATTGTAAGGCTCTTGAAGACAAGATATCTTTTATTCCTCATAGAATCAAAAAATCTATGATTTATTATCATATTCAAAATGGATTTCAATAGATACTGTGATAGTGAGACTATTGATAGAAAGATGGGGAACAGTTACACTTATCTTACTTAGACTTATTATGCTTGAAAAGATTTCCCACTTCTATCAGTTCTTTCTCATGCACATCACACTTAAAGTTAAAGACCTCATGTTTCTTTAGCTTGTCATGTGTACTTTAGTAACAGCGTTCTGGAGATTAAAAATATGACATTTAAGCAAATTAAAGTCAGTTTCTTCAAAATTAACAGTAATATATTTTAAAATACGGAGAAAATAAAAATTTTAATATAAAAATAATCTATTTAATTTGCATAAGTCTTTTTGTTGTCTTTCCTATTTATTTTATAATCCTGAAGTAGGTGGATTACTTTCCCATTTTATATGAAAAATATTACCTTTTCTAAAATTTGTAGCTCAAAGAAGCATTTAAAAATTTTTTTTACTGGTCCATTTTACTCATACATCTTAATGGGCTACAAGATAGTAGAGGCATAGATGTACACATCACTCAATTAGCCCTTACCCAATTTTCACCCTATTCCTTCTCCCTTCCCTCCTTCTCATGTGTGGCTTAGTGATTGACTTGAAATGATTTTGAACGTACATCATATATTTTAGAGAATTTTCCTCTTTTCCCCTTCTATCTCCTTAAGTTTTGTCAACTTATTTGCTCATGTATAGTAGTGCTTAAATATTAAGTCATTGAATACACAATATAGAAAAATACATAAACCAGTAACAATCTTAAAAACTAAAAATGAGTACTGTATATATGGTCGGTGGATCATTAAAAGCTACTCATGTTTAATTAGAGAGTTATTTTTGAACTCTCATCTCTAATTTCTTTATTTGCTTCTTTCTTTTAAAATTATTCCTGATGTAATTTTGTTCTTCTTTATGGCTGAGTAAAATTCCATGGCATACATATCTCATAATTTTGTAATCCATTCATCTGTTGATAGACATCTTGGCTGGTTCCATACTTTGGCAATGATGAATTGTGCAGCTGTGAACATAGATGAATTATTTTGGTAGTTTGGTTTTCATTCTTTTGGATAGATACCCAGAAGTGGTAGTGCTGGATCATATATTAAGTTTGTTCCCAGTTTTCTGAGAATCCTCCATACTGTTTTTCAAGGTAGATGTACTAATTTGCAATCCCACCAAAAATATATTAGATTTCCCACATCTCCACATCAGCCAGCATTTGTTGTTGTTTGTGTTTTGAATGATTGTCATTCTAGTTGGAGTTAGGTCAAATCTCAAGGTGGTTTTGATTTGCATCTCTCTGATTGCTAATGATATTGAGCATTTCTTCATACATTAATTGGCCATTTGGACTTTTTTTCTTTTGTGAAGTCTCCATTTAGTTCACTTGCCCCCCCCCCTTTTTTTGGTGGTACTAGGGTTCCTGGAAACCCTTCTACCTCTGGGCTACACTCCCACACTTATTTTTATACAATTTTTATTTGGAAACAGGGTCTCAAGCCAGCGCGGCTGGCTTTGAACCTGCGCGATCCTTCTGTCTCCGCCTCCCAAGCGCTGGGATTACAAGTGTGCACCACCACGCCTGGCTCACTTGCCCATTTTTTATTGTGCTGTTTGTTTTCTTAGTGGCGAGTTTCTTGAGTTCTCTGTATATTCTAGATATTAGTCCTCTATCAGGGAGTAGGTGGAATTTTTTTTTCTTTTTTTACCATTCTGTTGCCTTTCTGTTGAGGTTCTTACAAGTTTCCTTTGCTGTATACAAGCTCTTCAGTTTCATGTAATCCCACGTATTAATCTGCCTTTTAGTTTCTTGTGCCTTTTTGGTCCTGTTGAGAAAGTTTTTAACCTATGTCTATATGTTGCAGTGTTGGACATTTGCCCTCTTCAAGGAGATTCAAAGTTTCTGCTCTAATGTCCAAGTTTTTGATCCATCTTGAACTGAGTCTTGTGCAGATTGAGAAAGTGGGGTTTATTCCCATTTTTCTGTATTTGGTTAAACAGTTTACAGAGAAATGGATGATATTGGAGAATATTATGCTAAGTGAGATTAGTCAGTAAAAAAAAAAAATAAGGAATAAGATGCTCTCCCTAATGTGCAGAAGCTAGGGAGAAAAGGGGTCATAGAAGGAAATCTAGATGAAGAAGGAGAGACTATGGATGAGCAAATAAGGTGACCTAATTAAGGGGGATGGGAGATTGGAAGAAGCAAACTCCATAAAGTATGTGATATACATTCACAAACATATCAACATCAGTCACTAAGCCAAACCTGAAAAGGAGATAGGTGGAAGGGAATGGGCTGGAAATTGGGTAAGGGCTAATTGGATAATGTGTAAATGTATGCCTCCAAAATCCTGTACCCCGTTAAGATGTATAACTAGAATGCGCAATAAAAAATTAAAAATATAAAATAACATAAAATAATTCCTGAAATAAGAAGTGATAAGCTAATTTTCTACATTAATTTACTAATTGCCATGATAATTTCCTTTATCTTTCATCAATTTACAACTAAAAGCTTAGAATGTTTCTAAACCATTATTTTTAAAGAACTAGTGAAAAGATCAATGTTTCATGGACTTATCATTGTCAATATTAACCTAGGATAGAACAAACTAATGTCATATTATAACACGAACACTTAAATAAGGAAATAATTTCCACAGGGTGATTAAAGAGGGAAATTTACCTTAAGAACACAAGAACATGTTTTAATTAGATATTTTAGTATAAATGTGTGCTACAATAGGATTAGAGAACATGGATACTACATAAAAGTAGACATCTTTAAGTATGATGTTAAGATACCTCAAAATTTAAAGAAGAAGTTAATGAAAGATTTGTATCACTCACTTTCAGTGTGTGTGTGTGTGTGTGTGCATGTGTGTGTGTGTTTGTGTTAATGGACACTGAACTCAGGGCATTCTGTCTCTGAGCTACACTTTTAATCCTTTGTAGTAAATACATTATGTATGTTACACTTTTGATGAAATATTTATCTTTTATAAAATATATTTCAATTATTATAATTGAATTCTTCCATTGGTCAAGAAAGACACAAAAATAAAAGTGAATATATTGTTCTCATATTTGTTATGCAGAATAGACAACAAAATTTTACCTCTAGGATGCATTTTAAATAAAATTATCTGACTTATAATTTTTCCATTACTTTGTAACATTTTAACCTGCTTAATTTATAGATATGTCTGTATTTTAATATATAAAAAGCTATTAGAATGATAATATTTATTATACACCTATTATTATCCGAATGCTTTACGTATTTCTTTTATCTAACTTACAAAACACTGTGAGGTTATTATTATACCTGTTTAAAGGTGAGACAGCTTAGAGACACAGACATTAGCTCACTCTCTGAAGTTCATTCCTACCGAATGAGAAAGCCAAGATATAAACTCAGGTAGTCTACATTTACAAGATGTGCTGATTCTATTCTAGTACACTAGATCGCAATTCTCAACAGCAATATTGCTTAAGAGATAGATATTCATACTTTAATAGTACGTTGTCAACAAAAAATTACAAAATTTAAAATGAACAAGAGCACAATTAGGCATATAAATCTGAAGAAGGTACTATTCACACTGTTCTACTTTTTAATCAAAACAAGAATAAAACCTGCTAACTACCTTTCTTATACTGATTAAAAAGAAATAAAGCTCCAAAAGTCAAATTGAAGAGCTGGAGCAGTTTCCTCCAATTTATACTAAGGTATGTTTTAGAACGTTCTTTTTCAATACTACCCTTCCTGATTCACTAGCACAATTTTGTTTCCTATTTTCACAACTCTGTACTCTGCTGGTCTATTAGTCTTAGATTTCAAAAATAGAAAGCTTCCATCATTAGTGTCTTTGTTAACATTCTCACTAACATAATCAAAAAAGTCCTCTTTTCCCTCCAACATTTTCTGAGGAAAGTCTCTACTGTTTGCCTTTCTAGCCACATGCAAGCCCTTCCAGCTTTTTCTCACCAACCTGTTCCAAAGACTCACAAAACATGTAGCCAGACTTAGTTATAGCAGACTCCACTTCTCTGGTATAAATTTATCTCTTGGTCAACATTCTCACTGCTATAATTCCCAAAGACAGACCACACAATTTATGAGAAGGAGGATTTATGTGTTCACATTTTCCTTGGAGATTTTGAGTTCAGTTCATGGGAGACTAGGGTCCACAACCTCAGGACATGGCAGCTGGAAACAAAGAGAGGAAGAGAGAAAATACTCTACTCTCACATCATAGAGGCCAGAAGCAAGAAAACAAACAAGCAACTGGAATCAAATGCAAAAGCATAATCCCTAAGACTCCAGCTACACACCAGCAGCCTTGGTTACTGCCCAGCAAATCTATCACAATAAATTTGCACACTGATGACATTACAACACTCATGACATAATTGCATCAACTCTGAACATTATTAATACGTGAGCTCTTTGGGGAACAATTTATATCTAACCATAACGATAAAACACAGAATGGCTTACCTTAAAATGAAAGCTGAGAGTGCCACCTGGCTATATGGCTATGTTAGGATAGAGATACAATTAAATTACTGAGAAAAGTAGTGATTTTTTTTTACTGGCTGTGAATTTCAAGAAAGAAAGATTTGCTACTATGCTGTGTGAATGAAGAGCATTATGTCAGGAAGGCAAGTGATTTCCTGGGATGTCTGAGTACTCCCGGATTTTGTGGTTCAAGACAATGAAAACGGTAACAATCCAAGTCAAGCAAGACTTAAATAATCCAACAACACAATTCAGACAGTATTGAAAGCTTGAGTCACCTGAGGAAGCAAGGAATTTTGACCAGTGATATGGAATCATGAGGTATGGAATAGATAATAGAAGAAGATAGAAATAGACCATCATGCTATCAGATGGGAAAATAAAAATTGTAACAGTTAAATTTATTTCTTCTAAGTTAAAAAGTATATTTATTAAACACTTTTTCTCTCCATTTTCCATATTTGTGCTATATAACATCAGGTGTGTTAATTAAATGGTTCAATATTAACTTATAAATTTCAAAGGGGGCTGCAATTCATCCCGAAGAATGAAAGATGGGTAGAAGCATACCATATCTTCTTTGGAGAGAAAGTAGCATGCTTTTGCTTGTATGGAGAATAGATGTATACTATTAGGTTGAAGCATGACATAGGTATGACATTATTTTTATTTGAAAGTTAATTATGGCAAAGAAGATGTTTTTGAGTATTTACTTGACAGGGGGGTAACCTAAAATAGCTTTTAAATATGAGAACTTAGCTTTAATGGAGTATATTTGCTAGATATTTTTCCTGTTACAGTTTTGCTCAGATTTAGTCATGCTAAATACAAGTCATGGAAGAAAATTTTTTTTTGGACTGAGCTCTCACACAAGACTTCAACATATCAGAGGCCAGAATAATTTAAGTAGGTCACTGGAGGTATGGTTTATTTTATCCTTGAGGACTCCCTCCCATTTCTTTCTCTCTCTCTCTCTCTCTCTCTCTCTCTCTCTCTCTCTCTCTCTCTCTCTCTCTCCTCTCTCTCTCCCCTATTTGCCACAAACTGAGCAGCTTTCCTTTGCCCATGAACTTCCACTATAAGATCCTGTCTCATCTCATGCACTGGAGCAATGAAGTAAATCAACCATGGACAGAGACCTCTGAGTTTGGAGAGGATATAAACCAAAATAAATATTTTCTTTTCTAAGTTGTTTTTGGTAGATATTTTGGACACTGTGATGCAAAAATAACTAATTCATCTCTTGTCATGGAATCCTGGTATAATTACTAGTTAAAGGAGATGTTTTTGTTAATTATTTCAGATTTTCCACAAAGATAATATTACCTATAACTAAAGATATTTCTTTCTTTTTTATTTTATGTGGTACTAGGGATTGAACCCAGGGGCATTCTACCTCCAAGATATATCCCCAGGGTCTCACTAATTTGCTAAGGTTGGCAACAAAACTGCAATCCTCCTTTCTCAATCTCCCAAGTACTGGGATTGCATGTAGAACCACACCTTGCCTTTTTTTTCTTCTTAATCTTGATATCTTTTATTTTCTTGTCTTATTGAATTGGCTAGGACTTCTAGTAAAATATTAATGAGGAGTAGTAAAAAGGGGCAGCCTTGTATTATTTCTTATCTTTGTGGAAAAGCTTTTGGTTCCTTACCGTTAAGTGTGATGTTAGCTATAGTAAGGGTGTTTTTGTTTCATTTGTGGATATTCTTTGTCAAATTGAGAAAGTTCTCTACTATTAGTCTACTAATAGGTGCTTGGTAGTTTTGTTTATTTTGTTTTTTGGTCATGAACTGGTAATGGATTTCATCAATTTTTTATCTAATAATATTATCAAGTGTTTTTGTTCTTTAATATATTATATTACAGATTATATTTATCATGTGCTAAATTTATCACACACAAATGGAATGAATCATAATTGGTCATGATTTATTATTACTAAATACATTATAAGATTTAGTTTACTCATATTTTGTTGAACTTTTTGCAATGGGAGATATTTATCTCTTTTAATTTATTTTAATGATTTTAATATATTTGTCTGGGTTGGAGATTAGAGTATTTCTGGACTAATAAAATGAATTAGGAGTTAATCCTTTTGTTTCTAACTCCTGGAAGAAACTAAGAGATATAGAAAAATAATTCTTTTCTAAACACTTGGTAGAATTAACCACTGTCATCTAGATTATCAAGTTAGCCTAGATGGTGAATTGTTGATTTTATTGATCTGTACAAAGAACCAGCTTTTAGGTTTGTTGATTTTCTATATTGATTTCTTGTTTTCATCTTCATAATTTATACTCTAATTTTAAATTTTTTTCTTCCTTCCTTCCTTCCTTCCTTCCTTCCTTCCTTCCTTCCTTCCTTCCTTCCTTTCTCTTTCTTGCTTGCTTGCTTGCTTGCTTGCTTGCTTTCTGGCTTTCTGGCTTTCTTATTTATTTATTTTTGTGGTACTGGGGATGAAACCCAGGGGCATTCTACCTCTGAGCTACTCTCCAGCTTTATTTTTTATTCTTTATTTTGAAACAGGTTCTTAACTGAGTTATAAAGGGCTTTACTAAGTAGCTGAGGCTGTCTTCAAACTGCAGTCTTCCTATCTCAGCCTCTCAAATGCTGAGATTACAAGTGTGGGCTACCACACCCAGCACTTCTACTTCTTTAGATATAATTTACTAATCTTTCTAAATTTTCTTAAAGTGGAAGTTTTGATGACTGACTTCAGATATCTCTTTTGATATATGGAGTTAAAGCTATAAATTTCTCTCAAAGCACTGTATTACAGTCTGAAGGATTGAACCTAGGGTCTCCCACATGTGAGGCAAGCTTTATACCAATTGAACTATAGCCACAGGCCAAGAACCTCACTTTAAATATAAATTAAATACTACAAGTTATGACAAAATTTATTTCTATTTTCACTTAGAGTAAAATATTTTTAATTTTTTCTAAAGACTTTTTCTCTGACTTGTTTGCTTACAAATATCTTTCCAACTGCCATATGTTTGAAATTTTCTAGTTATTTTTCTGCTATTGAGAGTGGATATCATATAATTTTTATTATTTTACATTAAATAAAGCCTGTTTTATAGCAATGAGTGAGGTGTTTTTTGGTGAATTTTCCATGCTATTTTGAGAAGAGATTTTAGTCTTTGTAGTTGTAAAAAGTAGTGTGTAGATGTCAATTATATCTACTTGATTGATGATGTTGTTGAGTTCAACTATGTCCTTACTGATTTTCTGTCTGCTGGATCTGTCTATTTCTGAAAGACAACATTTCAAATCTCTAACTATAATAGTGGATTAATATATTTGTCCTTGTAGTTTTATCAGGTTTTGCTTCATATATTTTGATGCTTTATTGTGAGGCACATAGACTTTAGGATTATGTCTTACTGAAGTACTGACTAATTTATCATAGTGTAATGGCATTCTTAATCCCTAAAATATTTCCTTGCTGTAAAATATTGCTCTTTCTGAAATTATTATGTCTATTTCTGCTTTCTTTTGATTGGTATTAGCATGGCATATCTTTATTCATTTACTTTTATTCGGTACACTTCTTTATATTTAAAGTAGATTTCTTGGGTCTTGAGTTGTAGCTCAGTTGGTAGGGTGCTGGCGTAGCATTTGAAAGGTCCTGGATTAAGTTATTTGCACCTAATTAACTAAATTAATTAATTAATTAGTTAAGTTGGTTGCTTATAGACAACATATAGTTGGGTCTTTTTTGATAGTCTTTTAATTGGTGAATTTAGACCATTGACATTCAAAGTGATTATGTAAGTGTGTTACTACTATGAATTTATTACTGTTATCTATTTATTACCATTGTTTTTTTGTTTCTGTTTTAGCATTTTACCTCATTTTACCTTTAGTGTTTTTAGTTGAGCGTGTTATATGTTTTTTATCTGTCCCATTTTCTTCCACTGTAGAATACATGAGATAATTTTTCTGACACTTACTCTGAGAACCTAGTCATACTCCTAAAAGTAAAATTCATAAAAGCATGAAGCTCCCCCACAATTTGTGACTAGATCCCATGGAATTTTAACTTTCAGACTTGTCCACATCTACTTTTCAAAAATTATTAAGTCAATCAGTTTTTCTTACCTTAACATTGGTTCCCACAGAGGTTTCTGTTCTAATATTTATCATTTTCTTTATTCTTCTCTATATTTATATTTTTATTTTTTTTATGTTATTTCTTATTTATATTTTTCTTATGTTATTTCTTAAATTGACTGTTTATTTCTTCATGGAGATTTAAGTGTTTTATTTTTTTCCACCTCAAAGTTTCTAGAATTTTTGTGGGGTACATTTGCTTTCAATAAATTCTCTCAGTTTGTTTATTTGGGAATATCCTAATTCCATCTTTATTTCTGAAGAATACTTTTATTAAGTATATAATCAATAACTAGTAACTTTTTTCTTTTAGGACATTGAAATTTTATCTCACTGTGTTTTCCCATTGAGGTTTCTGGTAAGAAAGTTGTTGGTAATACAAATGAGGATCCCTTGTACATAATGAGTTATTTCTCCTTGCTGCTTTCAATGTGTTCTTTTTTTCTTTGTATTTCAACATCATGAGTATGACACATCTGGATGTGCATTTATTTGAGTTTATTTTACTTGCAGATCATTGAGCTTCTTGAATATATGGATTAATACTTTTATCAAGTGTAGGAGATTTTTTGTCATCATTTCTTCAAAGGCTCTTTGTGGCCCTCTCTCTATCTTTTCTCCCACTCTGATTGCCATTATGTATTGATTGATATTGCTTATAGTATAAGTTACTGAAGATGTATTAAGTTTCTTCATACAATTTTCCCTTGTCCTTCACATTAGACAATCTCAGTTAACCTAGATTCAACTTCATCTCTTATTATTTACCTGTTCAAATAGGCTACTGATATCCTTGATTATTTTTAAATTTCTATAATTGTACTTATCAATGTACTTATCAATTATGTAATGTATATTTTATATATTTATTAATTTCTGTCTCTATATTCTCTTTTTGACAAAATGACATTCTCTCACTTTTTCTTAGTTATTCAGAAATTGCTTTAAATTTGTAAACACACTTAAAATAATAGGTTTATGTTCTTGTTTAGAAAGTTCAATATATCAAGCTCCTTTATAGACAGTTTTTATTGGTTATACTTTTTCTTTCTTTAATTACCCATATTTTATTGTTTCTCTCAAAGTCTTTAATATCTTTTAATATTTTTAAAAATTGAAAAAATTCAGCCGGGCGTGGGGGCACATGCTTGTAATCCCAGCAATCGGGAGGCTGAGACCGGAGGATTGCAGTTCGTGGACTGCCTCAGGTACTTGGCGAGGTCCTTCACAACTCAGTGAAACCTTGTTTCAAAATAAAGAATAAAAAATAGGGCAGGGGGTGTAGCTGGGAGGTCAAATGCCCCTGGGTTCCATCCCAAGACCCACAAAAATAAATAAATAAATAAAAATTGAAAAAATTCAGTAATTTAATGTGACCATTTTAGATATAATATTTCTTTTCCTTTATGAAAATTTTGGTAATTTTGGTTGTTATTGCTCTTGTTGTTTAGTGACTTTTCTAAATCAATTTTTTAAAGTCTGTGTTCTTTGTTGTATATATTCACTAAAGTCTGCTTAGTGATGAATTAATGATTGAACAGAGACATTTCCTTAGATGTCCAGAATCAACAAGTTTTCTGTCTTTTATAAGTTCTGTGTTCAGGTTGTGCATATCTTTAATAATCACCTAGCTACTTTATAGCTCTGCTTCAGTCTTTACTTCCTACGTGTGTGTGTGTGTGTGTGTGTGTGTGTGTGTGTGTGTGTGTGTGAGATCAAAATCTGCTAAGGGTCAGGTGTGGTGTGTGCCCTTGTAATCCTGGAACTTGGGAGACTGAGGCAAGAGGATCCCAGTGAGCTTCAGCAACTAAGCAGTGTAGTTAGACCCTATTTCCAAATTAAAAAATAAAATTTAAGCTGGGCGTGATGGCGCACACTTGTAATCCCTGCGCTTGGGAGGTGGAGACAGGAGGATGGCACAGGTTCGAAGCCAGCCTTGCTGGCTTAAGAGACCCTGTTTCCAAATAAAATAAAAATATAAAAAATAGGTGTCTGGGAGTGTAGCCTGGAGGTAGAAGGGTTTCCAGGAACCCCAGTAGCACCTATATATAATTATATGTATATAATTTAAAAATCCGGGTGTAGCTTAGGGGCAGAATAGTACTGGGTTTATTCCCCAAAACAACAACAGCACCAGCAGCAGCAACAACAACTATAACAACAACAGCAACAACAGCAACAACAAATCTTGCCATGAGTTAGAATTTAGAGCCTTCTCGGTTTTTCCAATCCAGGTTCCCAGAAATATGTGAAATGCTTTCAAAGCTCCTCTGGACTTCTCCTTTGTCCACTTTTTTATACTCTATTTCTTGCCTCAATTGTTTTCTACCACCTGCAGCAGCTGGAAACTTAAACAATTATCCAATTATTTTAAACAAATGTCCTCAGAGAAAAGGCATCTGGAGCTGTGTGAACCCCGAGTCAGGCCAAATAAAGACAGTGTTGAAAGTGGCGTCTTCTAGGCAACCATCTGACAGGTCTAACAATGATAATTCTCCAGGAATAAAGCTTTTTAAAAGTTTCAAATCCATCCTTCCTTATCAGTGTTTGCCAGGGGGCTGGTTTTCATTGTGCTTCAAGGTAGCTGGTTTTCAAGCCTGCCACGGAGCTGGAAAGGAGTTGGTTAGTATAGCACAAGTTAAAACACTAATAAGAGCTCACATTTATTACCAATATTTAGTCACTTTTTTTTTTAACTGGACAAATGCTTCCTGTATTGTTGCAAGCCTTTGTGATCTTCAGAGTTTTACATTTTTAATATGATAACTTTTGCATTCTTTTATTGCTTTTATGGAAAACAAAATTTTCAGAGGTCCTTTATCTGCCATTTATTTTCTTCTGGCATCACTTCTAAAAACTTTCTTTAGGAGAAAAGACAAAACACCTCATGCATAATGTTGGCTATGTAAAACATAAGACAAGGCAGAAGCTAAAAGAGAAAGCTTCTGTATTGAGTAAATCTTGCAAAGGGCACACTGCTATGAAAGAATCCCTCATCAGACTAGGTCTTACCTGGCCCTTCCATACATTTTATCTCATGATGTCTTTTTATTGTTATTTGTTTAAGGGACTATGCTAATCTTCTATGTGTCATTCCAACTTTATGTGTTTCTGAAACAAGCATAGTAATGTCTTGTTTTTAATTAATAGTACTTATCTATTGAACTTCTCTAATTTTCTGCAAACTCCATATGGTTACTTATTCACCAGAATTAAAGAAATTATGTAAGAACAATGTTAGGATATTTCTGAGAATTTAATTTTATGTCAGATAAATTGGAAAGCATTTTTTTCATCAGAGTTATTTGGATATTGATCATTTTAAATTCCCTGAATTAGGCCCATCTTAATAAAAACACTCAATAAATATTTGTTGAATAGCTGAATAAATATATATTCTTAAATTTCCCCGAAATCTTGTTCTTTGGGTTTATTTGTAAAAAATAATAAGTTAGTAAATTATTAAGTAAATACCTGTCAATATTTTTTCACACCTGTCATTTTAAACAAAAATATAAGATATAATCCTCTCTTTACTTATAGATACAAAGCAAACACTTATGACATAGTATGAGATAATGAGTATTTTTTCACTTGATCTTTGTGGGGGGCATAAAATGTGAAGTACTAGGTATTCTATAAAAACATAGGTGATATTTTTACAATTTTTGCCACTTTTCTCTTTCTGTTATTTATCCTATTTCTATTTTGATGGTATAACAATACTAGTTTCAAAGTTTCTAATAAAATAAATATAACACATCCGGGCGTGGTCACGCATGCTTTTACTCCCAGCATTTGGGAGGTCGAGACAGGAGGATCGCGGGTTCGTGGACAGTCTCAGCTACTTAGTGAGGCCCTCTGCAACTCAGTGAGACCCGGTTTAAATATAAAAGAATAAAAAATAGGGCAGGGGTTGTAGCTCAGAGGTCGAATGCCCCTGGGTTCCATCTCCAAACCCGCAGATAAATAAATAAATAAATAAATAAATAAAACACAAGAGTTATGTTTAATATGTTTTTTATATCATTGTGTTTGATATGTTTTTATATCATTATATAATTAACATTAATAACATGCCCCATTCAAATTAATAGAACTAGCTCTACTCAGATTTTCTTTTGTTTTTTGATATTAGTGATGAAACTGAGGGGTATTCTGCTTCTGAATTATATCCTCAAGCCCTTCTTAATTTTTTATTTTGAAACAGGGTCTCACTAAGTTGCTGAGAGTTTTGCTAAGTCTTTAGGCTATCCAGATCCTGCAATCTTGCTGCCTGAAGTCTCCCAAGTGCTGGATTTATAGCTGTGTGCCACCACACCCTACACTCTACTCAGTTTGAAGCAGGATAATGACAGTTTTCCAGCAGCTTCAAATTCTGATGATATTTTGTTTAGATTAGGGCTGTATTACTTTTCAACTACATTAGAGTCCTAGATCTAAATACTAAATATCATCAGTTAAAATTTACACAGATAAGCCGGGCGTGGTGACGCAGGCTTGTAATCCCCGCACTTGGGAGGCAGAGACAGGAGGATTGTGCAGTTTCGAAACCAGCCGTGCTGGCTTAAGAGACCCTGTTTCCAAATAAAAATGTAAAATTAGGTCTGGGACTATAGCCCGGAGGTAGAAGGGCTTCCAGGAACCCCAGTACCACCAAAAAAAAAAAAAAAAAAAAAAAAAAAGAAAAAAAAAGAAAAAAACTTTCACAGATATCAATGGAAAAAAAAGAACAAAATCTTAGCTGTATTTCAGAATTTGTAGCATAAAATTATGGTAAGATGTTTATTTTCCATGATAATGCAATTAGATGGTTAATTTAAAATATTTGGTTAAGAGCTTCTTTTAAGCTTCAGTTGAGTTAAATACAAGTACTTATTGGACAATTATATTAACCATTATAAAAAATAAGATGATTTTTGCTAAATTATTGCATTTAGTCATTAAAAAACTGCCATCAATACAAAAAATATTAAATAGTCCTTAATTCATTCAGAGCCTATCCTTGCTATTAATATTTTATATGCTCATAGGTACAAAAAATTGATGTTTTAATGGTCATTCCAGAAACATGTGAGAAAATAAGACAGTAGAATTTTAGATCTTAAGTTGAAACAAAGTTGTTTGTATACCTTATTTATACACGTAAGACAAGAAAATTGATAGGACTTTTATCAACAATCTTGTATCTTGTTACAAATATCTCATCAATTAAAAGTTATTTCTAATATTCCTTGTGCTAATTAAAATATTTTAGTATCAGTGTGCATAAATATTTTAAGATATAAGTAATAATCCTGGAGTTTTACATTCTGTTTTAAGTGCATGCTAATTTATAGTGTGTGGATTTCAGATTAGAGTTTACTTGGACATGGATGGAGTCATAACACTGTTTTACTCAGGTACTCTTTTGAAAGTAAATTACCATGTAGGCAATGTAATAGCCTGAATATATTGAGTAATGCACATTTAATGTTTTATGTGATTCTTTCCCAAGTTTCTTTGAGGAATAATAAATAAATTAATTTTATTCCATGTGTTAATATTGACCCTATATGTATTCAAGGATGAATTTGTGACCCAGCATTACCCTTGCAGAGCCTCCGATTTTTTATGTCATAGTGATTTATTAGGAAAGGACTGATGCTCATGATTAAATCAGACCGATCAAAGCAAAAAGCATAAATTCAGAACTTTCCTGAAACTGTGTGGAAGGAATTTTTTTTACAAAAAATGAAATTATGCGGGTTCATGAAGGACAAGCTTTCCCAAAAGTAAAACTAGTCTAGAGTAAAGTAGAACGTACACATGTAGCAAGGGAAGGTCTCATGGCATTAGTCCTAGGCTTCCCCAGCTATTAGATGTCTTGAAATTTCCAGTTACCACGAGACAATATTCTTCATTGTTCATCTGGGGTTTGTAGCTTTATGTATGTGTCAATCCACTTTATATTACAAAACATGAATGGCATATGCAAATCAATAAATTATGGCTGCAATAGAATCAGTGCCCACACACAGTTTGATAAGATTTACAATTGCTTAACTGAGGGAGATAGGAGCAGGTACCAGACAAAGCAGAAACCCAAGGTCCATCCAGGTGATATCCAAAGAATATAGGTCAACTCTCCTAAACTAGTATGGGATTATAGTAAATCATGGTAAAATTGCTGTCACATAGAAGAAAGGAGAAACCTCAGAGATCCAACCCTGAAGTTGCATCTAGCCAGCCCTGGGATTTTCAGCCCAAAGTTCCTATATCAGGGAAGAGAGAAGAAAGACACAGTCTTCAAGTTCTCTGAGCAGTGCTATTGTGAAAGTTGTAAAATCTTTTGCTTACTACAAGAGCCAATCTGGCCAGCTACATACCGATTGGGCTGGACCAGTCTGAAGAGGTGTATTAGTGAGGGTTCTCTAGAGTATCACAACTCACAGAATATGTATGTGGTAAAAGGATATTCATCAGATTAGTTTACAGTGCTAAACAGTGTAGTCCCCAGTGGCTGTCTGCACTCAGAATGTCAGAAAAACCAGCAGCTGGTCCAGCAGTCCAAGAGCAGGAATTTCAGAATAGGAATGATCAATACTGCGGTTCCAGTCCAAGATGTAAAGCACAGGTAACTCTCTGGAGAAATGTTGGTGAAAATCCAGTTTGAAGAGCAAAAGGGGCTGAAGGCTGATATCGCAGATGTGCTTTTTTTCAGGAAAAAGCACATACATCCACAGACCACTTCCTCCTTCCTTTTATCCTGGTCCCCAGCTTATCAGAAAAGTGACACATACATTCAGTATGTGACTTCGATATCAATCTACCTTTCCACATGCCAATCACACCCAAAGTCACAGAATTTTAGGTTGTTTTATAACGTATTCAGGTTGACAATCCAGTTAACCATCACTGAAGGTGAGTTATAGTTGAGACGATTTCTTAAATCAATTGCTTTATTGCCCTATAATCTGTTTTCTTGAACTTACATACTTTTCTAATTTAATTTCATATTAAAATGAAATCTAAATGTCTCATTACCTTCTTAAAATGTCACCACATCCTTCTCTCTGTTATCTCTGCCCAGAATCTCTTGCCCATCTTCTCCATTCTCTCACTGACAATTGTGTACCTGATCCCATCACAAATTTTTTACATACCTGTATACTGTAAATCTTCTATATCAAGGATTATAAGTTCACATCATGTTAAATGGATGCATGTGGCTATTATGTGAATACTCAATCCATTTTTTAAATAGTACCCTCTTAGGATTTAGTCTATAGTGCATTTCTCTCTCTCTCTCTCTCTCTCTCTCTCTCTCTCTCTCTCTCTCTCTCTCTCTCTCTCTCGATACTGGGGATGGAACCCAGAGGCTTTCTACCTCCAGGCTATACTCCCAGACCTATTTTCTATTTAATTTGGAAACAGGGTCTCACTAAGTTGCTGAGATCCTCACTAAGTAGCTGAGGCTGACTTCGAACCTGTGCGATCCTCCTGTCTCGTCTCCCAAGTACTGGAATTACAAGTGTGCATGGCCACGCCTGGCATTGTGCCTCTCTCTTTTAATGACTCAGGTCAGTTATCAGATCTCTTCTCTAAGTCCCTGTGTAAAGCAACTCTTTAACTATCAACAGTAGAAACATATTATTTGGCTTAAATATAAAGTTCATGATGATCAATAAGCCAATTTCATATACTTAAAAAAAAATCCGTGGGTGTATTTTTGGTATACTCAGAGTTTTATTGTAAGCAAAAAAGAAGCAAAACAAACGTTTTAAAATCAAATTTAAAGTATAAATTTGTATTAAAGTATAAGGTACATTTACAAATTCCTAAGTTAAAATTTCTTAGTCATAAAATCTAAAATTATATCAATCACTTAGATATCCAAGTGTAACTTTAACAATGCATTGCCAAAGATTAAAACTATATAAGGAAGTAATAGACTCTAAAATTGTCAATTTAGATCATAATTAGATATAGTAACTATACTTCCTAATTAGAATGTAATTAGGTATGGAATTGTATCAATGGCCCATGTACTAATGATTTATGCCAATGTCTTATAATGACAATATAATTAAACTAACAACATGTTTTAGATTAAAGATAAGCCAATTTTGAAGTAAATTTTTAACAATAGCTCCCTGTTCCATAATAATGTCAAAATGTGTGTTTAAGAATGTTCACCATAGTGCAGGGTATGGTGGCCCACACTTGTAATCCCCGCGCTTGGGAGACTGAGACAGGAGGATCACACAGGTTCAAAGTCAGCCTCAGCTTAGTGAGGCTCTCAACAATTTAGTGAGACCCTGTTTCCAAATAAAATAGAAAATAGGTCTGGTAGTGTAGCCTGCAGGTAGAAAGCCTCTAGGTTCCATCTCCAGCACAAACACACACACACACACACACACACACACACACACACACACACACACAAAGAATGTTCACCATAGTAACTTTTTTTTTTTTTTTTTTTTTGGTGGTACTGGGGTTCCTGGAAACCCTTCTACCTGTGGGCTATACTCCCAGACCTATTTTTATATTTTTATTTGGAAACTCTTAAGCCAGTGAGGCTGGCTGCGAACCTGTGTGATCCTCCTGTCTCCGCCTCCCAAGCACGGGGATTACAAGCGTGCGCCACCACGCCTGCCCCCAGAGTAACATTTTTAGAGAAATAACAAAACTTACATAAAATATATATGCCAAAAGAGGGTACTATTTAAAAAAAACGTATCAAGTATTCACATAATAGCTACATACAGCCATTTGACATGATGTGGACATACAAGCCTTGATATAGAAGATCTATAATATACATGCATAGAAGAAAATTTATGATGGAATAGTATTAACAAATGTGGTCACAATGATAATATGTTGTCATAACATTTACTAAGTGCTTTACTAGGAGGCAGGCTGCTGTCTTAGTTGTTTTGCAAACTTTCCATGTTCACAATATTTTTTGTTATTTGTTGTTTGCTATTTATTATTTCATTTTCACAATTTTGTTAATCAGGTACTATTATCACCACCTTCTACAAAGGTGAAAATTGAAACTCCAAGAAACTAAGAGACTGAATAAATAGCCCAAGAACAGAGGTAGTAAATGGTATGTATAGCCCTTGCTTCTATATTCAGCTATCTCCTATCTATCTATCTATCTATCTATCTATCTATCTATCTATCTATCTATCATCTATCTATCTATCATCTATCTATCTATCTATCTATCTATCTATCTATCTATCTATCTATCATCTGTCATTTATCCTTCTATTTAATTGGCAACATACTATTTGACTACAAATTAGCCGAGCGTGGTGTCTCATGCCTATAATCCCAGTACTTGGGAGGCTGAGACAGGAGGATCACAGGTTCAGGGCCAACCTCAGCTAACTAGAGAGGCCCTCTGCAACTTAGTGCGACCCTGTTTCAAAATAAAGAATGAAAAATAGGGCTGGCAGTGTAGCTCAGCAGTGGAATGCCTCTGGGTTCTATCCTTGGTACTGCAAAATACACACACACACACAAATTAAGCAAGGAACAATCACTTAAGACAGTACAGTTCAAAATGAAGTGATATATATATATATATATATATTCTTTCAGGGAGGGAGCAGAAAGTAGGAGAGAGAAAGAGAGAGAAAGAGTGGAGAGAGTGGAGAGAGAGAGAGAGAGAGAGAGAGAGAGAGAGAGAGAGAGAGAGAGAGAGAGAGAGAGAGAAGAGAGAGAGAGAGAGAGAGAAACTCCCTAAGGAAAGTTGTATTAAATTTCTTTGGCCAAGGTATATGCATTAGTAACATTTTGACCTTCAGCAGAAAGAGGTGTCCTTTCTTACATTTTAATTATGCAGAACTTCCAACTTCCAAATACTTCAGAGAGAATATCTCAGGCTTCAGATTAAGCCTACCAAGTACTTTCTATTATATCTCAGTAAAAAACATATTTCATTTTCTGTGCCCTTCTCTGGAGCATAGTTTGATTAATAGTTGTAGTGTTATTTACAAAAGTAGTTAGAAATCAGCTTTAGTAAATTAGCTTATAATTCAAGAGGTTTCTGTCTTTCTTTTATTTAATCTTACTTATTAAATGTATTAATATGAAAACAAGACAGTTAATAAATAGGAAAAGAATCTCTATGCTAAGAACACTAATTTCTTTGAGAAAAAAACAAGTTATAATTTACAAAGTAGTAAGTAATAAAGATTATAAAGATTAACCAGAGAAATATTAAATTAAATTTCTTAACACAAAAATATGAACATAATAATAGTTCCATACAAATGTATATTGCTTTAGTTTTTATTACCCATTCATATGATGAATATTTTAGATTTGTTTTTCAATCCTTCAACTATGAAACAAGAGATTGCTGATTGCTTTGCAACTTCTGAGAAAATCAGCGCTTTCTGAAGTTAAAGAGACTTACTCACAGTCACAGATTGGGGCCTAGGACCCAGAGGTTCAAGGTGCACAGGGCTGTTTTTTGTTTTTGTTTTTATAGAAGGCTTCACTGCTTCTTGGTGGAAATTGTAATCCAGAAAAGTTGTACTGAAAGAAATATTGTCAAACTTAGCAGATGCTAATTAAAGTGCAAAATATTCGTAATGTAAAATTTTATAGCAATTTGTTTTTGGCAGCAAGTTATAGATAATTTTTCAGTTATCTAAGAGGCTTTTTATTTCTGAAATTGTGCTCTCTGACTGCTATTTTCTTGCTCTTTGCATTCTTTGTCATTTTTAATATCTTTAGTGATTTTGAAATATTTGGTGCTGGATCATTCTGCTGCAAATATGACCTGTCATTCCAACAAATGGACTGATTGAATCTGTCACACGGGTGGGATTTATAGTAAATTCACCACAGCACAAGTAAAACCATTAGAAATTGCATTGGTTTAAATGACGGACTATAAGAGCTCCCCTGATTTTATCAGCAGACTGGTTTATATTTTCCTTCCAAATGGCCATGGAGAATCTTAAAATTACATCAATTTTAATGTGCACATGTTGCTATGTTGATTTTTATTTCAGATCTGTAACATGGCTTTGCTCCTAAAACTTCCCATATTGAAATGATTTATGGGGAGAATTAATATGATTTTATACTGCAAAGTGAGTGCTCAGTTTGAAAATAATACACATATCTTAAATATTTCTTTTCAGTTTTAGTTGTGATATATACACATACATATATATATATGAGTAAACTCATTTTTAGTGTGAATTAATGTGAATAAGCTCCTTCTTAGTGTAGCCATTAGAAGACTCTAAATAATTTGTTGGATTTTACTGTAACTTTCAGATCAATTCATAATTAAAATGGGTAAAAAGTCATTATTAAGTGGAACCTACATCCTGGAGTAAGTTGTCATTTATTGATAATTTGGAAAATAATGAAATGATTTGCTATTGTCATTGTTAATATAATACTTTTTATTCCAAGTTAAATATTTTGAATCATATTTATCTATAAAATAAAGATGTTTAACTTTTCAATTCTTAACAGATAAGCAAATGCCTCAAATATTTTATTATTTCATGGCAAACTAGATTTTGCTTCGTATTTTTTGTCTCCATTTACTTAAATACCTGTGTTTTCTAGATTTTTCAGATTTAATATAGTCATGTTTCATGATTTAGTTTACTTTGTTAACCTAACAGTTCAATTTGATACTATCCCTATCTGAATACTAACACTATAATAAAAAAAACATTTTAATAGTCTTGTAAAACAGAACACATAAAACAAGACCATTTATTTTAGTTGAAGACATGTGCTAATTTTTTATTGAGAAATACATTAAACATTGATATGTCCAACCTCTGATTGAACCTCCAGACTTGTCACGTGGAGGGGCTGTGGAAGATTTATTGCACAATATAAAATTAGGCATATAGAGTAAACGTGATAGCAAATTGCCTTTGCAGACAAGAGGCTGCCACAGAGAACAGTTGCACAATAGAGGGGCTTCGAAAAACATATTTAAAGACATTCACAGATGAGTGATGGAAACTGAAAGACATAAAAAGCAAAAAATTCTCCAAAGGCATCAATATATAGAAAATGTGCTTTTTAAAGGAGTAGATGTTTTTAACATCTCTAATTCTATTATGCCATAATCCATATTAAAGAGCAAATGCTTATTTAAAATGTAAATAATTCCCACTTAAACATGCTAATTTTACAAAGTACTTGTGAAATAGAAGTACAAAAATCTGACAGATAAAAATACAAATTAATAAAGCAATAAAAGCTCACCTATGGATGAATATCAAGCATCGAAAGTAGGGATTACTGTGTTCGGACAGGAGGCTTATTTCATTTTTAATTGAATTTAGTAAATGATTCAGTCTATTATCTGTCCATTCCTCTCTTGTCTTTTATCTCTTTTTCTTTTTCTCTGTCTCTGGCTATTAAATTGATTGTCCACCAGTACAGCCTTCCTGCCTACCTCAGGACACATTTACTGGCATGATGCCCTAAAGATTCTCCAATTAGAATTCATAGAAATGAAAAAACAGTTAACATCATTTATTCAAAGTGCTTATAAAGCTCAGACTAAAAAAAATATATAAAATTGCCTTTTAGGCAACTGAATTAATTTTTTATAAATATGACCAGGTTTATTGATTTTGGGAGAAAACAAAACTCATAACTATCAAAAACATCACTAATACTGAATCTGTAGATTAGAGAAGAATCATTCTTTTCTCAAGATGGGGAAATACAATTCATATTTACATAACTTATTTTCTTTTTCTTTTCTTTCTTCTTCTTCTCCTTCTCCTCCTCCTCCTCCTCCTCCTCCTCCTCCTCCTCCTCCTCCTCCTCCTCCTTCTCCTCCTTCTTCTTCTTCTTCTTCTTCTTCTTCTTCTTCTTCTTTTTTTTTGATGGTACTGGGGTTCCTGGAAACCCTTCTACCTACGGGCTACACTCCCAGACCTATTTTATATTTTTCTTTGGAAACAGGGTCTCTTAAACCAGCACGGCTGGCTTCGAACCTGCACGATCCTCCTGTCTCCACCTCCCAAGTGCGGGGATTACAAACATGTGCCACCACGCCCGGCCAACTTATTTGCTATAATATAAAACATTCCAGTAGGAGGTATGAAATGTATGAATTAAGCCAGGTGTAATGATGGCACAGGTCTATAATCTTAGTACTTGGGAGACTGAGACAAGAAGATCACAGGTTTGAGTTTTACGTCTTTGAAATCATACAAAAACGTAATAGTAGATCAGATTTAAGGGGTAAATTTGCTGCTAAAACTCCATTTCCCTCTTTTATTGTCTTTCTTGGTCCCCACTTGTATACTCCTCTGGGCTTTTGTCTAGATGTTTCAGCATTCTTTTTCTCTATTACCTTCACCTTCCTCCTTTCTTCTCCATTGAGTTCTTGTTAGGTCAAGCAATACTAAGCAAGATGCTCTGGCCTTTCCCACTAAACAGTGAAGATGGAAATCTTAGTTGGAATGAAATCCCAGATAAAGGGAAATTATTTTTCTTGCTTGAGCTTATTCTCCCTCTTGCCTTTTCTACCCCAGACATCACTGAAAATGCATCCCTGTCTGAAGACTTGCAAATGCCTTTATATTGTTAATGGAAATAGACTTTGAAAACTGCTGATGTGGAGCTGCATGGATAAGGTCAAACTGGTAGAAGACTTATCATTGATAATTTGAAATGCTACCTCTGCCAGTTCTGTTGGTTTTCCACAGGCTCTGCTGTTGCGCAGTATGGGGATTTCCTTACCTGCTCCTATACCATGCAGTCTAGAATGATTCCTCGACGAACAGCATAAACACTCTAACGAGACTTGTGTGCTTTGTCTTCCTCAGAATGTGATACCACGGAGTGAATACAGTCAGATAGACACGTGTGAGCATTAAATATGACTTGTCGCAGGCAAAGATGGGTGAAAGGATATGCTACAGTTTGTAACTTTTACCTGAAAAATTAATTTACATTAATGATCAGTGATAATCTAAGTTGTTCAAGAGTTTTAATTATGAAAAACTTCAGGTCATCATTTTACAATTTGTTGGCTAGAAATAAAAAACAGCTTAGTGCCTGTTTAATTACTTTCCTAAACAGGTAACAAGTCCTTCCTGGTACTGTATCCAGTACTCTATAAATCATACGATTTTTAAAAAGCTGACTTGTGTGTAAAAAGGTAGAGTTCTTAGTTCTGAGTGAGTTCAATGAATTTTTTTTTTTTTTTGGCAGTACTGGAGATTGAACCCAGGGGCATTCTACCTCTGAGCTATACCCCAAGCCCTATTTTTATTCTTTATTTTAAAACAGGGTCTCACTAAGCTGTGGAGGGCCTCATTAAGTAACTGAGGCTGGCCACAAACCTGTACTTCTCCTTTCTCGGCCTCCCCAGTACTGTTATTACAAGTGTGAGCCACCATGCCAGGCTTCAAGAAACTCTTCACACTAATCATATTGAGTACTTCTTCCTCATTTTTGAATAACGTGACAAATACCTTAGACAAATCAACTTAAAGGGAGGAAAAGTTTGTTTTGTTTGTTTCCGCTCCTTATTTCAGAAGTTTCACTTCATGGTTACCTGGCCCTGTTTTTTGGGGGCCTGTTGTGAGACACAGCAGCTTGTTGGGGAGCATACAGTAGAACCGAGTGCCTATCACATAATGGCTGGGAAGCAGAGATGAGAGATAGACAGTGATAGGTAATAGATTAGATGAATGAATGGATGGAAGGAGGGAAGGAAGGAAGAAAGGAAAGAAGGAAGGAAGGAAGGGAGGAAGGGAGGGAGGGAGGAAGGAAGGAAGGAAGGAAGGAAGGAAGGAAGGAAGGAAGGAAGGAAGGAAGGAAAAAAGAAAGAGGCAGGTCACAATACCATCTGCAAGGGCATGCCCTCACTGACTGGGCTTTCTTCAAGGAAGCTGCACCTGCTAGAGCTCCATTGCCTCCTAAGAGTGTCACAGGCTGGTGATCAAGCATTCAGCCAGTGGGCCTTTGGGAGATATTTAAGTTCCATGTCATAACAAGTAGTTTTTTTTTTACAAGCCCGTTTGGATTCCCACCCAGCTAAGTATTTGATGATGGGCCTCAGTGGATCTCAGAGCCTCTGCCAGTGTGTTGCTGTCTCCTTTCTGGTGCTCATCCTGTGTGCTCTAGGGGCTATTGTCTCTACATTTCTTATCTTAACTCAACACTCTGGTGGTGCTCCTGAGCCTGTCCAAGAAGTTATCTTTCTTAATCTATAAATTGAGGAAATTGTAGGCTTTACCTTGTTTATTTGACTTTTGTTAAGTATCCCTCTTTTTCATGCAATAATATTAACTATTTGGAAATAATTTTACATATTTCAAAATTATTTTGACTTTTTTCTGTTTCAGGCACAGTAAAAAAATCTAGCTCCTGTCATGACATCTGAAAAGCCCTTCCCCACTTCTTAAGACTGTTGCTGATTTACACTTTGGAGGAGTTTCCAGATACTGTAGGGATAATCTTTCTTACCTTACTTGTCCATCTCCCTAAACCGTAGTAATATGTCTGATCACTTAGCAAAGATCCATGTAAAGGAGTTGGCTGGTGGCAGAGGATTGCTCTGTGCCAGGGATCATCTTGTGCAAAAACACACATTCTTTAAAGGACTGGCTTCTTGCTCTCTGATGGATTCCTTTTCTTCTTGTGGTTCTAACAGGTATCAAAGCAACTGTGGGTCTATTCTCTCCTACTAGACAGCCTAAGCAATTCTGGTGTTTGTGAATTTAGACTTATTTCCATCCTCACCTCTCTGATGGGTGTTATATGAGAAAACTCATAAATAAGTTGTCCTTATTAATAACTCTAACAATTTTCTCATATTTAGATGCCTCAAAATTAATAGGCATTCTTAATTTAATTTTATTCCAGTATATAATATAAACTGACTCATCAAGATGTTCTTCTTACAGGTCAATATATTCCAAAATTAAGTTTCAATGTTTATGATTTATTATTTTATCTCTTGTTTGTAATCATTGTTTTTATAAAGGCAATTGGCTTAAAGCATTAAATATTATTGACATTTGCCACCACTGTATTCATTGGATACTTATGATACTTACATTCATTGAATACTTATTATCAAATTTTTCCAACTGGTTTTGAATAAGGTACAAAAGAAATTAGAAGCTTATTTGCAAATGCGTTCTGTATCATTAGAGAATACTTTACAAAGACTCTACTCATTTTGAAGTTAAATTTAGGAAAACAACAAAGAGTGAAAGTATGCATGCCATGCTTAATACCATAAAATTTTTATGGTTTCTTTAACATGTTGTATGCTTACACTCTGTATGACTTTGTATAAATGTCTTCAATTTTAGTTATTTAAATAAGTGAAATATCACAATATGAACACATATAATTTTCTATTTTCAACTCTCAATTCATTACTACTTCAAGATATTTTAGTTTATTAAATTTGTATTTGTCCATAAAATATATCTTTTCAAAATATTGTTCTTGAATTTTTAATATTGTAGTTCATATAAAATCAAATAATTTTATCTTCAACACTGAAATTTAAATAAAAATATAATTAGATGTTCTACTTAATAAAATTTCAAAATATTTACTTAGATTTGAAAAAAGGAGCCATCTTTGGAATTAACATAACTGTTTTTTTTCCTTAAAGTTTCTAAATACATGAGATAGGCCTCCTATAGTTCACTGTTAAATTATTTAGCTAAGTGAAAGAAATACTTTTATCTTATGCATACAAAAATTGGGGATTAAAATTTTATTTTTTATAACTAAAAAGTCATATTTTCAAAGAAATGTGTAAACATACATACATAATATAAATTATTAAAATTTAAATTAGAGGATACAGTTTCACTTAATAAATACCATATAGCACAGGCAGTGATATCAAAGTTTATTCCATGGAGAATAGTACAGGTTGATGAATATTTTCCATATGATAGAAAAATCATCATTAAATTCTTAAGAAATGAATAATTGATATAAAGTTTTTTTATTAAATATGCAACCTTATTTTATGAGTTCACTGCTATTAAAGAGTTCGTGGCAGAATAAAAAGGGTTTATCAAAAAGTAAAAATATACAATTTTAGTTTATATATTAAATGGCAAAATCATGTAAAAGAATATTTTGACTACTCTATGTATTTCACAATAGGATGGCTTATCTTCTGCTTCCAGAATAAATTTTAAAAATGCCTAAACTGTAATGTCTTTTGTTACCCAATGACACAGCTGACTGGTAACCTAATGGCTTTGAACATTTTGCCACAAATGACCTTTGAAGGTGAGAATTAAATACTTCTCTAACCAGATTAAAGACCTAAGTTAGCCCTCTCCAGCTCTTGGTATCCAGGCATAATCCTTTTTATCTGTGAGTATCTGAATGCCCTCTTTGAAAAAGAGGTGCTAATTAAATAGGATAAAAATATAGAAATAGTAAAAAATAGCATGTGTCATCTTAAAAATTAGTACATAATATTAAAATACATCTGATCCTTATGTAAAATAATATTCATATAAAAATTTATATATCTAATTATCTTTAGATGATTATCAAAACTTATTAAGCTTTTATTAAAAATGAATTATGAAATATTTAATGTTTACTAACCATTCCAATATACTATGACTTTATTTTAGGTATATTTTGTTTCCTACTCAATACAATATAAAAATCTTAAAATTTGAAATAAAATGATGTTATTGAATTTATAAATCCTTATCAAGATATAGAATGTAAAAAATGGAAATAAATACAGGTGTTAACCTGTTTATTGATATTTTAAACATTAGCAATTAATTGACAAGCCAGTTAGTGAGTTCTCTTATGCTAATGTGCAAATACTATGAATTTTAAAAATATTTTATCAGAGTATTTAGATTCCACAAAAATGATTACATTGACATGTTTTTGTCCAAAGAAAAATTTCTTTTGGCTCTCATTTAAATGGACATGACTAATGAAACCCAGGACATTTTATTAAGTTACATGCTTTTCAGTAATGGAGAAACTTCCAAGTGGGTTTCAAATTGAATAGGATTCTTGTTTCATCAAAAATATGATCCATCTACAAACTTATTTTCGACAGTACAGAACAAAATGAATAGAAGAAGCAACTCTCAAATATACCAGTAGGAATAAAATTAGTGTTCTTCAAAAAGTATTTATTAGAGAAATAAATCCTTAGGTTTTAATACTAAAGAAAATTCTGCTTTTTTAATAAGAACAATTTGATCCAGGCTTAACAAAATTGAAGCAATAATCATTTTTAATTTAATATTTTAATACTGATTAAATGTAAAATTATAGATTATGGGCTTTTCACATATAGAATTCACTATATTGGGAAAGGATCACTTTGGCAGAAATTATCATATAGAAAGGGATCGATTTAAATATAAAATAATCATTAATATCAGTTGAACTAACTTTAACACTACAGAGCTATGGCCTCCGTATTGTGTTTTATAAAAACTTTTATCTTTAAATTTAGTTGTTTTTAAAATATTATGGGTGGATATTGTTTTGGACTGAGTTTTTTAACAAGACTTTCACAAGCCAGACTGAGCCAATATGAAGTCACTCATGCTAAATGTTACATAATACAACTGAAACTTTAAGGAAAGAAGATACAGGTGGATTCTCAGACAATTTTCTTCCTGAAAACAGGAGATTCCATTGTATCTAAACTGCTATAACCAGTAGCCCCTTACACTTTAACTCAGAAAAAAGTAAGCCACCGTAACATGATGTTAACAGATTTCCCTATTATTCTGTTTTCTAATTCCTATCTTATAAAACTTGTTCTTCTGCCATTCACCAAAAGAACTCTTAGAATCATAAATAAAAACCAATTAATGTAATTTTGTCATAAAAAACTATTCACTAAATTTGTATATACTTTATTCCATAGCATGTGTTCAGTTTATTTTCTTTATAAAAACATGGGCCTATAAAGTTAAAAGGACTCTTTTATGTTAAAAATAATTCCTGTGAAAGGCAGGAGCCCATCAGCTATTATCCCTTGCCTAGAAGGGAAGGAGCCCAACAGCTGCTGGACCTTGGAGCCCTTTGAGATATGAGGTAGATTGTCACTGGATTTATTAATATGTAGTAGCATTTTTTCTGAGAAAGACATACACCACCCTTTTAGCAGCGAGTGGGTTTGGGTCAGTCTGGTCAAACGAAAACATGTTATTGGATCAGGAGCATCAGTTCTGGATTTTAGACAGTTTAATACTTATGGCTGTTTGGCATCTGGAGAGGGAGAGCATCATACTATGTAAATGAGTGGGACTGCTAAAATAAAAACACTAAAGAGAATGATGCCAAGAAAAACAAAGCTTAGTGGGCCACAACACTGCACAAGATAATTTGTCATGAGGCTGTTGTAGCGGAGCCCTTTTAGATTTGGCCTAAGCTTTTAGGCAGAGCAATTTTGTCCTGTAAAAGAGGGCCTGTAGTGCCTGGGCAGGAGACCTTGATGTCAATCCCTTGTACTGAGATCAGAAAAGGAAGACTAGAAGCTGAAAGGATGAAAGGACTGAGTAGGCAACCAAAAAGGAGATTGGCTTACCTGCTACCTGGAGAGTTACCATGGGCTCAGCTTGAATAATACGGGTGGCCGAGGCTGGGGAGTGTCAATCTTCAGCCAGGCTGAGTAAGGCCAATGGCGGGGCCTGGTCTGGAAGGGAGGTTCCCCTGTGTTGAGGCACCTGAGATTCACCTCTTTTCCAAGGGCACTCACTTTTCCAGTGTCCCTACTGGCCACATGCCAGGCACAGCCTGGTCAGTGGACATGGCTGGGGGCAACCATGTGCTCAGTGACCACTGAGTTCACACTTGAAACAGGCTTTTGTAGGTGGTTGCCATTGCTGCCGTCCTCCCCTAGGTGGCACGCATCGCCCCGAGGGCTGACCTTCCTCAGCTGGCCGCAGAGCTGGTACCAGGGATCTGCCTTTTGAGGAAGTTGGAGTATACACTCCATCTCCGCATGTTCCTCTCTGGAATTAAAAAATTTAAATGCCATGTTAACGTAATCTCAGATAGGGATTTGAGGACCATCCTCAGCCTTTTTTAATTTTTTAAAAAGTCTCCTGAGTTGGTTCCTTAAGGGAGGAAGGCAGGGGGAACAGAGCAGGTTAGAGTGGAAGGCTGTCCTGGGATAGGATGGTGACCAGGGTGGTGAGGAGAGAACCTGTAAATCAGTGTCCACAGAAAGCAGCGCCTACAAGATAGCTGGGTCGGATGCTGGTATCCATGTGTTGCCACAAAATGTGGACTGTGCCTGTGACTCAGCAAAATTGCAGGCCAAGAAAGTGACTGTGTAACATCACAAGGTTGCAACCAAGATGGTGACTGTGATGTCACCAGGCAGTGACTACGTGCCATCACAAAATGGCAGCTGGCAGGAAAATGGCAGCTGGTGGGGGAGAGCATTTGGAGGGACAGAAATGCAGAGGGAAGAAAAGCCTAGACATAAAGACTTAGGACCCATTTACCAGACCGCTTACAAAAATCATTAACCATTCTTTGGCCACCACAATCCATTTCCCAACTCATATCAAGGCCAGACAGGTGCTCAGGACATAAGTCCTCTGCGAGTTTGGAGTTTCGACTTCCCATAATTCATTCGTGGGTGAAAACAAAGAACAGGAAATAGGCATCCCCATTTTCCTGATCAATCATTCAGAAATGGGGGTTAAGAGCTGGGGAAAGACATCTCCATCCCTTCTCAAAAACCGGAGGATAACCGGTCATCCGGAGGGTGGTCCCAGTAGACTGGGGGACATTGGTCCACCAAGTGCTTGGATTTCGGATTCCAGTGGACCGGAAGACCCAAGTCCGGAACCCGCTAACAAGGGAAGGAGAGGGAGCTTACCGGAGTGCAGTATGCCGGCCAGCACCTGCTGCAGCAGAAGCACTGAGAAGCTGCAGGGGATGTGGTGGAGCCAGGGCGCACCATGCCTGTGCCTGGTATGGGCAGCACTGGTGGTTGGCGTGGGTGGAGTCAAATGGTGGCACACGAGCAGTGGCACAACTTGCCAGGCCAGTGGCATGGAACAGACGCAGAAGTCGGGCTGTGTGCCAGAAGTTCTGGTGGCAACCAGAGCCAAACCAGGACAGTGGTTATGGGGGGTTCAAGCGTTTGGCTGAGGCCCTGGACCACACAGGCATTTGGCAGGCTGACCAGTCGTCAGCGACTGCGGGGCATGCACCCCCAACAAGCCTGGCTCAGGGTGGGTGCAACTGGCAGCCTAGTGGCCAGCAGATTCTGCAGCGGCCACACAGAACCTGAAGCAGCAGCAGTGGCAGGATTAGAGCCTATATGCCGCGGCCGTGGCAGTTGTTGCAGTGGCGGGTGGAGCTGCACCTGCAAGCCAAACACCAGCCACTGGACATCGCAGTCAAGCTGCTGGTGGGTTGGAGAGTCCGGGGCTTAAAAAGAGAGAAAAAAAAAGGGGGAAGACCCCAAAACTCCTCTGGGGGTCAGCACCAGAATGTTAGGTTGAAAATAGTGTTAGGGAGTTTAGGAGGGAGGTAAAAACACCAATCAGGTTTATACGAGACCGCTGCTTTATTTGGACCCGGCCCCTCCGGAGAGTCAGTCGGCCGTGGGGGAAGGGACTGACAGGCCACGCGTCTGAAGAGTTGTGCATAGTCCCAATCGGCCAGCTGAGTCTCCTGGCAGATCGGAGGCACCAATGTTTTATAGGTAGTCTTGCAATATTTGGAGTTTCGAGGCACCTGGGGGTCTTGCTATAGCTCTGCTTTTGGCTTCCGGGGTTCAGCCTCCTGTTCCCGCTGCTGAGATAATGTGGGGGGTGTACCCGACTTATCAGAAACAAAAACCAATTTTAAGCTGAAGGAGAACTTTTCATAAAACACAGAAAAGCTGGTATAAGAAGGATGCCACTGAGTATTTGGGGAAAAAAATGATGAGTAATAAAAGGCACTGATATTTTCCACAAGAAATAAAAGCCATGCATCGTGGTGTCTGTAATGTCAGTGGTGCCTGTAATGTCAGTGCCTGTCTAAGACAGCAGGATTGTGAACTCAAGAACAATCTCAGCAACTTAACAGGACTCTCAGAAACTTAGCCAGACCCTTTTCAAAACAAAAAGTAAATAAATAAAAATAGGGCTGGGGGTATAGTTCAGAGGTAGAATGCCCATGGGCATACTCTCATTCTCCAGTACTAAAAAAATAAGTTAATATAAAGATATAATTTCCCTTTCTAAAATAAGGAAAAAAGATACAGATTAATTTAAGTATACATAAATGAAATTACCAAAACATTTATAAATTGCTAGTAAAGTCAATTATGATATATAGCTCTCAAATTAGAATTGATAAAGGAAGCAAACAAGACTTCTAACTATTAAATTGATTTGAATTTTGTGAGCAACAACCTGGGGAAAAGTTCAAAGGGTTCAAGAGTCTTACCCAGCTATTATTTCCCATCTTTCTACATACATATGTTAAATATTAAGCCATCATCACAGATATAGAAATAATCCCCATCTGTGTGCATACCAGTAAACAAGGTATTTGGGAAGAAAATGCATTCTTTAAACACTCCATACAAAAATTTTTCCAAAGCAGTGCAAGTAAAATTATTCTCTAATATATAATAATATATGTCATTTTCATACTTTTCATTTATTTCTTTATCCAATTAAAAATGTTATTGGTATCCAAGTATCATGCTACTTACTGGGAATAGAGAGATTAATAAAATATATTTATTTGACTCAATAGATTCATAATTCAGAAATATGACTATGTAACCAAAAAACTAAAATTTCAATCAGATAAATGTTATGGCCTTAAAATTGTTTTTAATTACACATGGACTAAAGCCCAAAGCATAATAATAAAAATAGTATTTTTGTTATAGATATTGAAATCGTCATGAAATATTCTTTTTCAAAATTTGGTTAATTCCAGCAGTTGGGTAAGATATCTTTAATAAGTATGCCTTTAACAACAAAATGCTAACTAATTTTATTGTCATAATTATTATTATTAGAACACAGAAGGTACTTTATCCTCATAAGTACATTTAATTTAGACTTGTAATACAATCAGTTGCATTTGAAAATCTTCAAAGTCTTTTATATTGCTCCAAATAAAACACAAAGTTGATCTCAATTTAATAAGAAAAAGCCTGTTTCTGAGAAAGCATTTGAGTATGCATTTTATTTGCACAACATACTTATTCAGCTCTTTATGCCTAGGTAAATCTACAGACTCTTTTGCTATAAAAAAGTTATACAAGAAATCTATACCTTTTTATTCCCTCAGGGGAAGACTTCAAAAGCACTACTTCCAAATAGGGATAGAATTTCCAAAAAAGTTCTTCATTTCCAAGATTTTAAGGTAAATGTCTTCAGAAGGAGAAAAATCTGAATTTGGGGAAGAAATAAGTGAAAATAAATTCCATACTTGATGAATATTGCTGAGTCTGAAATATAGATGCCTGTCAGAAACAAGCCATCTGCCATAGTAAAAGTAGCTTAAATTTATATAACACTTTCTGAAGAATTCACTTAACACTAGGTTGAAAAGTTCTCTAGAAAGTGATATCACACTTTTCAAAAAAGTATAAAAGGGGGAAAATAAAATTGACATTATATCCCTAGCAAAACAATATATCATTTTAATCAGGAATTAAACTCATCAAGCAACAAAATTTCACTAATCTAAGGCAATTGATTATTTGCTTGAAATAAATGAATTCACATGCTGTTTTTTTTTATCAGCCACATGGTCCCCCAGATATTTTTGAATAAAGATTAAGCAATATATAAAGACATTTATTGAAAATTTAAGTATTTTAAGTGTGTTATTCTGAATGTTGAAGTTATAAAGATAATAAGATTTAGCAATAGACTTCTCCAGATGTTGAGAATAGTTATTGAAAGTAAACTGTTCCTTGAAGTTTAAAGGACAGTCATAATAAGAGAAACAGGATCATTTATTTAAAAATTTCTGATTGATAGTGCTGACACGTCATTTTTTAAGGAATCTATCACATTTTTTGTGTGTATTGAAAAGGCTCTAGCCTTTGTGGAATTCCATGGTGAACATCACCCCCCTCCAAAAAAAAAAAAAAGTTTCTTCAACAGAATCTTGCTCAGTGAGGATTTTCTTCTCTGTGCAATTTGTAGCTTGAAGTCCCAATAAATGTTTTCCTCTTAACATGAAATTTAAGAAAAAACAAAACTGATAACAAGTTTTTATCAGTTATTTCTTAAGCCCCCATAAGTCTAGTTTTCTGAATCTCTTTAATTTTATGAATACATTTGTAGATATATGTATGTTTATTTACACACACATACCCGCACTTTACAATAATACCAAAAGAAGTGAAATATTGGCCCAGTAAAAGCTTCTGAGACAAAATGCTATCTTGTCAACTTATGTAAGTTTACCCCCAGCAGAGTTATCTGAGTATAAATCCTCTTAAAAGCCGAGCTTGAGGCAAGGAAGGATTAAAATGTTGGTTATTTATTTGAGAGCTGAAAGCCAAGGACAATGAGAAGGAAAAGGAGAAAGAAAAAGAAAGAGAGAAAGAGAAAGAGAGAAAGAAAGGAAAAAAGGAAAGAAAGAGAAAGAAATAAGAGAAAAAGAAAGGAAAAGAAAGGAAGATAGAAAAAGGAAAAAATGGAAGTGAGGCAAAGAGGCAAAGCATCACTGAGGTGTTCATTTGAGGTGTCACATTGACTGGATTAAGGGCCCCCAGAATGTTGGCAGTGCATTACTTCTGCCAGTCTGTGAGGGTGCTGCAGAAAGAGTCAAGCATTTGAGTCAGTGCACTAAGGAAGATCTTCCTTCATCCAGTGTGAGCAGGCAACAGCCAGTTCCTTGAGAGCCCTTATAAAGCAGACAATGCAAAGGAAAGGCAAATTTTACTTCCTCCTCTGAAGCTAGGACATCCTTTTTTTCCTACCTAGGAAATAAGAGCTCCAGGGTTCCCAGATTTTAGACTCTGGGGCTTATACCAATGGCTCTCTAAGTTTTCAGGCTTAGCCTCAGACTACTTGTTAACACCATCAGCTTCCATGGCTCTGAAGCCTCCTGACATGCACTGGCCACACTACCAGCTTTCCCAGCTTTCCAGCTGGTAGATGGTCTATTGCAGGATTCCCTTGCCTACATAGCCATGTGAGCTGATTCCCATAATAAATTCCCATCCATCCATCTATCCATCCATTCATCCATCCATCCATCCATCCATCCATCCATCCATCCATCCTCTTTCTTTCTCTGAATAATGTTGACTAATATAGCTGCATTTATACTACTGACTGTTACTTCATAAAGTGCCAGTAAGAGACAGGGCAGATTTTCACAGATGTGATAGCATGATACCTGGACATTTGCAAGTTATGTTGTTGCATATTGAAGATAAAGAACAACGCGTAATATAAGCTTAGGGAGATTCTAAAAAAGATTGGGCTCCTCCAGCACCTGCTCTGTTAAACCTGGGAGTGTTGCTCCAGAGACAAAAAGTAAGCAAGTCACCCATTTGCTATCTAGGACCTAGACACAATCTTTTATTTCCAAGCATCAAAATTATATATTGATCTGGGCAAATATTAGAATATAGTTTTGTTAGCTTCTCATCAAATCCAGTATTTTTTTCTATATTTCACCATAAGAAGTCTTTTTGAGCTATATTTAAGAGTTTGTAGTCACTGTTTTTGTTAGTATCACTATAACCCTACTTTGCTAGAATTTTTTTTATTTTCTCAAAAGAGAATTTTTTCTCATTCAATCAACTTTCTCTAATTTCTCTAAACATTGAGCAATTTTACACATTTTAACTAGGGAGACTAATCTCATTTTTAATAGCACATACAATATTTTAGCCCTATACAAGGAAATGCTTAAAGATAAGTTCTCAGTTTACATTCATTAGAAGGTTAAGCTTTTCACACTGTTTTATCTGATGATTTTTAAAATTGAAAATAGGTGAATCAAATGCTGACAACCCAGTAGAGTGAAAAAATAGCCCTATCATCTTATATTTATTAGACTTTGAGCAGTAATTATAGTAAAAATGTAACACTATTTATTTTTTGCCTGATTAAATAATGCTACTACGTAGTAGATCCCAAACTTCTATTTAAAAACAAATACAAGCCGGGTGTGGTGACACACTCTTGTAATCCTTGGGCTTGGGAGGCAGAGACAGGAGGATCATGCAGGTTTGAAGCCAGCCACACTGGCTTAAGAGACCCTGTTTCCAAATAAAAATATAAAATAGGTCTGGGGGGTGTAAACCAGAAATAGAAGGGTTCCATCCCCAGTACCACCAAAAAATAAATAAATATATTAAATAAATAAATAAATAAATAAATAAATAAATAAATAAATACACACACACAAAAAAAAGGACACAATCCAAGAAGTTTTTTGTCAAGAAAAAAGGTAATAGGCAAGGATTTTATAGCTATTTTTAATGCAATTTTAATATTTAAAATTATGAAATACAGTTGAATTTGCAAGCAATAAATTCAAAATAAACTTGGGTCTATATGGCCAGCTACTTAAGATAGAGTTGTCTAAGGAGACAGAATTGATAGGACACATATAATGAGAGTGAAAGAGAAGAAAGAAGGAATTTATTAGGGGCTCAGATGGTTATAGAGGCCTAGGAGTCCCATGATAAGTCATCAGCCAGTTGGAGAACCAGAGAAGATGTTAACATGGCTCACTCTAAGTCTAAAGGCCTTGTAATCAAGAGAGTTAAGGAAATAACTCTCAGTCTGAGGATAAAGACATCAAAGCTAATGGGGCTGCTGGTGTGAGCTCTGGAATCCAAAAGCTGAAGAACCTGGTGATCTTACCTACAATAGCAGACAAAGGAGAGTATCCCAGTGCAAGAAGAGAGTGCCTATATCCAGGCACCCATCCAGGGCCCCATTTGATTAATCCAAAAATGCTGAGGATGGATCAACATGAGTGACAACTCAGGACCACTGACTCAAATGCCAGTTTCTCTGGTAATACCCTTTTACACACAACACATTTGGAAAAGCTTGATCATTCTAATGCCAGAACACCTATATTTCCTCTACAGCAGGAGGGGCTTAGTGCCTCCTGAAACTCTGAAAATAGCTAATATCTGACAAGCTATTTGAGTATCCCTTCCACCAGTTAACGTTATACTGAAAATCAACCAGTACAGCAGCGTATTGAAAAATATTCAATCAATAATTTAGAAAGATAGGTTTTGGGCTGGGCGTGGTGGCACATGCTTGTAGTCCCAGCATTTGGGAGGCTCAGACAGGAGGATAGCGGTTCATGGACAGCCTCAGCTACTTAATGAGGCCCTTTGCAACTCAGTGAAACACTTTTTCAAAATAAAGAATAAAAAATAAGGCTGGAGCAGGGTGTGGTGGTGCACACTTGTAATCCCAGCATTCGGGAGGATGAGACTGAAGGATTGTGCTTCAAGGATAGTATCAGCTATTTAACGAGGCCCTCAGCAACTTAGTGAGACTCTATTTTAAAATAAAGAATAAAAAAGTAGGGCAGGGTGTGTAGCAAGGAGGTCAAATGCCCCTTGGTTCCATCCACACACACACACACACACACACACACACACACACAAAAGGCTGAAGGTGTAAGTTGGGGGTAGA
Source organism: Muscardinus avellanarius (assembly GCF_963383645.1). Taxonomy (NCBI): domain Eukaryota; kingdom Metazoa; phylum Chordata; class Mammalia; order Rodentia; family Gliridae; genus Muscardinus; species Muscardinus avellanarius. The sequence continues at coordinate 60,630,485 of NC_137789.1, read as the reverse complement.
ATGCCTCTTGGTTCCATCTCTAGTACTGCAAAAAAGAAAGAAAGAAAGAAAGAAAGAGAGAAAGATAGCTTAAACTTATTTAATGCTATTATAACCTAACAAGAATAAAAGACTACTCATGTGTAAATTAAATCTCTAAAAAAGGATAAACATAGGAAGCATCTATTTTTTTAAAAAATTCTATAAAAATACAGTATAGATTTATTTTTAATATATTTTTATTGGTGCATTGTAGTCAAACATCACAATGGAATACAAGACTTGTGAGGATATCCAAGTATACATCATCCAATTAGCCTTTATCCAATCCCCATCCCACACTTTCCCCCTCCCTCAATCACATACATAATTTGGTGTTTAACATTGCTATATTTGTTTATGTACATCATATGCTTTAAAGAGATTCCATCTTTACCCATCCCATTCCCTCTGATTGGTCACCTTAATTGCTCCAACATAGGGCCCTTTCTTCCACTAAATTCCCTCCTATTACCCATTTCTTCCTAGTTTTTTTTTTTTTTTCTGTGAATTTCTCTGTGTATGCCGCATTGCAAGTTCCGATCCCTCTCTTGAAGGCCTTGATACCAGCCTGGCCACCCGATAGACTATGATCTTAGCCTAGCTGACTTCAGCACCGGCCTTGCCTCGTGGCAGGCTCTGATCCCGGCCTTGAAGGCCCCAGCACCAGCTTTGCCTTTAGGCAAGCTCCTATCCTGGCCTCCCTGGCTCCAGCTATGGCCTCACCAAATGGCTGGCACCAATCCCAGCCTTGCTGACCCCAGCACCAGCCTTGCCGCATGGAAGGCTCTGATCCCAGCCTCAGAGGCCCCAGCAATGGCCTTGCCTCATGGCAGGCTCTGATCCTGGCCTCACTAGTCCCGACACTGGCCTCACCCCTGGGCAGGCTCTGATCCCAGCCTCGGAGGCTCCAGCATAGGCTTTGCCTCATGGCAGTCTCAGATCCCGGCCTCACTGGCCCAGGCACCAGCCTAGCCACTTGGCAGGCTCCTATCCTGGTCCCAGAGGGCCCAGCAAAGGCTTTGCTGTCTTGCTGTGCATCAGGCTCTGTTCTCTGCTACTATGAGCAGGTCGTCTACAGATGTTCCCTTTTTCTTCTTTTTTTTTTTTTTTTTTTTGGTGGTACTGGAGTTCCTGGAAACGGTTCCACCTCTGGGCTCTACTCCCGGGGACTCACTTTTTTTTATATATTTTTATTTGGAACCAGGGTCTCTCAAGCCAGTAAGGCTGGCCTCAAAGCTGCGAGATCCTGCTGTCTTCACCTCCCAAGCCCGGGGATTACAAGCGGGTGCCATCACGCACAGCATTCTTCGATTTTTTTTTTTTTTTAATATGAGAGAGCAGTACATGTCTTTTGCGAAAGCTGGAACCCCAAATACCTAGTGGCAATGAATTTTGTCTTCCCTCCAAAGGCAGAGGTCCACAGCTTCACTCCGAAGAGCAGGCTCTGCTGCTCCACCTGTACCCTGGCCTCCCGCCCTGTGCAGAGGAGCTCAGCGGCCATGAAGGCTGATGACTCCTAGCACATGCAGCGTGGCAGCCCATCCCAGCCATGCGGGGATCCCTCTGAAACCCCCAAACACTTTTCCAAAAGTTCCAGATGAATTGGATAGAATTTGTCAGCATCTCCTGAATTCTGGCTCCTGCCGCGACCATCTTGACCCCTCTCCAATATTTTTTTTTTTTTATTTTTAATGAGAAGACAGTATGTGTGTTTTTTTGAAGAGGTTGTGGGATAGAGCATTCAGCAGCAATGAGTTTTATCTCCCTTCCAAGAGCAGAGGCCCACAGCCTCACCACGTTGAGCAGGATCTGCTGTTCTGAGCTCACCATGGGCCCCAGTGCGGCCCAGACGTGCTGAACTCCCTGGGTCCGTGGTGGCTCGACCTCCCACCAGGCATCAGGCTTCGGGAAAGCACGGCTCAGCTTCCTGCCTGTAACTGCTCAGCTCCCTCCACCATGCCCAGGTTGTATTTCTTACAAGGTATGTTGTTAAGAGTCCCCAGCATGCGCAGCTGAAGCAGTCTTTTCTCTAATCTCTTCTGAGGCATTCTTCCAAAAATCACTTTTCTTGCATGGAATGCACCTCCTTGTCATCTTGCTTCTAATTCCGCCATTGTCCACTCTCTCTCCTGAATTCTAGATAGGAAGTCACAGCTGGAACTGTCTCCTTAAGTTGTTCCAATCAGATATTAAGCCAAACTCTGGTGTCTAGGGCTTCTTCAAGGAATGCATGTTATTTTCGGTGGACGCGATCACCCCTGTGACCAAGGCTGCTGCCATCTTGCCTACAGTATAGATTTAAAAGTTAGAAAACTTAAATTCTAGCCATGATTCTGTACTGTGCTTAAGGGGGGACCTTTAGTATAGCCAATATTTTGCCTGGCTTTCAAATTCTTTATTTTTATAACTGCAAATGTTATAATTCTCCAATTTTAACTGCTGCAAGTATGGCAAGCCATGCAAACAGATCTCAGTGCTCCTTGCCACTGGCCAAAATTGGACTCACATTGGTTATTATTCTGATACTTTTGGACCTCACTAGCAACTAAAAAATTTTGGCACTTAGATGAAATTACTTTAGCATCTTTTTATTAGATAATCTCTAGCATCTTTAATATTCTTTAGTTCTAGGTGTCAATTCTTTGTCCACATATCATGTAATTACTTGTTCTTTATCAAAATGTAACCAATTTCTGGTTTTCAGTTAGCTGAATTACACAGCTCTGCCAATATTCAGCAACAGTGAAATATTCTATCTAGCAGTAAAGGCCTAAGGGAGAAATCAAGTAGCTATTTAAATTAATGACAGTTGAATATTAATTCAATTTGAGTGACTTAAGTATCACAAAGGCAGAATAAATTAGAGTTAGAAGGTCAAAATAGCTGAATTAAACTCCTATCATCTCTCCTTTATCTTTGGTGAGGTATTCATTCAACAAATGTTTGAAGTTCAAGAATTCTGCTAGATGTTGATACTATGCTAAACATAGTTCATATAATCTCACAAGCCCCACAAAACCAGAGATCATGTGAGTTTTCTTTAATACCATACCCACACCTATCATGGTGTTTGAAATTCAAGCATATTTGTTGAATAAAATATATATGTTTAAAATTTTCAAAAATAGCCATGAAGGATACAGAGTACTATGAAATGATTTTTGTTTTTTGTTTTTTTGGGGGGTTTGTTTTGTGGTACTGGGGTTCCTGGAAGCCCTTCTACCTCCAGGCTACACTCCCAGAGCTAATATATATATATATATAATTTGGAAACAGGGTCTCTTAAGCCAGAACAGCTAAGCTGGCTTTGAACCTGCTTGATCCTCCTGTCTCTGCCTCCCAAGCTTAGGCATTACAAGCATGCACCACCACGCCCGCCGCCTTATGAAATGTTTTAACTGAATAAATTTATTTTCATAGTAGGAATAGTCACAAAGAAAACACTAAGAAAATTAAATTTAAGTTAAAACCTAAATAATAGGTAGAAAATAGACCAGAACTAGACTCAGGACTATGAGAGTGTTGATTAAATGAATTAAAGGTTGGCACTGAATTTCTGACTTTGCTACTGGATAAATGGAGACAATATTGACTGATCTGAGTAGTTAATAAGAAAAAAATGTATGAAAAAGAATAAACTTTCCATTTTCAGAATTAGATATTTATAAAAGCTAAAAAAAAATCTTCCAAGAGATAATGCTAGTTAGGAACTTGATGTTTTGGCCTGATAATTAGAAAAAGGAATCAGGATGTATACTTATTTGGGGTCCATAAGCATTTGTTATTCAAAGCAAAGGGAAGGATAGAATTTCCATAGAGATAATTCTGAGTGAGAAGTTTTAAGGCCTATGTGTGATTATTGGGATTTTTTGAGATTGGTTTTTGTAGAAATATTCTCCTTAAAGAAAGCTCCTGAAATAACAGCATCAATATTACCTGAAACTTTGTAAGAAATATAGTCTTTCAGGGCCCACTCCAGACCTACTGACTCATAACGTACATTTAGAAGATCCCTCAGAATTAATACGTTGAAGTTTGGGGAGTGCTTGAATAAATGAAAAGGGGTTGGCAGAGAAAACTGAGAAGAAAAAGGAAAACTTAACAAATATAGTGTCATGAAGGGTCAGGGTGTCATGAAGGATGTTAAAGACGGTACATGACAAATAACACAGTAATCAGCAGGATGCAATACTTTGGGGAAAACTTTTAGGGTGACAGAAATAGTGTGTATTAATTTTAGCCCCATGGAGATGAGCAAGATATGGAGCAATGCAAATAGAAGCTAAGATTTTAGTTAACTGAAGAATGAATGGAAGGGTATCATATGGTGGCCACCACATGTGAAATTTTTTTTCCTTAAAAGAAAGTAGAGATAGGTTAATAAGTGAGGAGAATGAAAGAGTGTTAAGGGTGTCAAAATGTATGCTATTGACACAATGCTAAAAGATACTGAATAGGAACAATTAATTATAAAAATATACTCAAGCTAACAAGAGATGAAAAATTAAAGGAGCTCACTGATGACAAAGATGAGGCTGTCCACCTGATTTTTATGTCTCAGCCACCCAAGTACTAGGGTTATAGCCATGAGCCCCCACCACTGGCTCTTGGGAGTTTTGAGCTGCTGGTCTACAGAATATATCTACCAAATAACAGGACAAGTAGAAATCTGATCAAAATATAACTGATTAAAATTCAGTAAGATAATATGTATTCACTTTAATTAGATGTTAACCTCCTCATAACTTTTCATAAGTATACCTCAAAATAAAATTTTATTTATTTATTTATTTATTTATTTATTTATTTATTTGTAAGTATGTGATAAATCCTGCTTGGAATAATCCTATGCAGCCATTATTCTAAATAAGATTTAATTTACTAAAGATATCAGAATATGGATATAGCTGCAAAATGATCAAACTAATTTCAATCAAGAAATGGGCAATTGAACTGAATAGACACTTTACAAAAGAAGAGATACAAATGGCCAATAGATACATGAAAAGATGTTCTACATCATTAGCCATCAGAGATATGCAAATCAAAATTACACTGAGATTCCATCTAAGGCCAGTCAGAGTGCCAAGCATAAAGAAATCAAATAACAACAAATGCTGGTGAGGATGTGGGGAAAGAGGAACTCTTTTACACTGTGGGTGGAAATGCAAACTAGTTCAGCCACTATGGAGATCTGTGTGGTGATTCCTTAGAAAACTGGGAATAGATCCACCATATAATCCAGCTCTACCTGGATATTTTTCCAAAGGGGTTGAAATCAGAGTACTACAACAATATATGCATACCTATGGTCATAGCAGCACAGTTTGTAATAGCCAAAAAATGGAACCAACACAGGTCCCCATCAACAGATGAATGGATTATAAAATTATGGGAAATACACACAATGGAATTCTATTCAGCAATAAAGAAGAACAAAATCACGTCATTCGCAAGAAGATGGAATGTCCTGGAGAGCATTATGTTAAGTGAGATCAGCCAAGCACAGAAAGAGAAGGGACATATCTTTCCTCTAATGTGCCCAAACTAGGGAGCACAGGGAATACCAGAGGGACTACAGATAATAGAAGGAAAATATCAGCAAAGTTTGAATGGAAAGATAGGAGAGAAAGAAGGCTGAACTTGCTTAGTGAGGGTCTACATCCGAATATGTATAAAAGTATGAAAATAGCATGGTTACCCTGGACAATCATTGGTGGGAGTTGGGGAAGGGAAAATGGGGGTGGGAGGGAGAGGGTACCAAGTACAGTTTAAATGTATACCATTTATTTTCTATAAAAAATATGTATAAAAAATTAGTCTCACTAAGTTGTGGAGTTCCTCACTAAGTAGCTCAGGCTGGCTAAAAACCTATGATACTCCTATTTTAGCCTCCTAAATACTAGGATTATAAGTGTGTGCCACCATACCTTTGAATTTATTGATAGAATAAATTCATAGGGCTAACTATGAATTTATTGATAGAATATTCTAGGATTAGTGTTCTATGGAACATAATTTTGAGAACAGTGTTTTAAATTAGTATTTTTAATTAAATATTACATATCATGGTCATCAATTTGAAAGACTAAAAGAAACCAGATTAGCTGAAAGTGGTAGCACCTAGTACTTGGTAGGCTGAAAAAGGAAGATCAGTTTCACAGCCAGCCTTAGCAACTTAGCCAAATACTGTTTCAAAACAAAAATAAAAAATGCCACAGGGTATGTCTCAGAGTTAAAATGTGTCTGGGTTCAATTTCCAGTAACACACACACACACACACACACATACACACACGGACACACACACACACACACACACACACACACACACACACACACTCCAGGAATCCAGGTTGTCATTTATGATCCACCTGTTAATTATGATGGTTCCAAACTTTCCCAAACTTTACAGAAACAACAAATAAAATGTGACTGTAATTATGGCTTCATATAAAATTAATAGCCAAATTAGTTATGATAAAAACCTTTAAGCTGTTAAGAAAACACTAAAAATCAAGACAAAAATATATATCTATATCTATATCTATATCTATATCTATCTATCTATCTATCTATCTAAATATATATCAAACTACATTGCTGACCACTGATGGTTACTGATCTCAAGATTGTTATTATACATGTGAAAGAATAGTTGTATATCACTAACTCAGATAAAATGCATAATAAATATATTAGTATATGTTATATATTTCATGCAGCAACTTCCAGGTCTTTGAAATTCAAACACACATGTAAAAAGTTCTTAAAATTATTTATGGAAGCATTGGAAGGCTGTAGAATACATTTTATTTTGAAACTTATTATTACCAACATATAACTTTTTTTTTCATACTGGGAATGGAGCCAGGGGCATTCTACTCTCGAGCTACACTCCCAGTTCTAGTTTTTGGTCTTTTTTTTATTTTTTGAAATAGGATCTCACTGAGTTGTGAAGGGCCTCACTAAGTAGATGAGAGGTTGTCCACAAACAGCAATCCTCTGGTGTCCGCCTCCCAAATGCTGGGATTACAAGTGTGCGCCACCATGCCCAGCTGAAATATAACTTTTTAATAGACAAAATTTTCAAATACTTGATTTT
>NC_137789.1:60463360-60618360 GCF_963383645.1 Muscardinus avellanarius | reverse complement strand
AGATCTCACAAAATAGCTGAGAGCCTCATTAAGTTTCTGAGGCTGGCTTTGAAGCTGCTATTCTCCTGTCTCAGCCTTCCAAGTACTAGGATTACAAGCACATGATCCTGTTATCTCACTCTTAAATCGACTACTTTTAGTAGATAGTCTAAGTCAGTCTGCAAACCTGATCTAGAAAAGATTTCTAGAACATTTCTAAATTTTACAATTCTCATTTTATTATATCTCCTGGAAAATTTTCAAATAATAGAGACAATTTTAAAGAAATTATTTATAAATTGAGATACATTATCCAACATGAGATTTAAGTATATAAATAAATAACACTTTCCATTTTCTTTTTTTTTCCTTTTTCTTTTTCTTTTTTTTGGTGGTGCTTGGGTTTCTGGAAACCCTTCTACTTCTGGGCTACTCTCCCAGACCTATTTTATATATTTTTTATTTGGTAACAGGGTCCTTTAAGCCAGTGAGGTTGGCTTTGAACCTGCGTGATCCTCCTGTCTCTGCCTCCCAAGTGCTGGGATTACAAGCGTTCACCACCATGCCCAGCACACTTTCCATTTTCTTAAACCACCACACCGTGTGTGTGTTTGTGTATGTATGGTATGTGGTGAGAACAGTTGAAATGCATTTTTACTAAAGTATATATGGTATTTTTCTTTTCTTTTTCTTTTTTTCTTTTTCTGTGTGTGTATTTGTGCATGTATTTTTGTGTTTTCATGGTGTTGAGAATTTACTCAGGACCTTGTGAATACTGGGACACTGCTCTACCACTAAGATACACCCCCAGTCTCCAAAGAGAATTTTTATTTTAACATTGTGTCATGAAAAAGAGGAAAATAAGAAATAAAAGGACTTCAGTCAAATGAGGAGAGAAACTAGAATAGTGTAAAGGGGTTAAGGGAAAGAGGTGGGAAGAATAAAGAGGACTGAGGAAGGAAACAGTTCAAATAATATGTCTGTTTATGAGGATATCACTATCAATCTCACTAACATGTATGGGGATGTAGAAGGGGAAGCAGGATGGGATATGAAGGGAAACACTTGGAGTGATGTCTTCATGTATTTATATCACTCTGAATATCACTATGATGTATAATTACAATGCACCAATAACAGTATTAAAAAAAGTTCTTCATAAAAATTATAGTACAGTTTTTTCACATTCTATGTATAATCTAACCATGAAGTATTTAAAACAATTCTTGTGGTAATTTGTAAATGTCATTTCAAAATTTTATACTATAATGTTTCCAATGAATAATTTTATTAGTAACTATTTTATTTTATTATTTTTACATGTTTAATACAATACATACTTCTGATAGCTCTAATCAGCTATAAACCCTACTCAAATATAAATCAATCCATAGAAACATCTGTTTTATTATTTTTTGTAAAATAATATTTAATTTAAAAGTATATTTTGATTTTTATAAGATTTAAGGCAATACTCTTTAGATATTTAAAATTTCTATGAAAGAATTGATTTTAATACACTTTAAGGTGCATTTAATTTTTAACTGCCTTTGTTTTTTCTTTGACTCATCTTCATATGTGTTTAGTTGGTGTTTAAGATGATCTCTGTGTATCCCTGGCATTATGACACCACTGTCCCAGCTAAAGGATGCTGCTTTGGGGAGGGAGTGAAAAACATGAGCAAAAAAGGCTTCAAATGGTAACCCAAGTAAGAGAAATCCATTTCACTTTGTTATATTTAAATCTCTGATATTTGAAGAAGATTCACAGAGAAAAGTACCTCCTTTGGTACACATATCTATTTAAGAGTTAACCTAAAATTTTATGCTACTTATAAATTCTTTTTCTAAAAATGAATTTTTGCTTAAGCAGAATCATGACTTGGACCCATATTTATTTTTTAACAGAAACAATGTTTGGCACAGTTTCTGAGAAAGGACCACTTGTTATATACATAAATAAGTAGACATGGATATAATAAGTATTTTTGAAAACTTTTTCAAATACTCATTTTCCCAATGTAATATTTAGGTAGTTATGGTGAAATCACATGTCAACGATAAAACTCTTAGGTTCAAATTTATGTATGGTATATTTCTTACATTTAAGGATTAATGAATATTTTGCTAAAAATGCGTGACTTAGATGAAAATCATATTCAAAATAGATGGATATTAGAAATAGTATTTTTGCTGCTTATATGGAAATCTACTTTCCCATGAAAAACTTTCTAAAAAAAGTGAGTTGTTTTGTTTTTTATGTGTGTGTGTGTGTGTGTGTGTGTGTGTGTGTGTGTGTGTGTGTAACTGAGAGAGAGGTACCTTGGAGAATAGGGTTGCAATGTCTGCTTAGCTATATTGATCTCTTTATTAAACTTAGTTGTTTCTTCAACATGCCTCCAGTCTCTTCTTGACTTTTATATTAAGCACAGAATTTAAATGTGCACCTCTGTGTTAAAATTTTAATATGCAATGATATTGTAGTTGATTCAGCCATGGCGAATGCATAAAATAACATGAAAATTATGTGATCACAAAAGCAGAACCAAATCCTTAGGAGAGAAAATTGTTTTAGAAAGATTACTCATGGGGTTTTTTTTCCATTTTTAGCTTCAGATTCATAATATACAAAAATCTCCTATTGTTTTTCTCAAGAAAAAAAGCTAAGGCAAACTATTGACATTCTAATTTCACTATTTTAAAAGATAGTTGTGTGATTGTGATTTTGCTCATCCTAGCTCCTGGTATGGCTTTCTGAAATAAAAGGAACTCATTTGATTATAGTTTCACTTTCTTTGTTTTATGAATTGTTTTTCTCCATTTGGTCATTTATTTTTAAGAAAACAGTATATATTTATAAAATTATAATGTTATGGCAGGATGAAATCATTTGAAAATGGTGCAGATTGTAATTTATGAATAATATGTCTTCAGAAATTCTAGTATCAGGGTATTCAGTAGGAGTTGGAGCTTATACATATCTTTGACTGAACACATCTAAGGGATTGCTATGTATAGTATTCATATTTATAGAAGATGAAATAATTGATAAAATAGGAGAATGAAATGAGAATATGCTTTTTCTTAGCTCTAACCATAAAGAAGGCTGGCACATTTATACAATGATCCTGACATATCCTTTCTGTCTTATGTTTAAGTGGCATTTTAGATCTGGATTGAATCTGATGCATCTAAATATGACCAGCATCATATAATAGATGTTAAACTCATACAGTAAACTCTGCATATTTGTATAAGTTTCTCTCAATTTAACCTACCTCAGACCTACTAGGGATTAAAAAGTGAACGAAATATGATGGTGTGCTTCACAACTGCTCCAGACCTCTAGTGCTCATTTTGCAGAGATGATTTTTTTCTGGTCTAGTTTCTAGAACATTTTATGACTCTTGAATCCACTTTTAATTGAATATTCTTCCAGCATATTGTCCTTAATGGTTTTATTTCTTCCTTCTTTCCTTGTCATATAAAACCTTGATTGTGTTATGCTATGACTCTCCTATATCTGTTATAATTATTAGAGACTTATAAACTCTATTAAGATAGAACCATGTCATTAACAGCCATATATACAACACCAGTCAGAGTCCATGTGATGATATGCTACTTTATTAAATTTTATCAAATAAAACAAACAAAATGAATGAGATTTGAAGGGCTAGACACATAGAAAGACATTCTATAACTATATTGGAGCCTAAGAAATTGGTTTTCTGGACAAGTAGCAGCCATTTGTCAGCACCCCAAATTATTTCTTTTTTATTTTCATTATTATTATTGCAGTATTGGGGATTGAACCCATGGGAGTTCTACTTCTGACCTACACCTACAGACCAACTTTATTTTTTATATGAGCATCTCACTAAGTTGTTGAGGGTCTCTGTAAAATGATGACTGGACTCAAACCTGGATCCACCTGTCTCAACTTCTCAAATACTGGGATTACAGGCATAATGTTCTCAAGTCTGGCTTCAAAATTTATATTTATATCTAGTCTGCATTCCCTTCCAACCATGAGAATGTGGTTATTTAGCTAAGATCATGTGCTTAAATATAATACAATACTAACAAATCTTGATGAAACTTTTTCTACTTTAATATGAATGAAGCAAATGACCTATTCACACATATTTTTATATTTTATTTTCAAGAACTTCTTCTTATACACTGTAAATGAATAAGTTGCTCTATTTATATATTTTTTATAAGTAATAGAATTTGTGCCGATTCTTTGACATTGTGTATTTGCTGATGCTCCTTTGCTTAAGCTTTCAGTTAGGCGAATCATTACTTAAAGTTTAAGAGTTAATTTGTATAACACAGCTGCTGTGAAGCTGATTTTACCAAACCACATCAATATAAACTAATTTCCTTATTCTCCTTAAAATTGTACTCACATCTTAATATGGCATTCTTGCTACTTGTATTATAATAATTTATTATAGGTTAGCCATAATGAAGACCCTATGCATTATTCATAACTTAGAGTACTAGGGCAATATTATAAACAATAAATGATTGATCAAGAAAAAAAGGACATCAGTAAGTTTCTAAAATCTAATTTATTAAGCATAATGTTACAGATATAATTAGTCTTTTTTATCAGAGTATTGAAAAATATCTTCAGTTATTTGGAGAGACAAGATAAAATAATGTAAGTTAAGTATTATTAAACTAAGAAATGTACATTTCTTAATAAAATAAAAACTATTGCAAGAGTACAAATGGAAAATATTTGGGTTATGTGGGAAAAATTGTAATTCATGATGAATTAACAAAAATTTCTATTCCTAATGGAGAGTGTCAGTAAGGTTATGAAAAAATTCAAAAATTGGGGAAAGCTTTTTACTCTTATTCTGATAAACATTGGAGAATTAGGATGGACAATTATATTTGCAAAACATTGTATAAAACTAGGTCCAATGAAGAGAGAAGGATTACATATTAATTTGAACAAAGAAAATTTAATGTAGAAAACTGTTCAACTATGTTAGAGTAAGGAGAAATTTGCAAATAGAAAGTAACAACACTGGAGAATATAGCAATAGGTTTATTTATTTGTTCATTGTTTTTTATGGTACTGGGGATGAAACCCAGGGGCATTCTACTCTGAACTACACCCCCAGCCCTATTTTAAAAAAATTTTAATTGTTGCATTGTAGTCATACATCTTAATGGGGTTCAAGATGGTAGAGGCATACATGCACACATCACTTACCTAGCCCTTCCCCATTCCCACCCCAATCCCTCCTCCCTTCCTCCTTCTCATGTTTGGCTTAGTGATTGACTTTGATATGTTTGTAAATGTACATCATGTACATTTTTAAACAGGGTTTCACTGAGTTTTTCACTCAGCTAAGTAGCTGAGGCTGGACACAAACCTTTAACCTTCTTATATCAGCCTCCCTAGTACTGAGATTACAAGCATGATAATGGAAGATTTATAATAGGAAATAGTATATGTTTTAAATTGAAAGTACTACCACAACCAAATTTCAGAAACTGAGTAGCTTCTGCAAAAAATAAAAATTAAAAAAAATTTAAACTTCTAGAAGATAGAAGTTCATGATCATGTTGGCATATTTAGTATTTATGAGCCAAGAAAAAAGACTTTTTGGCTTTGTTCTCATATTGTCTTTCCTCTTGGTTTGCACATTCCCAGTGTCTCCATGTATGTTTAAATTTCTTCATATACTAGTCCACTAAGGATGCCAGTCCAATTTGTTAGTGTCCTAGTTTAATTTTTTTTAATTTTTTTTTATTGGTGCATTAAAAGACTTGTGGAGACATACATGCACATATCACCCAATTAGCCCTTAACCAATCCCTACCCCATTCCCTCCCCATCCCTCCTTCCCATACTTGGCTTAGTGATTGACTTTAATATATTTAAGTACATCATGTGCTTTAGAGAGTTTCCTTCTTTCCCCCAACCATCCCCTCAGTTAGATTGCCTTATTTGCTCCTCTATAGGATCTCCTTCTTCATCTAGAGTTCCTCTTGTTACCCATTTCTCCCTAGATTTCACATACTAGGGAAAGCATATGATTTCTTATTTTTTATGACTGACTAATCTCACTTAGCATAAAGTCCTCCAGTTAATAATCGTTTAGGTCTAGATTTCAAATTCAGTCACATTCAGAGGTTTCAGAGGTACAAGGAGTTAAGAATTCAATATATAAATTTTTGGAGGAACAAGGTTCAAACCATAACTCTAATTTAATGTAATACCATGTCATATAATGCAATGTAATGTAATACTAGTCACTAATCTGAGAACTGATGTAGAACACTTAAGCAAGTGTCACTCCGTCCTCAAGACTGAAAATCCAGACATTGCCGGAGAAAGTCATAGTATGATTCTCTGGGTGGCAGAAAAGTTGCCATTTCTGTCGTAACCTGCTGGTGGAACTGGCCAGAAGTTGATATTCAAAGCTGCTAAGATTTTTTTCCTCTGGGTTGCAGGAGAAAGCTGTTTTGCCAGAGGTAGCTATTATGGTTTGGATTTAGAATGCCTTTCTAGACCTCATGGAGACAAGAGGGTCCTGCTGGAAGCCAATGGAAGACAAGGTGGCCCTGTTGGGATTGGTTGCTAAGGAAAGATTCTTGGGTATGATGATGGGCGTGGTGGCGCACGCTTGTAATCCCCGCGCTTGGGAGGCAGAGACAGGAGGATCGCGCAGGTTCGAAGCCAGCCATACACACTGGCTTAGGAGACCCTGTTTCCAAATAAAAATGTAAAAATAGGTCTGGGAGTGTTGCCTGGAGGTAGAAAGGCTTCCAGGAACCCCAGTAACACACACACACAAAAAAAGATTCTTGGGTATGGCCATGTTTATTGTACATGTTTTCTCCTCCCCTTGGACGTTCTTTCTCCTTCTCCCTCTCAGCTTCAGGCCTCTGTAATGTGAGAGCAAAAGCCCTGTGCTCTTCTCATACTACACAGCATGCTCTGAGCCCTGCAGACTTCACCAGGCCAAACAGGACTGAAGCACTGAAATCTCCACAAGTGTGAGCAAATAAATATCTTTTCTCTAAATTGTAGTGTTCAAGTGATTTGGGTAGAGCGGTGAAACTGTTGACTAAAACAGCAGTCTGTTATAAAACCCCTTTAAGTGATTTCCCCTTGATGTGGAAAGCCTCTGGTCTCTGAATGCATTTGAAAGCTTTGTACCCTTGAAGCCAGAAAGTGAGCATACAACCCCAAAAGTAAAACCCTCTCCTCTTCATATTCTCAAGTATCAGGGCTTCACTGCCAGCTGGCAAAGGAAGCGTATGCAAGAGGCTTACATACTTTTTCACAGACTCATTTAAAAGAATAAAGTTAGTCCCCAAAGGCTCCAGAATATGGTTAAAATGAGTGTAGAGAGAACAGCAATGAGAGTTGTGATCAATGAGTGGTGTGTTACGTTGGGAAATATGACAATGAGGAAAGGAGGGAAACACCCTGGGAGAGAGCAATTAGATTAAGAACTAGAAATTTACTTGTTTCCATCCTCTGAAATAATCTGTTTCTTAGTCTAACATTAACATCTGTGTAAAAATATACCTAAGAAAACAGGCATGGTGGCACATGTCTATAATCCCAGTACTTGGGAGGCTGAAACAGAAGGATTGCAAGTTCACCGCCAGCCTCAGGAACTTAGGGAGGTCCTCAGCAACTTGGAAAGACTCTATTTCAAAATTAAAAAGTAAAATAGGGCTGGGAGTGCTCAGAGGTAGAATTCCAGTGGGTTCAGTGGTTTAATCCTCATTAACACACACACACACACACACACACACACACCCCTATGAAATTATTGGAGAAAATTTCTTTACCAGAAATAATTTCTCTCTCTCTCTCTCTACATATATATATATATATATATATATATATATATATATATATAATTTTTATAATATATGCTTGTGTACATAGATCATCTATTTTCTATCACTTCTATAGTGAAATATATGTATATAGTAAACACATAATAAGTATCATAAGTAAATTAATATTAAATATTGATTTGCAAGAAACCAAGATTTTATTTTGTTGACTGGTGAAGGGCAAAGTAATATGAGGAAAAAATTGAGAGAATATATTTTACAACAATTTTGTAATAACATTTTTTGAAAATTTATTTTACTAAAAGAAAATGTATTTTCTGCTTATTTGTTTTGTCATGATGATAATTTTTTAACTCCACAAGACTTTTTAAAGTATGCTTCTTGAATTGTAGTCTATATATCTCCTTGGTCCTAGGTATACATTTTAAGCATCTCTGTTTCATGATATGTTTTTCACTTTGTTCTTTTATTTGTATGATAATTCAGATAAATATCTAAGTGTACTCTGAATCAGTTGGGTGCTATTTAACAGAATAGTACTGTTATTAAACACTCTGATGTTATTAACATTCTAATTTATTAAACATTATGATGAAAACTTTGAGATTGATCTCTTTGGTAATCACTAGGTGATCACTATTATATCACTCTAATAAGGCAATGGAGTAAGTTCTTGTAGTAAGTGAGTGGAACCACAACTGTGACAAGGTTAATTATGGAAAGCAGACTGCTTTCTACCTGAGTTATTCTATTATATAAAGTATTATTTTAAATGTACTCCATTTTGAGTTTAAATGCTAAGGCAGAATGACTTGGCATATTTTCTGCTCAAGTATATAACTGTCAGATGCTGAGCACACAGAAGTTAATGAAAAGGATAATCTCAAACTGCACAATGCAATCATAAAATACAAACTGATAAATGAGTTGATCATGCTAATAAACAATTACCACCTGCAAATTAAATCAGAGCCTCTGGATGCATAGGTTTATCAAACTCATGTCAGAGAAACCAGGCCCATGAACTTATGAAACAACATACCAATAAACATTGTCACCCCTCGCCTGATACATAAAAAGAGAGGTACCAGCTGGGCATGTGATACCACCATTTGGGAGGCAGAGACTGGAGGATCCCAGTTCCCAGACAGTTCCAGCTACTTAGGGAGGCCCTTCGCAGCTCATTTCAAAAATAAAAAAGACTTAAATAGATCTGGGGTTGTAGCTCAGAGGTGCAATGCCCTTGTGTTTATCTCCAATACTACTGGGAGACAGAGAGAGAGAGAGAGGGAGAGAAGAGAGAGAGAGAGAGAGAGAGAGAGAGAGAGAGAGAGAGAGAGAGAAAGAGAGAGAGAGAGAGAGAGAGAGAGAGAGAGAGAGAAAGAAGAAGAAGAAGAAGAAGAAGAAGAAGAAGAAGAAGAAGAAGAAGAAGAAGAAGAAGAAGAAGAAGGGAGGGGGAGGGAGGGGGAGGGGAGGGAGGGGGAGGGAGAGAGAGAAGAAAAGAGAAGAGAGAGGATCCTAAGAGAGTGGTACTGGGTCACACACCAATCTGTCATCTTATTAGTCTATCTTGTGAAATTTTCATGAGGGCTACAGGTGATTTCTAACTATGTCTCTGAGTTTTAGCTCAGCATCATCTCCCTGTTAAGACTCAGCCCACTTCTGAAATTGTCTGCCATAAAGATCTGCACATTGAACACCCTTTGCAGCTGGGTTTGTAACCTTATCTGACCACCTGCAGTGACCATTTGCATTTGTATCTGTTCTCTGCCTTTGCTCTCAGTATGGTCCCTTTAGATCCTGTGGCTGCTTTAACCCTTTTTTAGCTTTTCTGTAACCTACATATATCATTATGTAAAATGTGATGTGTGACATGAGTAGTATAAAGACTAGTAGTTAAGATTGAAATGGAACAAAAGAATTAGCGGTGCCATGGTCATGACACCAAGTGAAGTCAAGAGTACTTAATGAATTCAAGCTAACAAATTGACCTAATATGTGAATTTATTGTTATTCAATAAATTCTGACATTGTGAAAAGATGCAAATGTGTCCTATGTTGATGTCATAGCTGGCACATGACAATATTGTGTAAATAATAATAAGTGAAAGAGAAAGAGTTATGACATAAAAATAAGCAAAGGCTTTTAGAGTACCTTGAACATAGACTAGCTATTGGAGAAAGCCATTATCAGTTTTGTGTGCCTATTTGGTCTGGCCATGAAGTTCCCATAGCTTTAGTCAAATTTTATTCTAGGTGTATCTGTGAAGGCATTTCTGGATGAAATTGACATCTAAATAGGTAAACTGAGTGAGCAGATTGCCTCCCTGATAGGCACATCATCCAAGTCACTGAAGATCTGAGTAAAAAGACTGGGTAAGCAGGGACTCCTGCCTGATGGCCTGAGCTGGGACATTGGGCTTTTTCTTTCGAATTCAAACTAAAACAACAATTCTTCTTGAGTCTTATGCCTAATATCTTTCTGACTGGAATTGCACAGTATGCTCTCCTGGGTCTTCAGCTTTTAACTGTCGATCATGAAAATTTTCAGTTCAATAATCATGTGAACCAGTTTTTTAGGGTAAATAGTCCATATCTCCATATCTGCCTATTATCTATCTATCTATCTATCTATCTATCTATCTATCTATCTATCATCTATCTATCTATCATCTGTCTCTCTTCTATCTACATATTCTATTGATTCTTTCTAGAGACAACCATAAATAATCAAAAGATTTTCATAATTGGACTCTTTATAAACATTTACTTTCAATTAAATAACAACATTTGTAACATTACATTAGTTTTAATGTGTGTGGTAGTGATTTTAAAGTTTTGTTTATTTTTAACATATAAAGGTACTTAAATTCACAAGAAGTATGTGACATCTCATTGCTGTTTTGTCTTTTTGTAAAAAAATAAATAGATGCCATTAGACCAAATATTTTTCTTACCCTTTTGCTCTCTAGTGGTAATTTTTTTTGATGGATTTGTAACCTCCTCTTCTTCCTTCAGTTTAGTTTACTATTTTTTAGATTACCAAAAAATTTTTTTAGTTTAGTAACATTATAGTATTTGTACCAAATAAATGTGTGTATAGTAATGTGGATTGAGCCCAGGGTCATTCTACCTCCAGGCTACAACCCCCAGATCGATATTATTTTATTTCTTTTAAATTTAGAAATAGGGTCTCAGTTGCTGAGGCTGTCCTCAAAACTGCCTCCTGTTTTGGCCTCCAAATATCAGGATTACAGGTGTAAGCCACCACCCTCAGCAGCAATTATTTATATTTAATTAGCTGTTGTGATGTTGATATGTTTGAGGATATATCAGGAAATTCATAATTTGTGATAAATTATAGCCAATATATTATTCTATCTAAGAATGTAACTTCTATAAAATGCAACATGCTCTACATACTTAATATACATATGTATCTATAATTAGAATGTACAATTATATTAATTTTAGAGTAAAAGAATAATGTGTAGGAATAAAAGGGATATTGAGTTGTCTTGGGTTATGGAAATTAGAGAAAGAAATCATTTTTAAGCTGAGTCTACAAGGTAGGTAGCAAATTTCTATGGGAAAGAAGATGTGTTTGTATGGTCATTAAAACAGAAAGGCAAGAAAGAATAAAGACAAAGGAGAACAAAACATATATTATACTTGAAAACTGTAATTTGGCATAACTGAGACTATGCTTATTAAGCTATTTGTATAATCAGAATTTAGAGAGATAGGACCCTTCAAAATATGAGGTGTCTTCTGAAAAGTTAAATACATTCAATTTCTTCTGCCATACCAGATACTGAAAATACAAAATGTAAAGATAGATTATAATTAAATATATAAATTTTGAGCACCAATTATAATAATTTTGGTGAAGGTGCCAAATAGAAGGACTTCTTATTCTACAAAAGTAAAAGACCCCACTAAATGCCCTCTTATTCTCATTTTCAAAATGGAACTTAATTTGCATACTTATTTTAGCATTAAATCAAATAACATTTAAAAAAATATGGCAAAAGAGAAAGACAATAGGACAAAACCTCTTGGAATGGTTAACAGAGAACAAAGAGTAAAAAGCACTGAGTCAACATAAGTTAAAATTTAAGGGCAAAAATATTAGTGGATACCTTACTATATACATTTATAATTGATGCACAGGAAAAATATAGGTAAATATGTGAGTAAGAAAAATTGAAAGTTGATCACAAAATTTGAAATATATAAGGCAGATATCAGTATTAAGCGTCAACAATTACTTGAAATATATTAACATCTTATATCAAAGCTTATAATTTCCCCAAAGTTAGAGAATGTAAAATGTTTGAAGCAAGTTTCAGAAATAGGCTTGTTAGACTTTCTGTGCAGATCTTTGATATATCTTATAGCTTAAAAGAGAGGTTTATCAATAGTGGTTGAAATATAGTTGTTTTTATGACACAAGAGACAAAAAGTAAAAGGAAATGAACCATATAACAAGTACATTGGGACTTACCCACAAGCCACAATCTAAATTAGTTATGAGCAAATCAAACAAGTGGTGATACTAATGGCAATCTTTTGAGCAGGTCAAATCATCCATTAATTATATCATGTGAGAACTGAAAAAAATATAAACTCTGCCATGATACAGTTATTTAACACACATTTGTTTTATTGTATTTCATGACATTGTGACTCAGAATTTCAGGTAGAACTCAACCAGAAGACTCATTTAGTCTTTGTGACATCAGTGAACATAATCAGTGGCATCTATCTTATAGATCTTATAGTAGGCATGTCTTGAGGGTACACATAGTTTCCCTCATATGTCTTGGGTCTTAGCAAGGATGGCTAGAAGACCTGACTTCACATGATTATCAAGAGGACCTACATGTGGTTTTTCTACCATGACATGGTGAATTCACACTTCTCACCCAGCAACTGAGGAGTCCCATAAACAGTGTTTCAAGTCTTAGAATGTGACTTTCATCATATTAACTTGGTATGACATGTGATTAAAGTCAGTCATGATTCAAGAGAAAGGGAATTTGATGGCATTGCAAATTGCATAACATTTTTTAGCCATCCTGAAACTACAATAGCTACTAGTCAGTGCTGGCTTGTATAATAGAATTGTCTTATCTTTGAAAATAGCCCAATTATGAAAGAAAAGATGCCAGCAAAAAGCCTCAAGTTGGGTCTCAATTGATTAATTACACGCAGGAAGAGAATTTCCCAAAGAGGTACTGGTTAACACAGAGCTATTCAAAGGCATGAGTCTATGAGGACAGTATGCAAATGATCTGTCCCTAATTCTCAAGCTTAAATTTGTGCAATTTTACAGCTCCATTCATATCCTAACATGTTCATAGAGATCATTATCTTAGTTCATTGTTGGGTAGCCTGGTTGTATAACTTTTAAGCTTTAGATGGGTGAGTTAGCAGAAAAAAAATAAATGTGTTTGAGGTACAAAATTTGAATACAGTATTTTTTAAAATTACATTATAAATTTATTTTATTTTTTAGTAATGACATGTTCTTTCTCTTCAAAAATGATTTAATGGGATGTGTAACTAATGACAATATAAAACAAAATTTCTGTGACACAGAGTTTATGAAATTCAGAGGCATGACTACTGACACTCTCCACCCTCACTTTCACATACACAAGTGCCATGAATCTTTTTACATAGGTTAGATTCTGTGTGTCAGGAGTAGGAGAGTAGTGATGGAGAATAAGGCAGAAGTCTGGGATCATCAGCAATTTTGTGTTTGACCATGTTAGGAGGAAGAGGGTTGAGTCAAGTGATCTACATATTGCCCTCTTAAAGACTGATTGTGTCTGAGTCATAATAGTTTTGCTTCTCCCCCATATTTTTAGACTTCCCACCCTTGAATAATTAAAGAGCAGCTTCAATTAGTTAATATTCACTTGGTGGCTAATGACCAAACTCAAGTTCAAAATAACTTTAGTTATAAAGTTTATTATTTCCTGTAATTATATCTCAGAAGTAAACCGGATTTCAAATGTGACTTGATTTGGGGACTCCTTCACAATGTCAGGAGCCTAATGTCTTGTGAAGAGCCCCACCCATTGCCTGCTAGCTCGAAGACCTAAAAATAGCGCCGAGCGGAAGCTCTGTGAGGCCCATTAAGCAGTAAACAACTTTCAGGAAGTCCGGTAACCGGAGCATGGGGCGCATGGGAACACAACATACCACTGTTTGTAACAAATGAGCTAATTTTGCATGGAGCGAGTGATCTGAGTGCTGATTGGCTGCTTGGGATATATAAGCGGGGAGCGGGGAGCGGAGAGGAGGAGAGTATGTAAGAGCCTGGGATAATAAAGAGTCCGAAGAAGATCGTCTCCGGTGTCGTGCTTGAAAGCGGCAAGTGGTGGCCCGTACGGGGAATCTCTCTCAACGAGACGGTCAGAACTTTGGACTTTCCAGGGCAGCTGGCTGGTAAGTTCTCCTGTGAAGAGGGAGGCTCTACAAAGTAGAGGATCATAAGATTGTTCTTTCCCAACTCCGTTTGAGGACGAAGGGGAGCTCCTTTGAGGGGAGGATTTATAGGGTAGTATACTCTCAGGCTGGACCTGAGGCTGAATAGGTATGGGAAATAATCCATCTCATCCAATACAAAAGGCTTTAAAAGCCTTATTAAACGGAAAGGGGTTAAAACTTAGGGATAAGACTATTCAGGGTTTTTTGAGCCAAGTGGATGAGGTGGCCCCTTGGTTTGCAGTATCAGGAAACTTGACCCTGGCAAGTTGGGATAAGTTAGGGAAGGATATTAAAAGGGCAGAGAAAAACAATCAAGTCACGGGAGGAACTTATCCTTTGTGGCGCCTCGTCAGGGCATGTTTGGAGCAGAAATACTACAAACCGCTAGTGCGAGAGGGACAAGTGGCACTTGATCTGTTAAAAGAGGAACGGTCCACTTCCTCTCACCCAGCTAGTGAACTAGGCTCTGAAGGGGAGGGGGACTCAGACGAGGAACTTGCGGCAATAGAGGAGGAAGTCAGCAGATTAACCCTAGCTACGGGCCCCTCGCAGGGCTCTGTTCCTCCGCCCTATAATCCCTCAGCTCCAGGACAAAGCGGAGGCCGCTCCTTTAATGAAAAGGTATGGCGTGAGCCGGAAATGTTACTATCCAGACAGGCTTTCCCCGTGTTTCAACCACAAGGAGGAGGACCTCGGTATCATGAGCCTTTAGATTATAAGCTTGTAAAACATATTGCTGAGTCCGTGCGGACTTATGGTACCAATGCTGCATACACCGTAGCCACCTTAGAAAGCATTTACAGGTATGCCATGACCCCTGGAGATTGGCAGAACTTGGCCCGAGCGGCTTTGACCCCAGGACAGTATTTAGATTGGAAGGCTTTCCTTATTGAGTTCGCAGCAGAGCAAGCAGCGGTGAATCAGGCCGCAGGACAACCTGCCTGGAATTTGGATATGCTTTTGGGACAGGGACAATTTGCTAACAACCAGACCTGTTACCCTCAACAAGTGTATGATCAGATAAACAATTTGGCCACCAGGGCATGGAAAAGTTTGCCTAATAAAGGGGAGGTGTCAGGCAATCTTACTAAGATAATTCAAGGTCCCACTGAGCCTTTTTCTGATTTTGTGGCTAGGATGGTAGAAGCTGCTGGACGAATATTCGGGGATGTCGATGCAGCCATGCCACTTGTTAAACAGCTTATTTTCGAACAATGTAATACTGAATGCAAACAAGCTATAAATCCATATAAAAGTAAAGGTTTAGAAGTATGGATGAAGTTATGTAGAGAACTCGGCGAACCTTTAACCAACTCGGGGCTCGCTGCGGCTATCATGCAAGCATCTGGCAGGCAAAAGGGCAATAACAACACCCGACTAGGAAATTGCTTTTCATGTGGGGCGGCAGGGCATTTAAAAAGAGACTGCCCAAAACGAGGCTCTCTCTCTCAAAAGAGCCCACCAGACCTATGTAAGAGATGTAGAAAAGGCAGACATCCCGCCTCAGAGTGCCGGTCCGTTAAGGATATTGACGGCAATATCCTACCGTCCCATGATCAGTCGGGACAGGGTCGCCCGCTGTCAAAAAACGGGAAACGGGGCCCCCATCCCCAGGGCCCTTACAAGTATGGGGGCCAACAAATGTACAATGCTATAGAGACACACCAAACACCCCAATGGCCCAATCTCCAACCGCCCAAGGAATCCGGAGAGCCACTCCCGGTTCAGCGGGATTGGACCTCTGTGCCACCACCCGGCTGGTATTAACCCCTCGAATGGGAATTCAAATTATGTCGACTGATATGTCAGGGCCATTACCCCCAGAAACGGTGGGCATAGTTTTGGGGCGATCATCATCCACCATGAAAGGCCTAATAACTCATCCTGGAGTTATTGACCAAGATTATGAGGGCGTTATAAAGGTTATGGTCTCCGCCCCCAGAGGAATTGTTGCCATCTCTCCTGGTGATCGGATAGCGCAGCTGTTATTATTACCTAGTCTACATTCTCTCTTCCCTTCAAAAAAGGAACAGCGAGGAGAAAAAGGGTTTGGGTCCTCTGGTACTAATATAATATCTCTCGCCTTTGATATGGGAAAACGACCTTTAATTACTTTGAAAGTGGAGGGAAAGCCGATTCTAGGATTGCTTGATACAGGGGCAGATACTAGTGTAATTGCTTCTAAGGATTGGCCCCCCGCCTGGCCCATAAAAAAGGCTGACACACAGCTTAGAGGATTAGGATACATTAAAACACCTGATATTAGTGCTAGACCCCTTCATTGGGAGGACCAAGAAAAACATTCTGGGACCTTTACACCCTATATGCTGGAAATTCCGGTCTCCTTGTGGGGTCGAGATCTACTTCTGGACATGGGATTCCGATTACATAATGAATATTCTCCCCAGGCGCTACATATGTTTAACAAGCAAGGTTTTCATCCATCATTTGGATTAGGGCGAAACCTACAGGGACGGAGGAGCCCTGTCCCCACTGAAGGACAAAACACTAAACAGGGATTGGGTTTTGTGGAGTAGCCACTGGGGAGGCAATTCCCATCACTTGGAAGACGGGGGATCCAGTATGGGTTTCCCAGTGGCCTCTCCCCCGTGAAAAATTGAAAACAACAAAAGAGTTAGTAAAAGAACAACTAAAATTAGGACATATCCAATCATCCACATCACCCTGGAATACCCCTATATTTGTAATAAAGAAAAAATCAGGAAAATGGAGACTATTACATGATCTCCGAGCCATAAATGAACAAATGCAAGTTATGGGACCAGTCCAACGTGGACTCCCCCTTCTCTCAACTATTCCAAAATTCTGGCCAATTATAGTGATTGATATAAAAGATTGCTTTTTCTCTATACCATTAAATCCTCTAGATACCCCACGTTTTGCTTTTACTGTGCCATCCCTAAACCAAGAGCAAATTGACCAGAGATATGAGTGGAGAGTGCTCCCCCAGGGTATGGCGAATAGCCCCACTCTTTGTCAACTATATGTGGATGCTGCCTTACAACCTGTTAGGGATAAATTCCCTCCATTGCGTTGTCTCCATTATATGGATGATATCCTATTAGCCTGTGAAAATGAAAAGGTACTGGATGAAGCGTATTGTGTGCTTGTTAAAGCCCTTGAGGAAAAGGGTTTAGTTATAGCATCTGAAAAGGTTCAAAAGGGCACCGTCACCCATTTTTTGGGAAATATTCTTTATCCCAATTTTGTCACGCCTCAAAAGGTCACCATTCGTACAGACCAGTTACACACTTTAAATGATTTTCAAAAGTTATTAGGAGATATTAATTGGATACGTCCTGCTTTAGGAATCCCAAATTTTATGCTAAAACCTTTATATGATATCCTCAAAGGAGATTCTTCCTTAACCTCTCCTAGAATGCTGACTGCTGAAGCCCGGGAAGCCTTAAGTTTGGTAGAACAAGCTTTAACTAAGGCTTCCCTTAAGCGCATTTCACCGAGGGATTCTATTTGGGCATGCATACTGGCTACTGAGCTCCAACCCACTGGGGTCTTATGGCAACAAGGACCTCTATTATGGATTCATCCTAAACTATCTCCTCAAAAGGTTATTGAGTATTATCCCTCTATGGTGGCAAAGGTTGCTGTTCTTGCCATACAGCAATGTATTCAACATTTTGGCCAAACCCCTAATAAGCTTATTGTTCCCTATAGTAAACACCAAATATTAATTTTACAAACCTCCCTGGATGATTGGGCTATATTACGATGTGTGTTTAATGGAGAGATAGATAATCACTTACCTAAAGATCCTATATTACATTTTGCAACTCAACATCCTATTATCTTTCCAACCATAACCAGAAGAACACCTATACCCTTCGCTATCAATATTTTTACTGATGGATCAAAATCTGGCCTTGGAGCTTTTATGATAGAAGGACAAAAACCCATAGTTGTTCAATATCAGCATATATCACCTCAGCTAGTTGAACTAAATATTATATTAGAAGTGTTTGAGAGATATGATTCTTCCTTTAATTTGTTATCGGACTCCTCCTATGCTGTAGAGATGATAAAGTCCCTTGAATGTGCGGGGCGAATATCAACACATACGCCCATCCACTACTTGGCATCTAAAATTCAACATTTAATTTTGATGAGGAAAAATCCCTTTTATGTACAACATATTAGGGCACATACAGGCTTACCAGGGCCTGTTGCCCAAGGTAATGATTATGTAGATAAGCTTACGAAGATGCCCATGATTTTCTCTCTCACCCCACTTCAACGGGCACAAGATTTTCATCGCCAGTTTCATGTAAATGCTAAAACTTTACAGATTAAATTTAAAATTCCTCGTTGTCAAGCCCGTGACATCATCAAGGCCTGTGGTACTTGTGCACCCTTTATCCCCTCTTCTAATGTTGGTGTTTGCCCACGTGGGTTGCTCCCCTTACATTTATGGCAAATGGATGTGACCCATATACCTGAATTTGGCTCTGTTAAGTATGTACATGTTTCTGTTGATACTGTTTCTGGAATTATATATGCTTCTACTCACACAGGGGAAAAAGCTCGTGACGTTATCGCTCATTGTCTTGAAGCTTGGGCAGCATGGAATGTGCCAAAAGAAATAAAAACTGATAATGGTCCGGCTTATACCTCACAAAAATTTCAGTCTTTCTGTAAACAGATGGGTGTAACATTAAAACATGGCCTTCCATATAATCCTCAAGGACAGGGCATTGTTGAACGCGCCCATCGCACAATAAAAGAATGTCTAATAAAACAAAAAGGGGGAATAGGTGAGAATCTGAAACCAAGGCAGCGATTATCTTTGGCACTTTTTACTTTAAATTTTTTAAATTTAGATATTAATGGCAAATCGGCCGCAGATCGCCATTTTTGTCCTTCTAGTATTCCCCATGATATGGTAAAATGGAAAGATGTCCTCACCGGAAAATGGAAGGGACCTGATCCGGTACTCACATGGGCCAGAGGCTCTGTTTGTGTTTTCCCACAGGACGGAACCGATCCGATTTGGATCCCAGAGAGACTGACTCGTCAAATAATATCGCAAGATGGCGCCTCAGGGATGGATACACCTGATCACCATGCTGATCTGGACAAAACCAGTATGGAGTGAGCAACAATGGGGCAACTGGAGCTGGGAGTTTGATAAACTCACCGAACAATTACGTGCTGAAATCATCAAGGTCAACACCACCCGAATCGACCGAACAATTACGTGCTGAAATCATCAAGGTCAACACCACCCGAATCGACCCCAAAGTGGCCCAAACGCTGGCGTCCCGGATCCAGAAGGCAGCATTCCATCTAAAAGAATGGGCCGGGTTGGGAGCATTGGGATTTTG
The DNA here is from genome assembly GCF_963383645.1 of Muscardinus avellanarius. Lineage (NCBI taxonomy): Eukaryota > Metazoa > Chordata > Mammalia > Rodentia > Gliridae > Muscardinus > Muscardinus avellanarius. The sequence continues at coordinate 60,598,673 of NC_137789.1, read as the reverse complement.
TTTTGTTTTCCTGTGCATTCTATGTCTCTGTTGCCTGAGACGTTTATTTCTGCAGAGGGCCAAGGATCAGATGCTCCTAGCTCAGGCTTTCATGGCGGTTGAAGCAGGACAATCGCCTACTGTTTGGCTAGCCGCAATGGAAAAATCATAAAGCAGAATGTCAGCAAGGACTGCACTTGGGACCCCGGGAGGGTGCATCCCAAGGAGGATATGCTCAGCTGCATACGGGTTACCACTGTATTGCTCGCCCGTCCCTGCAAAAAAGGTGGTGGCAAATAATTGCATAAACTATAGCAGGGGTTGAGTCCTCTATCCTCTTCTGCTTAAAAACAAAAAGGGGGAACTGTGAAGAGCCCCACCCATTGCCTGCTAGCTCGAAGACCTAAAAATAGCGCCGAGCGGAAGCTCTGTGAGGCCCATTAAGCAGTAAACAACTTTCAGGAAGTCCGGTAACCGGAGCATGGGGCGCACGGGAACACAACATACCACTGTTTGTAACAAATGAGCTAATTTTGCATGGAGCGAGTGATCTGAGTGCTGATTGGCTGCTTGGGATATATAAGCGGGGAGCGGGGAGCGGAGAGGAGGAGAGTATGTAAGAGCCTGGGATAATAAAGAGTCCGAAGAAGATCGTCTCCGGTGTCGTGCTTGAAAGCGGCAATGTCTCTCAATTTCTATGTTCTGCCTTTGTAAGGTTCGCTTTGTGAATTCATGTGTTATCTTTTTTCCAGTCATTAACTCTCCATATCTTTATAAAAGAGCAGTTGAAGTCTTTCCAATATTCAAATATACAACCCCATTTAAATGAAGTAATTCTTCCTAGTAGCTTGTAAGATATCACAAAACACAGAATGGTTTCTCTTATAACAGAAGCCACAACATATATTTTCTGTGTACCACTGGTTTATTTGTACGTCCTTTTAACCAGATGTATATGTACAACCCTATCTACTATTAAAATTCAATCCATTCTTAATTGATACAGCAGAAAATATAAAGATCTTTCTAAAGCCAAGTATTGTCATTAGAATATGTAAAAATGGTTTCTACTATATTTATATGTAATATATATATGTACATACATATTATGTAGATAACAAACCAACTTTTTACCCAATATCCACATGCTTTATTTTTTTCTTAATAAACATAAAAAATAGCCGGGCGTGGTGGCGCACACTTGTAATCCCCGCGCTTGGGAGGCAGAGACAGGAGGATGGCACAGGTTCGAAGTCAGCCATGCTGGCTTAAGAGACCTTGTTTCCAAATAAAAATTATAAAATAGATCTGGGAGTGTAGCCCAGAGGTAGAAGGGCTTCCAGGAACCCCAGTACCACAAAAAAACCCAACAACAAAAAACAAACAAACAAACAACAACAACAAAAACATAAAAATACCACTTACCTATTCAATATTCATTCACCCCTTCTCTAAAGAAATGGAGACTAAAAACATATCTTCTATGATATCTTCTGTAAGTCTAGATGATTGTTCATTTCTTTCAGTTCTGTACATTTTTTCTTGGAGCAAAAGATAATTTACATTTATATGTAAGTTGTACCTTCATTAATAGAGTGTCAGCTGACAAAGCACTTATTACTTAACATGCTCTTCTGTGACATAATCAGGAATACTATTCAAAAAAGAATTTTTAGCATTTTCAGCAATAACAGTTTATTAAGGTTATTATTAATCACAATAAAGAGTTTTCTTAATCATAGCTATGATTGCTGTAATTCCTGATGATACTGTATCATTTGTACTCTAATACTCCAAAGTGCTTACTACACATTACAAGCTGTTAAAACACAAATCTGCAGAGCCATCAATTAAATGCTTCTAATCTTGGCAGTGTTTGAGTTGCATTTACTCATATTTTAAAATCTGCTATACGAAATATATTAAAGACTTCACAATTATATTTTTGTAGATCTCCAAAAAGAAATTTTATCCCTGCTACTGCCTTAAGTAGTTAACATACTCAAAGCATCAAAGATATATATGATTGTAATTCAAGTTTTATTTATTTTAATTGTTGTTTATTGGCGAGAGATGTTTGATAAAAATTTCCCTGAAGGAGATTCATTAAGATTTTATGAAACTGAATTAATAAAATAAAACAATAATCATTCCATAAATTGAAAAATAAATCTCAAGAATAGGTCATCAAGTCTAAGAACCAGGATTTGTGAGCTTCTACTTTTCAGCATCTAGATGAAGTAATAAACATGATTGTAGTCTTTGTGTAGTTTTCACAAAAGAAGAAATACAAATGGCCAATAAATACATAAAAAATGTTCAACATAATTAGCAATCAGAAAGATGCAAATCAACACTATACTGAGATTCCATCTAATTCCAATTAGAATGGCAATCATCAAGAAGTTAAACAACAATAAATGCTGGTGAAGATGCAGGGAAATTAGAATGCTTCTACAGTGTTGGTGAGATTGTAAACTAGTGCAGCTGCTATGGAAATCAGTGTGGGTATTTCTCAGAAAGTTGGGAATGGATCCACTATATGATCCAGATATACTATTCCTGGGTATCTTTCCAAAGGAACTAAAATCAGAATATCATAGTGATACATGCATATTCACATTTATTTATTTTTATTTTTATTTTTTAATTGGTGCATATAGTCATACATTAACATGCACACACCACTCTTTTAGCCCTTCCCCAATTCCCACCCAATTCCTTCCTCTCTCACTTTTTCTTATGTTTGGCTAAGTGATTGACATGTTTGTGAATGTACATTATGTACATTAGGGAATTTTCCTCTTCTCTTCTCCCACCCCTCTCAGTTAGGTCATCTTATTTGCTTATCTGCGCTTTCTTCTTTTTTTGGCTGCCTACATAGACTGAGAGAGTTTTAAAAACAGGTCATTTTGAAGAGTTCAAAGACCCAGGCTTGCAGCAGGAAAGGTGCCATTGAGGAAGACACCAGGCTAGAGTTCCTATCATTGAAGGAGACCAAAAAGTGGGGCTATAAACTGATAGCATTACTATAGGTTACAGAGCAAATGAGAGCGTTTGGAACATGCTCAAGAATTATTATAGACTGTGAATCCTAACAGGCTCAAAGAAACCATGCAGACCCAGGAGGACTACAGAAGCCAAGTCTTCTCAGTATTTATATATTTATAGGGTTGTATTATTTTGTTGTTGTTTGTTTTATTTTTTATTATTGTGTGTGTGTGTGTGTGTGTGTGTGTGTGCGTGCTTGTTTGTTTTCTCTCTTTTCCACCTCTTTCACAAGCTTCTTTCCTCATCATATCTACTCTTTTCTCTCTGTTTCTTTTCTTCTTTTCTTTCCTTCTTTTTTGTCTTGTATGAAATAAACTTCATATCACTATACTAAATACTCTACATTGGTCACTAGAATCCTACTATATATTCACTATCTCTAATCTGTACTATTTAATACCTTACTAAACTCAAGTGCTAATTCTACTAAATCCTATCTCCTACTTTACTCCATTCTTGCATTTATAACTTCATCACTTTCCTCCTCACTCAACCTTCACCACTGAATAAAAGACAGCTTATCCTTGTTTATACCAGCTGACATCTACACAGTGAGATATTCATAACAAGGAGGAGTAGCAAGGAAGCAATGAAATCCCACAACCCCACAATAACAGAACCCAGTAACACAGAAGTGTAGAGATCTCCAGAAAAACAAATTAGAAATTTAATAGTATATAGGATATCCAAAAAGAATTTAGAGAGAGCCTGAAAGGAACAAATAAAAAAAGAATCGGACACCCTGAACAGGAATCAGAAAGAAGCTCTGAGGGAAGTGAAAGATGCGATAATTGAATTGAAGTTAGCAATACAAACTACAAACAATAGATTAGACCACATGAGAAGCAGCATTTGGCTCTTAGAAAATAACTCTTAAAAGAATATATAATATATAATTTGTAAAAAGAACAATTTGGCAACATAAATTGGATATCAAAAAGATATAGTCTCATTTTAAAAGAGCTAACCTAAGAACAATAGGCATAGAAGAAGGACTAGAAGGTGAAATCAAAGGATTAGCAATCTTTTCAAAGAAGTACTATATGAAAATTTTTAAACAGAAAAAGAGGTTGATACACAGGTACAGGAAACTTATAGAACCCCTTTAAACAAGATCGGAGAAAAGGTTTATCATGCCACATAATAGTCAAACTGACTAATGTAGAAGCTAAAAAGAAAATCTTAAAGGCAACAAAAGCAAAAGACCAAGTGACATTCAGAGGCAAACCAATTAGAATCACTCCAGAAAGATTTCTCAAACCATATCTATACTTATAGTAGGACAATTCACAATAGCCAAATTATGAAACCAATGTAAGTGTTATTCAACAAATGAATCAATTGAAAATTAGGGATATGCACACAATTCTACTCAGAAATAAAAAAAAACAAAATTATGGTATTTTCAATAAAATAGATGGGCATGAAAAATACTCTCAGTGAGATTAGCTAGTTACAGAAAGTGAGAAGTCATTCATTTTCTCTTATATGCAGAAGTTAGAGAGTATTGGGATACAAGAGGAATTTCATATAATGGAGGAAAATCTTCATTGGAGTCAGAGAGGTGATCTTGGGAAAATGAGGGAGGAAGGGAGAGAGAATTATTGAAGAAAACACTTCTATCAACATTATGTTCATATGTGAGAATACCAATGTCAGTTTCAATATTCTGTATGGGAAATGGACAGAAGAGATGGAGCACATGTGTGTGTGTGTGTGTGTGTGTGTGTGTGTGTGTGTGTGTGTGTGTATTATGTATGTGTATATATATATATATATATATATGGCATAAATGGAGAATCTTGGGCTTTGATTCTTTTTTAATATTTTCGTCGTATCACTCTCTTTCAAACAGGAATTTTGAAGCAAGGAATCTACTTCAAAACACAAATTAAGCAAATATAGACTTTTATGACACCATTGGATATGGTATCTTATTCTTCCTCTCTTAAGAAAGCAGAAATACAAAAATTTGTTTTATTTTCTGTTATGGATTGATAGTGAAGCTGACTAACAAGTCTTTTCCTTCTATAATAGCTTTAATAATACTTTCCAATATCTATGCAAATATTCCAAACCTTTCATATTTTTAATTGTTTTTCTTCCTTATCTGAAGCCATTCGTTAGCCTATAGCCATCAGATGGCCCACTGTAATCTAAATCCAAGAAATAAAAAAAAATCTAAAACAAACAAACCAGCCACACATCTTTTCTGAAGTTGTATTTCTCTTACTTTTGTTTGCATGCTCATAGCAAAAGGGAATAGGTCCTAAAATCTTGCATTACATTTCGCTTCTATAAATATATTCAGTCACAAAATGCCGCTAAATTCTCCCAAAGACTACTATTTTGGGGTTATTTAAATAACTTCTTTATTTTGATTTTTCAAATGACACTGCATTTATTCCCCATTTCCATAGTGTCCTTCTAATCACATACATCTACACTTTTCATACAGATCTCTTACAATTAAATTCTTTCTATTACTATTAAAATCTTTAGGTCACCAACAAATAAGAAGTAAAAATCATACTATACATGTTTTTCAAAATATATTCTTGCCTCAGAAAAATCTTTTACTGACTCCTCTTCTTATACCTACTAGCATTTTTTTGTTTAGTGACCTGGGCAAAATGTAGGCTTTATAAAAAATGTTAAAGAGAAAGAAAATGTTTTGAAGGTATCTGAACTCAATCATGGATAATTCTAAACCTTCATCAGAAAGCATTTAAAATTCAGCTTATTTACTAAAAAATGTAACAATTTAAAAATGTAATATGCTCATTGTTTTTTAGACATTGAAGCTATATTTATAAGATTTTCTTTTTGGAATGTATTGAACTATGCTGTCTTTAACACTAAAATACAGCTATTGACTGTTTTTAATATTTAGCAGATTGTTACTTTTAAAAGTTTTTTGTTAGAATAGGAAGAAGAAAAACCAAATTAAACAGCTCTTTGACATTTATACCAAGAAATGGAGAAAAAAATCGTTGATTTTAAGCCAGAACTGAAAGCTGTGTTATAACTTCTCAGAATGAACAAGATGTACTTTCAAATGAGGTGAATACTACTTCAACTTCCTGACATTCTCTGAGTCATGATTTATTACTTTAAGGTTTTTGTGAAATTTCTGAGCTGATTTCACAGAAGTAGACTTTTATCTTTTCATTTTGTGACCTTGTGGATCTCTTCTAAAAAGGACATAATTCATATGGTAAAAATAGAATAAATTGGTAATGAAAAATGGTATGTCTGTGTCTACACATACTAACCTGTAGATTTAAGTAATTTTTTGTGTCACTTTCATTTTCAATTTAAAAAGTTCAATTATTTGTGCTAATTAGATTTATCTGATAATAAATTAATGTGATAAATAGTTAAATTACCTAGATCACTTGGGATTTTCTCTCTTTCTCTCTCTCTTCTCCCCATATATGTACTATTTTTTTGAAAAATTCTGTCTTATTATTTACATGTATGTAACATGTAGATATCACACTGAAGATAATTAAATATATTTGTAAATAATATGCTAAGTCCATGCTTATGTTGCTATAATCCTTTATGTTATTGACATTTTCTTGAACTCCGTACAAACAAATGTGCTACTGAATGTATATTCTAAACAGTTACCTAAGGGATGCATTCATGGCTTGGATGGATCTGGTATATGAGTGTCCTTTCAGCTTTTGAAGGAGGGTGATTGCTCTGAGACTTGTATTTAAAAAGTATCAAATGTTGACAGAAATGTGCATAAAGTGAAAGGTGGAACTTTTAGTACTACCTTCTTATTTTAAAATTAGATCTTTGTATACATCCAGTCATCCCCAAAACCACTTTGCTAGCATTAGGACTAGACAGGAAAAGCTTCTATCATTTATCCTCGTTCATGCAATCTTCATGGTGATTTTAAAAGAAACTATTATGAAAAAAGACATACATAATAATGCTTGGAAATAGCAAAGAAAATTGAAACCATAATTTCTTACCAGTGACTCATTTTTTAGATGCTTCTGGATCAATCTAGCACTCCAGGCAATTTTGTCATCCAGGGTTCATTTTATAATATCTGAAGAAAATCTAGGTTGTCACAGCTAGGTGTGGAAGAGTGACTTCCCGCTGGCATTTAGTGGGTGGAACAATAAGAAATTATCCAGCCTGAAATGTCAGTAGTGTGAAGTAGAGATATCCTGATGTATACAATAAAGAATGCATTACAAGCAAGGGAATATTTGTGATACATACATTCACATTATATATATACATACATACACATATATAATATATATATATATATATATATATCATGATGTATAAACATTGTGGAATCTTTATATCTAGTTAATTAACAAGTGCATCTCTATATGTAGCATCTCATCTCTGTCAACATTCTCACTGCAGTGCCCAATAAAACTGACCACACACTACTTTGAAGAAGGGAGATTTATTTGGTCGCAGTTTTGGGAAATTTAGAGATTCAGTCTTTGTGAGTCCAGGTCTGCAGAGTTTAGTGCATGGTGGCAGGAAGCAGAAAGTGGCCTAAAGAAGTAGAAAGTAACCAAGGCCACACTTCCAGGGACCCCTCATTAGCTAGCACCTGAGCCCGCTTCCAACATTGCTATCTTATATCCATGAGGGCTAGGTGGGCATTCTAAAGCTAAACCATCACACAAAGTTAATGATTTTGTGTTGATAACATTTAACATCAATTCTTTCCACTTTGGAAGAATACAATATACTGTCATTAGCTATTATGCTATATAAGAGATCTCATAAATGTATTCCCTCTAATTGTAATTATGTGTCTTTCGAGCAATAGCTCTCTATCCTCTATCACTAACCACCCCAGCTTCTACTTGCAATTTCTACTTGAATTTACCATTCTACTTGTAATTTCTAAGAGATCAAAGATCAACCTTTTTAGATTTTATACATTAGTGAGATCACGCAGTATTCTGTGCCTAGTGTATTTCACTTAACATGTCCTACAGGTTCATCTTTGTTGTCATGAAGGACAAAATTCCTTCTTTTCATTGTTGTAGTACTCTGTGTTGATAACACACACACACACACACACACACACACATACACACATACACACACATATGAGATAGTTAGAGAGATGCCTGATTAAAAAAAGCAACCCTACAGTCAAGCATGTCCCATAACCACAAATTGAACACTCTGCTTTTTTGTTTAAGCTTATTTTAGTTATTGTTTTGTTACTCTTTATGAATTACTGTTTAGTATATAACAAATTTGAATCATCATTCTAGTTGTTAAAGCAGTGGTAAACATTTCAATAATTTCATTTAGTTTATTTGTTTAGTGGTATTTGGAATTGAACTCCATGGTTCTACAACTGAACTATATCCCCAGACTTATTTTAATTCTTATTTTGAAAGAGGGTCTTAGTAAGATACTATGTAATGTCCTTGAGCCTGTGATCTGCCTTTCTCAGTCTCCCAACTACTGTGATTACAAAAACACAATCAAGGTCTGACTTTCAGGGTTTTTTTGTGGTGTGTGTATGTGTGTGTGTGTGTGTGTGTGTGTGTGTGTGTGTGTGTGTGTTGCTGTGAATTGAATCCAGGACCATCTATATCTCCAAGCTATATCTCCAGTCCTATTTTATTTTTTATTTGGAAACATGACCTCTCTAAGTTGATGCAAGCCTCACTGAATTGCTGAAGCAATTCCATTTTCCTGTCTCAGCTTCCCAAATACTGGGATTACAAGGATTACAAGTGTGTGTTACCATTCTCAGCTAGTGTTTTATTATTAGTATTCTTTATAGATCCAGACTTGGAATAAAAATGTTTAATTAATAGTATGCTTTTGAAAATGAGCTTAAGTTTTACATAATTTTCTTATTCCTATAAAAATATTTAGAAGATAATTTGTCTATTTGTGTTTATAGCATTTATTAAGCTGTCAAAAGATATTTTAGTTTTTTACTTTTTAAATTATTGATATTAATACCTTCACTGTTTATATCTAATATTTATTTTATATATCTCCTTTATTTCTCAGAATATATAATTGCTAGTGTGTTTTCAGTTATTCTTTAAAGAATATGTGACTCAGATGATTGGATGTTCTGGGACAAAGTAATTTCCTGTCCTGATTTCACTTGAAAGTTGTTCAAAGTCTAGTTCTCAGAAATACCTTTTATGAGGTAAAGATCAAATTGATTTTCTATATATTTTAAGATGCCATTATTCAATTGCTGCCCATTCATGACAGTTTGGTCTGTACTTTTGTGTGGTAATCATGGCGCTGACTCACCAGTTTTGCTTTGTAGAGCAGAAGGACAGATTTAAAAGGTTTTTTCACCTAAAGGTCAATGTTCATTGTAACTTTTTGTTCCTGGACAGATATTTTACACAAAAATAGTTTCACACTGAGCAAAAAGCCATCTTGATCTCACTCTCATTTGTCACACACACACACACACATACACACACACACACACACACTCACACTGAAAAAGTGTAGTTATGAGCCAGAGTTGCAGATGTGCTTCCTTAGCTACATGCTTCAGTGATACTCATGTGCATGTTAACTGAACCCTTCAAATGCGCCTGGTTCTGTAACTGAAGTGGATCCATTGTGTCTATGCAAATGGAGATATTAAAATAAAAAGCATTTATATTATAATGACCAGGATTCTAGATTTAGATTTTCTATTAGAAATAAATACCATACTATGTTCTTACTTTGTTTACATTTTCCTTTTATTGACTATTTCTTTTGCTGAAATTTGTAACAGGTTTTAAAATCTTCAAGAAGCTATAAATATGCTTCTTATTATTTAAGTCAGAGGTTGACAAATCATGTCCCACAAGGCAAATCTGGTTCATTGCCTGTTTTGAAAATAAAGTTTTATTGGAATGGAGTAATGCCTGTTTGTCCATGACTGTTACCTCATTTAGGACAGCAGAGTTGAGTAGCTGCAAAAGAGACTGAATGACCTACAAGTCTAAAGTACTTACTATTTGTTTCTTTTCAGAAAAAAATAAATGGTCACAATATACTCAGGCTCTATCTTCTCATTTACATAGTTGGCATGATTGCTATATATTTTTGGAAGCCATCTTGTTTTATAACTTTTAAACACTGCCTCCTTAGTACATGCCTCTATAGCTAACAAAAGATCTGGTGATAGATATTAGTAAAAGAATAAGAAGAAAAATAAATGCAATTAATTTGTTGCACTTATTTATGTTTTAAATTATTTAAATTCAATAAAATTACATGTAAGATTGATTAATATAACTTTTTGATATAATTAATATGGAAAATAAATTTCTCAATTAAAAAACAGAATTTCTTCACATGTTCACAGTAGTCTGAATGCTGGGTTATATTTTACTTTAATTTTTTCATGTTTATTTAAAACTCTAGAATATTCATTGACTACAAAAGAAGATCATTTATTAATGTTTTTTAAATGTTATATTCATTATCTTTTGATAAGATTATATATTTCCATATTTATTTCTAAACTTTTATTGATGATTGATGATAAAATATTGATTTTACACATGATTTATAAGTGTAAATTATATTTATGGAAATGTCATGCTGAATGATTGATAGCTACCTATGCATATTAATATTGATTAAGTAATATTTTTGTTAAACCCCATTGGTTTTGAATTAATAGGCATAAAATTAATACAAATTTATATAATGAAAAGAAAATATGTATGTTCTCATAATATGTCTCAGGTCACATTAGAATTAGATTATTTCTACATTTTCTATAATATCTGTATTTTTGCCATATAAAATTTGACATAAAGTTATATTCTTAGAGTGAGACCTTAATGGAGTGGATAGCATCACTTCTGATAGTGCTAGAGTGATTAAGGCATTACTTAAAACAATTCTAGAATAATTAAGACTTTTTTACATTATCTAAAAAGCAAATCCTATTTTTCTAGTCATAATTCAAATTTTATTGGTTATTCTATTAGAATACCTGAAGCACTTAAAAAATACATTTCAGTTCTTTCACATTAAATGTTTGTCATAATTATTGTTGGTTGAACTATAACTATATTTTCTTTCTTCTAAAATATGTCATCAATGTGTAGATTTTGTCTGGATATTATCACTTTTGCCATCACTTTCTATTTTACTTCATAATCTAATTTTTTGTTTAGGGTTTAAAATTTATTATAATATTCAATTTTCTTTTCATAGAAAAATTAATTTGAATGATATATAATAAAATAAAATAATATATATGTTCTTATTTCATAATTAAAAATACATAAATAGCCATAAATATAATTATTCATGTTGGCTTATGTTGATATATTAATGCAATCTCTAAAAGGCTGAATGCTGTTACTCAGTATGATATTATTATGTATTTGTTTTATAGAGGACTCTGTTATGTTAGAATTGGCAGCACACAAGTTTATGGCAATTAGGTAATAAACGAAGTTGTAGTCTATGTTAAATTCCTATGAAACAGAATAACCATCTGGTTATTTTCCTTGTTCTTGAGTAATGAGTGAAGTAGACATTCTCAGCAACAGGCAGAATTCACACAGAGGCTCCCTGATGCATGTACCAGAGGCCATTATGCTGCAAAGCACCAAGTGGAAGCAGCATTGCTTCCCCAGGGGAACCGTAGAAATGGGTTAGGGGGTACCAAGTTCTTCATGCTCACCCCCTCCCATCCACAAGGTGAAACCTAGTCCACAGTGCAATAGCAATGAGATGGAGCCTTTAGCAGGTATTGAGTTTGGAAATGTTCCCCTCTCACTAATGGAAATCAGTGTCCTTAAAAAGGAGAACCAAGGGGTGTCATTTTCCCCTTTCAATATGTGAGGATGCAGCGAGAAGGTAACTTCTATGAATAGAGCTCTTCCCAAGCCCAGATCTTCTTGTGTCTTGATCTTGGACCACCTAGCCATAGGAACTATGAGAAATAAAATTACTTAGTCTAAGATATTTTCTAGAGCAATCTGACTAGACTAGATAAGGATAAAGTGATAGAAAGTGATTTTGACAACTATTCACACTTTTGTCATCATTCATCTGTAAAGATGAAAAGTGACTGTTGGAGAACTGTATATTGTTGCAAACTTAATTAAAAGACAACATAAGTGTCACTGAAGTTCTCACACTGATATGTTTAATGGAGTAAAACAGTACAAACGTAGCTACCTGATGTACAGTTACTAATCTGACAAGTGCTTTATATTCTCTATACCTTTTTATAAAAATTATGATAAGTCATTTGCTTTTGCCTAGAGGGGTCAACACTGTACCTTTACAGTATTAACTCATGATTGTTTCTACTCTGTACTCTCTGACATGAGGTAGTCTACAGATAATTTTCTTGACAACCCATACATACTTTTTTCAAAATATTAATTACATTATGATAATTAAACCTATAGAACAAAACGTATCTTGAATGCCTTTGTAAGTTTGGTATAAGCAAGAGATGAACTGTATAAAAGCTTAGAGGGTTAACACTTCACAAAATTTGGTAGGAAATTTTGTTTGGAGCCTATCTTCACCAAAGCAAATAACAATATTATGTAAATTACATTGTCTACTATTAAGTATCGGATTCAATTTTTTTCTTTTTTTGGTGTGTGTGTGGTACTGGGTATGGAATCCTGGAGCATTCTACCTCTGAGCGACAGTTCCAGCCCTATTTTTAAGTTTTTAAAATTTTTTGAAACAGGGTCTCACTGAGTTGTGAAGGGCCTCGCTAAGGAGCTGAGGTTGTCCAAGAAGAGTGATCCTCCAGTGTCATCCTCCCCAATTACTGGATTACAAATGTGAGTCACCATGCCTGGCCTCAGACTCAATATTTAAAAAAGGTCTCTGGATACTGAAGTGAACCTATGCCACTGTTAAAGTGGTACTAAGACACATTCATTAAATCATCAGGCTGCCAGAATATCAGATCAAGGTTATATTCCAAGGTATTCTTTGGGTCTTTGACTATTGAAAATCCAATAATATTTATATAGCCTGTGGCAAGAAAAAAATGTTTTATACAGCATCTTGAATCTTCAATTAGATAATAATATCACCTATTCCTACAATTTAGGGCAAACCCATGTACTCTTTTATAGAATACCATCTTTAATGAAACAAATCTTGATTTTTTTTTGTCTCAAAGACTAAAGACCAAACTCTAGAGGATCACATACACTGAGCTTCACTTTATGAACCATGAACTATAATCTTTTCTTTCTCCTTTACACATACACAAACACAGGCACACACTCATGCACATGTGTATCTTATAGAACTACTTAAAACAAATTTACAGCCATCTTTCATAACTACTCTAGACAAATTTCTCATTGACTATTTCTGATTGATATATTTTATTTTCCTGCACATATGTATATATGCATAAGAAATTCATCTTGAGAAATTTTGAAAGTCACAAGTAATTTACATAAGCAGGTAGTCATATATCTGCAGTATTTACTCAAAGTTACATTCTCTCCCTCACTCCATACTTATGTTCTCATAGAAAGTTCTTCTTAATCAATTAATTGATTTATAATTAGTTTCAAAAAATATACTGGATATATTGCTATAAACTTATTGTAGGAGCACATTATCAATTAAGAAATTTTCTGAAAGACACTAGAAAAAGGTAGGTATCACTAATAGCTGATATAAATCCAGGAATTTGTAAAGAACAAAATGGGGGGATGGTAAGGAGGCTAGGCAGAGAAGCATGAATAGTTCACACGTATAAATATTTTTACATCTTATGTAGATATTTACTAAAAGGTATTTGCTGAAAGAAAAGCTCTTTATAATCATGTACATAGGTGATATTTTATATAAAATCAATCTTCATTTTCCCTAGATCCTCTCTTACTTTCTCTAAGGGTTAATGAACAAAATATTTATAACACAGAGATGAATATCATTGGTGATCTTCACAAAATTCATTTCCCTTGAACATGATGGATATACTTACTGATCTTCTAGGGTGTCTACTTACCAAGGTAGAGGCTAGTAGTAAGCAGTCAGGACACCATGACACTCTGGAGGAATCAGTCAGGTGACTGCTGCCAGATTAATTACATTGGGCCCCTTCCACTATGAAATGAAAAGCAATCCTTTCTCCTCTGAACACTAACTTGTGATTGACAAAAATGTATCTTCTTGTTTTACAATGCTTCTTCCAGAATCACCATCCATGGAGAAATAGACTGACTATCAATAAAAGTTCTTCTGACCAATTAACTAACTTCATAGAAAATAAATGTTGCAATGAGTTTATGCACATGGAAAATACTGCCTTTCCATGAATTCCATTACCCCAACTCCATAAATTATTAAATAGCCGTCAGAGACATGGCCTGGTAGTGTCAATTGTACCACAACATGCTGAAAGGATGAAATCCAGCTTATCAAAAGAAGAGGTTACAGTATATGCTTTGGATCAGTGACCTATATATAGTAATATTTTTCCCAAAGCTAGAAAGAAGTCAGGTGAGCAAACATCAAAAGTTTTCCCTACTGTATCTATAAATACTAAATAATTGTTATGGAGTTAAGAATCTTCTATTTATTAACACATCCAGTTTTTCACATATTGTGTGTTTATTGACTTAGGGATTTGTTATGTATGATAAAATAAATTATGACATTGCTAATTAGTTGGCTGTTACTTTTACTTTTTTTTCTTTCCTTCTCTATTACTTCTTCACTTTCCAACTTCCTAATTCTTTTTGTATTTCCTTCCCTTTTCTTCTTCTGCAATTTTTATAAGTAGTGTAGTATGTATTTATTCTTTTTATGTAAATTTTATTATAATTGTAATTATTAAAATATTTAGATATTTACATAACTTATTTTACCTACCATTCTGAAATTAAATAAAAATAAAATATCATTTGGCTGTAAGTGTGAGAATTTGTTTCTGAGCCTTTCATTCTGCTCCATTGGTCTATGTATCTATTTTTTTTTGGGGGGGTGGTACTGGGGTTCCTGGAAACCCTTCTATCTCTGGAATACACTCCCAGACCTATTTTATATTTTTATTTGAAAACAGGGTCTTTTAAGCCAGTGAGGCTGGCTTCAAAACAGCTCAATCCTCCTGTCTCCACCTCCCAAGTGCAGGCATTACAAGTATGTGCCACCATGACTGGCTATGTATCTATTTTTTGTGCCAGAAAAATGTTGATTTTATTACTATGGCTTTATAATATAGTTTAAAGTCAAGTATTGTGATTCCTTCAGCATGGTTTTGTTGCTGAAAACTACTTTGGCTATTCTGGTTTTATTTTTGTTTGTTTGTTTGTTTGTTCCAAATGAATTTAAGGACTGATTTTTCTATGTATGTAAGGAATGAACTTGGTTATTTAATGGTTATTGAATCTGTAAATCACTTTTGGAAGGATGGCCATTTTGATGATATGTATTCTGCCTATCCATGAACATGGAAGATCTTTCCATCTTCTAAGTTCTTTGATTTCTTTTATTAATGTTTTATAAATTTCTCTCTTTTACTTCCTTGTTTAAGTTTATTCCTAAGTATTTTTTTATGTGTGTGTGGGATATCTTGAAGGGAAATGTTTCCTAGATTTTTTTTTCAGTGGATTTATGATTGGTATACAGAAAAGCTGATTGTTTTTAAGATTGATCTTGTATACAAACATTTTGCTAAATTTGCTGATCATTTCTATAAGCCTTTTGGTTGAGTTTCTTTTAAGTATAGTATCATATTATCCTCAAATAATGAAAGTTTGAGTTCTTTTCCTATTTGTACTCCTTTGATTTTCTTTTCTTGCCTTATTGCTCTGGCTAGAGTCTCAAATACTGTATTGAAAAGAAGTGTTGATAATGGAAATTCTTGTCTTGTTTCTGTTTTTAGGAAAAATTCTTGAAGTTTTTTTTTTCCCCCCATTTAATATGATGCTAGCTGTTGGGTGTGGTGGCGCACGCTTGTTACGCCTGCGCTTGGGAGGCAGAGACAGGAGGATAGCTCTGGTTTGAAGCTAGCCTCGCTGACTTAAGAGACCCTGTTTCCAAATAAAAAATATAAAATAGGTCTGGGAGTGTAGCCCGCAGGTAGAAGTGTTTCCAGGAACCCCAGTTCCAACAAAAAAATAGATAAATAGTATGATTGTAGATTGCCTTTATAATGTTGAGGTATGTTCCTTATATCTTCTCTGCAGTGCTTTTAGCATAATGGATATTGAATTTTGTCAAATGCTTTTTCAGTGTCTATTGAAATGATCATATGATTTTTGTCTTTGGTTCTGTTTATGTTATGAATTACATGGAATGATTTTTGTATGTTGAAGCAGCCTTGCATCCCTGGGATGAACCCGACTTGTTCATGGTGTGTAAATATCTTGATATGGTTTTCAATGTGTATTGCTAGTATTATGTTTAGCAGTTTTATATCCAAGTTCATCAAAGATACAGGCCTGTAATTTTCTTTCCTTGAGCTGTCTTTATTTGTTTTGGGTATTATGGTGATGTTGCCTTCATAGAATGTATTAGAGAGTCCCATTTCTTTCTATTTTATGAAATCAATTGAGGAGAATTGGGATTAGCTCTTCTATAAAAGTTTTATAAAATTCACTTGAGAAACCATCTGGTCCTGGGCTTTTCTTTAATTGTAGGCTCTTGAGTTCTGCTTCAATCTCTTTGTTGCTATTGGATGGTTTAAATATTTTTATCTTCTTGACTCAGTTTAGGAAGGTTGTATTTATCTAGAAAGTTGTCAATTTCTTCCAGATTTTCCATTTTGTTGGAGTATAGTTTTTCAGAGTAGTTTCTGATAATTCTCTAGATTTCTACATTGTTGGTGGTAATATCTCCATTTTAATCTCTTATCTTTGTAATTTGGGCTTATTTTGTCTTTTTTTGGTGAAGTTGGATAGTGGTTCATTTATCTTGGTATTTTTTTTTTTTTTTGAGAAACCAGCTATTAGTTTTGTTGATTTTCTGTATTTTTTTTTTTATTATTTACTTCATAGAAGACTCAGAAACAAAGCTGGACACTTATAGCCAATTGGTTTTTGACAAAGGGGACAAAAACACACACTGGAAAAAAGATAGCCTGTTCAACAAATGGTGTTGGCACAACTGGCTAAACATATGTAGAAAAATGGAAATAAACCCCAGTTTCTCGTCCTGCACAAGACTCAATTTAAGATGGATCAAAAACTTGGAAATTAGACCAGAGACCTTGAGACCCCTTGAAGAGGGAATAGGTCCAACACTGAAACAAATAGGCACAAGTAAAAACGTTCTCAACAAAACCCTATAGGCACAATCAATACATGGAATTGCATTAAACTGATGAGCTACTGTATAGCAAAGAAAACTATCAAGAACCTCAACTGAGAGCCAACAGAATGGGAGATCTTTGCCACCTACTACTCTGAAAGAAGATTAATATCTAGAATATACAGAGAACTCAAGAAACTCAGCACTAAGAAAACAAATAACCCAATAAAAAAAATGGGCAAGTGAACTAAATGGATATGTCATGAAGGAAGAACTCCAAATGGCCAATAAATACATTAAAAAATGTTCAACATCATTAGCAATCAGAGAGATGGGAATCAAAACTACCCTGAGATTTTACCTAACTCTGACTAGAATGGCAATCATTCAAAACCCAAACAACAACAAATGCTTGCAAGGATGTGGGTAAGTGGGAACTCTAATACACTGTTGGTGGTATTTCAAGGTAGTGCAACCACTTTGGAAAGCAGTATGGAGGATCCCCTGAAGAATGGGAATAATCTTACCATAAGACTGTGAACTTTACTTTGCATTCCATCTAGTTTCCTTTTTTTTTTTCCTTTGAGAAAAACCTTCCAATATATTCTTAATCAAACTTCCCCCATACAAATGTCCTTAAGTTGTCCGTACAACTGTCAGAACATTGCTAGGTCACCCATGGAAGATACCATAATGGTTTTTGTTAAGCTACTGTTCAACACTGGTTGACACAAATTGGCTACTAGATTGTCACTAGTAGGAATTTACAGGTGTCAGCAGTTAAGGAGTGTTTTTTTCAATGGAAACTTTTATGTGTCTCTTGTTCTAATTTAACTATCTCCAGGATGGGCTGAATGGCCTTAGCCCATTAGATCCCACGACTACTCTGGGTGGTCGTTCTCTGAGTATTGAGTCACGCAGTGGTTACCTGGCTGTCCTAATGCCAGGTCTCTGGAGGTCATGCTGTGCCATTTCTGCCTCTGGTGAGCACACAGGTTTTTGCATCTTTTTCTGCATCCCTGAAGCATGGTGCAGTCACTTAAGATGTTGGAGCTCTGTGTCTGCTTTCTGCACTTCAAGTTCTTGGATTATTTTTCTGGATTTCCTGGGGCTGAAGTACTGATGTCAGCTAGAGCTGGCATTCAAGGTTTGGTCTGGTGGCCTGAGATAGCCTCACACCAGGTCAGTCACTTGCTTGGGCTTTTTGCACTGGATCTTGCAGTTCGAAGTACTGAATTCCTTCTGCTATGGTTCCTGTTTCTGTTTTGGTTTGTGAGCTTTGTTTATTTTGTTTTTCAAGAAAGACGTGCTTTTTTGGTAGTTGAACTTTTTGTTTCAGCTACTGAGATGTGCTGCATCCTGCAGTCGCCATTTTGAATTCTCCCTGAAAGTGGAATTTAATACCTGATAGAGCTGGTTACTGAATCCAAGCCTCATTGTATCCTATTCTCCTACTTCACATTACATATTTCGACAATAATATAGAAAAATGAAGCTTAATTTTAATATGTTTAATGCAATTTACTGTTTTCTTTTTGGTTATATTTTATTGGTAGATAGCTATCTATGTCAATTTATACATGTAAACATGCACATACACATATATACTAATACATGGATATATACAAATATATATATATATATATATATATACATATAAGCATATATAATGAACTATTCTGAAGTGTTGGGTAACCTAACAAAAAAGTAGATAATTTTCTTTAAAGTCTAGATTGCAGCTTACTATTATCAGTGAGTATTGTAGAGTTTAAATTATAATTGATTCATCTTGAATTATTATGATGGGAAATTCTGCTGCATTTCCTAAATATATCAGAAAATAGGATATATTGTCATGGTTTTTGTCTTATTTCATTTTATTGACTAATTTTTAACCAAACATCAATTTCTCAACTAAATTCTTTTTACATTGTTGGACTTTTTTTTTGTGTGTGTGGGTCTGGGGATGGAACCCAGGGGCATTTGACCTCCAAACTACACATCCTGGCCTATGTGTTTTTCTTTATTTTGAAACAGGATCTCACTAAGTTGCAGAGGGCCTCACTAAGTAGCTGAGGCTGTCTGCGAACTATTATCCTCCAGTCTCACCCTTCCAAATGCTGGGATTACAAGTGTGCACCACCATGCCTTCCACATTGTTGGACTTTTGTAATTGTATTTTTCTGCTGCAAGATGCTTTTCAAAATTTTAAAATTTTATTGATTTATTATAGTTTTGCATCATAATGTAGTTCATATGCTTTCATGCTTCTAGAAGTTGTATGGAAAGAGCTCTGGAAAATTCAATCTACTGCATTATCAGTATAGAGAGTATGGACTGAAACAGTTACTCATTTGAACTTCAAAGTGATTTCTTCTTTGTAATAGTTTTAGCCATGATAGAAGCTGACATTCATGAATATTTTCTATATTTCTGGCATTGTTCCTTGGATGAGCTGATATATATCAAATGATGATAATTTTATGCTCAATTTTATTAGTAAATACTATTATTTTCTGTTTTACAGAGAAGTTAATGAATAAACCAAATTCTCACAACTAGAAAATGAGAGTAATTATAGAATCATATAAATGAATTAAATCCAAGTAAATCTGTTGCCAACAGTTGGGGAAAAACTATTTTTATAATATTAATTTGGTTTTTCTTTCTTCCTTTTTTTCTCTCTCATTAATTAAGTATATAAATATTATGTACCAAATATTATAACACTCCAGTCCAGCAATACAACAGTAAACAAAACAATTAAAAATTCCTTTTCTTATGAATTTAATATACCTTTTTTTGTCAGCACTGGGAATGAAATCCAGGGGCATTCCAGCTCTGAACTACATTCTCATTCCTAATTTTATTCTTTATTTGAAACAGGGTCTCACTAAGTTGCTAAGGGCCTAAGTAGCTGAGGTGAGGCTAGCCAATAACCTGAGATTCTCCTGTCTCAGCCTTCCAAGTGCTGAGATTATAAGCATGTACCACCATGCCCGGCTCGTGAATTTAACATTCTGAGATAAGAAATGAACAGTAAAAGAGTAAAGATATACTATATCCAGTAGCATAATACGTGCAATGAAGAAATCATTGTTTGGTAAAAATACAGGAAAAGCACATTTGAAGCATGTTCTTTATGTAAGAAGGTCAGGAAAGGTAAGAGATCTTTTCTAACAGGAAGCACTGGCACAAACAGTGGAGGAGGCCAGAGAGGAAGCCATGAGATAGAAAATGCAACCAGTCTAAGAACAAGGACAGCTCCTCTAATCCTGGCAGGTGATCATATGTGATGCTTTTGAAGAAGAGAAAGAAGGCCCGTAAAGGAGCTGGTAGAAGACAAAGTTAGATTTCGTCACGGTTCAAATCTTGATACTGTATAATTCATCAAATCAGGAGGGCCTTAAGTGACTTTGAATTTTACTCTAAGTGACATATAAGGCACTGGAACATTTTCATCAAATCAATGTTTTTGCCTGATTTTATTTTAAATGGAGTACTCTGATTGCTTTGTGGAGAATGAAGTATAGAGGATGAGAGTTAACACAAGGACATAAGTTAGGCTACTTTACCTTCCAGGCAAACCATATGGGTGGGCCTGAACTATGCAACTATAGTATTGGAGTTAAGTCATTCAGGAGTGTTTATGTTTTGATGATAGACACAGCATGATTTGGTGATAAATGGGTTCAAGTAAGAGAGACTTTAAGTATAACTCATTAGTAACATACCTGAGCAAGTGGACATTTGGAAAGGCCATTTACTGAGCTGGAGAAATTTATAGTAAAATAAGGAATAAGGTTACAAAGATAAAAGCAATTATTTTGGACATGCTAAGTTTAAGAAACTTAGTAAACCTTCAAGTACAGATTCCAAATAAGCAGTTAGACATAATGGTCAAAAGCTGAGCTGCAGACAGGATAATTGTGTCATCAGGTAGATGGGAGATATTTAAATCTACAAAATCTGATAAAATCACATAATAATTGAGTATAGATAGAACCAAGACCTGTGATCTGGGTAGCCATCTTGGTTTTTAGAGACAGGGAAGAAGAGAAGAGAAGCAGAGAGACTGTGAAGGAATTTAATGGAGAAAGAGAAAATAGTGCACTTTTGATGACATTTTTTAAAGTGTCTTAAAGAGGAAATGATGCACTGATAAAATTTTAAAATGCTGGAAAATGTATAACTGGGTTAAGCTACATAAAGCTCTTGGTGACTTCAATAGAGTTTCAAGGGAAAAGTTGAACTCAGTGGGTTTAAGTCAAAGTATATACAGCATGTTTAGACAATCATTCCATTTTTTAACAATTTTATGAAGGTATATGTTCCATACCATAAAAGAGACAACTTTTGAGTTTCTCTATAAATGACAAAGAATAATCAGAGAAAAGTGGGATTTTAAAATTAATCAGCTAATTATTTTGAATATAAGATAAAAGCTATTTCAATATGTGTATATAATAAAAATGATCCAAGACTCATATCTAGAATATGCAAGCCTGGTATGAGGCAGATGGAATGATATACAAGGAAGAACTTGAGAAGCTAACTTTACTTAAAAGACAGTTAATATTTCCCTTTTAATTGAAGAAAATGCAGCATATATAGGTAGAGAAGCAGTTATAAAGCCTTTGTAAAGTCAGACAATTAATAGCATTTTCTCAGAGATGTGTACAAAAAGGTCATCAACTAGCAATGAACATGTGTCTTTGTGAAAATAGGGGAGAATGTCTAGAAATTTCATCCAGGAGGAGACAACTTGAAATAGTCCCTGGAAAAATGCACAAGTTAAGAAATAAAAGGATTACTCTCTTTGGAGACCCCTTCTCCCTGTGTTGGGAGAGCTGTTTTTGTCTTCTTTCTTTGACTTAAAAAAAAAAAAATGATGGTTAAGTATCGCCAAAGGCCCACTGGAGGTCAGAAGCCATAAATTTAGAATAAAGCCAATCAGCACAATTGGATGTCTTTTCTATTCACAATTGAGGTACAGGAATAAATTCAGAGGAGAAACTGAATTGAATGTAACCAGGTGGTAATCCAGGTATAACTTTGCCCCAGGTGTGTTATGGGGGAGAAAAGAACACATAAACTGAGGATATTTTGTTAAGTAAAATATGCCAGGCATAAAAAGACAAATGCCAGGTGATCTCACTTACACATATAATTTACAAAAGCAGATGTCAGAGAAGTAGAGAGTGGAATAGTGGTTGCAGAATGCTATGGTAATTGGGGGTGGGGGTTAGTGAAAAGTTGATCAAAGGATACAGGGTTACAGTTATGGAGGAATAAAGTCAAGAGATCTTCCATACAGTATGGTGACAATAGGTAGGTAATTACTAGATTTGACAGCAAATAATAATAATAATAATAATAGTAATAATAATTAATTGTGAATATAGTTAATGATGATATATTGTTTTGGTGAAAAATATTAAGAAAGGAAATTTTAACTATTCTCTTCCCCAAAATTATATATATCTATGTGAAGTCACGTATATTTTAATTAGCTAGATTTATCTATTCCACAATGTATATATATTCTAAAACATCAGGTTGTATGTAATAAGTATATATAATCTTATCTTTCAATATAAAATTAATAATTTTTTGAGGGTCTAAGGATTGAACCCAGAGGCATTTGACCTCTGAGCTACACCCCCTGCCCAATTTTTTTATTCTTTATTTTGAAACAGGGTCTCATCGAGTTGCAGAAGGCCTCACTAAGTAAGTAGTTGAGGCTGTCCGCGAACCACTATCCTCCATTCTCAGCCTCCTGAATGCTGGGATTACAAGCATGCACCACCACACCTGGCTCTAAAATTAATAATTAAATTAACAAAAAAAGAACAGAGAATAAAGCCTTGAATGTCTCCTAAGGAATGTCTGAAATGATGTTCCGAGGAAAATCAATTGAGTAGGAATAAAGGAAGACTCTGAGCCAGGGGGTTAGTGATTAAATACAGATTCTGATGTGCTCAGATTATTCCATTACAGGTCTTTCATATATAGGAAAAGGTTCATGTGTTGGCTTTTAGTGCATCCTTTAATAAACCCCTTTGAGTCATCTAGAGAGTTTTTTTTAATGTCCATGAAACAACTGATTTTAGTTATTTCTGTTAAATAGAAATTTTTTTCCTGAGGCGTAAATCCTATTTCTATGTGATTTGGGGTGAATAGGGCAACTTAGATTGCAGTGAGGAATCCACATAATCAGTACACTGATATATATATATATATATCTCACATATATACATACACACATATATATATAATCAGTACACTGATTTTATATATGTATGTGTGTATGTATATATAATACATATACATACACTGATATATATAACATATATATACATGCATGCACTGATTATATATATATGTGTGTGTATATACATCTATATGTATATCATACACACATGCACGCACATGTGTGTATGTATGTGTGAATAAGCGAGGTTTGGAAAGCTGTAGGGTAATGTGAACCCTACTGCAGTTATTTGCAATACTGTTGAATAGCAAATTCAGAATTTATGCAGCAGAAACTTTTATCTTGAATGAGTTAAAGCTCTTGAATTTGAAAACCTGTCTGTTTCTTAATATAATCAGATATGTGAGTCTCTGTAAACTTTCTTTGCTTTCAAAGGCAAACATAACTAATAATTTCTGCAAAGGTCTTGAATCGCTCCAACATCTGTTCCTGGTTTACTATAAAAACCACGTCTCTGATCTCATGTGTTGAACTACTGTATGTTTGCCACTGTCTATTTCCTGTGAAAAAATACATTGAACAATAATAGCTTTTGTTCCTAATGTTCCAACCACTAAAACAGCTGAACAAATAACATCCATGCTTTCATTTAGAATAATTTATTCCATGTACATGTTTATGCAGAGTCATTTGGCTTATTGGATGTTTCATCATTTAAAAATCAAATCTCAGAATTTTAGACTACTGAAAACTCTGCTCTAATAGTTTCCTCATGCTTATAGTAATTCTCTTAACAGCATTTCCTTCCTAATTCATCATTTTATTTAGTGTATGCTTTGGTACATATAAGTAGAAGTGGTTAAAATCTCTTTTATTAACAAAGTTAGTGGAAATTTCCATTCGAGGCCACACATTTTGCAAACAACATTAAAAGATTAAATAATTTGGCTTTTAAAACATAAAAAGTAACTATGTTTGTTCTTTTGTTGCCTAAAGAAATAATAAGCATAGATTAGTAGTGATATAAATTATAATACATTTGTCTTAGTTCAACATAGTCCAGATGACTTAATGGTAGGCTGAGCAACACAGCAAGCCTAGCTTCTATTCCACAAAATATCCTATTACATAAATTTTACTAGGCCAGACATGGAATAAGTCATGTGCTGATTAAATAGGACAAACAAAACACTCTTTAAAAGTCAGGAAAATAAGTTACTTAAAAATAAGTTTTAAATTATTTGCAGTGGCAACAGTTTGAAATATTTTTAACATCCTGAATTTTTATTTTTAAAGATTTAGGAATTTTAATTTAGAACTTGGTCACCACAACATTCTGTTGCAACCCAAAACTTGCCGTCATTCAGCTAGCGAGTTGATAAAATGTCTTAATAACAGGCACTCTCTGGAAAGCTCTGGGCTCTTAACACAATTTATTCAAGTATTATAGTCTATGGGTAAAGTGATTTCAAATGTCAGTTTTAAGGTTTAAGTTTAGGATGCCAGTGTTTAAGAGGTTAATAGTTTATCAGAATTTAGCTAATTTCAAGAGTAACCACTTTCTTGGTTTAGTATGTTTCAATTCAGGAAATAATGGCATTATTTTGGTTAGTTTCTAGGGTTGCCATAACTAAATATTACAAACTGGATAGATTAGAAGATGAGAAATACATTGTCTCCCTGTTCTGGATGTCAGAAGTCTGAAATGCAGGTGTCAGCCAGGCCATGGTCCTTTAGGGAAATACTTGTTCCCTTACTTCTGGTAGGTCCTTGGCTTTTAGCAGCATAACCCCCATCTTCATATAGCATTCTCCTTGTGCACATGTCTTGCGGCATCAAAAGTTTCCCTTTTCATAAGTAAAGCATTCATATCGGATTAAAGCTCATCCTGATGACCTCCTTTGCACTGGATTGCTTTTGTAGGCCTTATGTCCAAATAAGAAGTTACAGTACTAGGAGTTAGATTTCCAGTGTATCTTTTTGGAGAGATCACAATGCAATTCATAATAATGTTGTATTTTGTTGGCATACAGTTTCCTTATAGGTAAAACATATGATGTATTTTATAAATCAATTTTTTCAACACTGTTATGCTTAAAATTTATATTCCTTAAGTGTATAAATTGTATACAGCCTACTTTTGGGGGGAAAAGGGAGGTCCTGGGTATTGAACTCATTGGCATTCTACTTCCGTGCTACACTCCAAACCCTTTTAACTTATTTATTTTCATTTGGAAACAAACTCTTGCTAAGTTCCTGAGGGTCTTGCTAATTTTCTGAGGCTTGTTACAGTTTTATCTGTGTATTTCTAACTATAAAAATTTATTATTCATAATTATAGCATTTTATAAAGCAAATTATGGCTTAGTAACTATTTCACAGATCCAGATTTTGTTTAGCTTGGGAGCTCTCATAAACACTTCACTCTCCCCACATCCTGAGGATGGAATGTTTCTTTCAACTCACCATGAACCTCTGCTTGAGTCAAGCTCTCAACCATAGTGGTGAGTATGCCTTCAGTTATTTATATCAGCATGACATCAAAAGTTTTTGTGGCTTCATACAGACAATTTCTGATGGATTCTCTGTTAGTGTGTGATTAAATTAATTTTTTTCTTTATGACTTGTCAAAAGAACAAAGAAGTTATCTAAATGTTGAATAAAGTTTCATAATATCACATTTTCTCATTCTTTTCACTACAATCAAAAGCTGATTTTACATATACATTCTTAGCTCATTTCAAGTCATTTCTCCACAGAAATGTAAATTAATCTGCAACTTACATTCATTTAATTTAAAATACTTAATTTGCTCAATTGTTATCTTCTTTGAAATTTTTCTAATTCTTAACTTTGTTTAGACACAGCCTCCTTTTTTGGGGGAAAGGGAGGTCCTGGGTATTGAACTAATTGGCATTCTACTTCCGTGCCACACTCCAAGCCCTTTTTATTTATTTATTTTTATTTAAAAACAAAGTCTTGCAAAGTTGCTGAGGGTCTTGCTAAATTTCTGAGGTTGGTCGTGAACTTGTGATCTACCTGTCTCAGCATCCCAAGTACTGAGATAAAAAATGTGGGCTACTGCGTCCAACCACAGACTCCTTTTATTTTATTTTGTATATTTTTAAGTTTTTTATTGGTGCATTGTAGACATACATCTTAATGGAGTACAAGATGGTAGAGACATACATGTACACATCACTCATTTAGCCCTTCCCAATTCTCTCCCCCATTCCTTCCCCCTTCCCTCCTTTTCATGGTTGGCTTAGTGATTGACTTTGATATGTTTGTGAATGTACATCATGTACATCAGGGAATTTTCTTCTTACCATCCCCAGTGAGGCCTCCTTATTTGCTCATTTATGATTTCTCCTCCTTTGTCTAGAGTTCCTACTATGACCCTTTTCCCCCCCTAGCTTTCACATATTGCTGTTTGCAGATAACACGATACTATACTTAGAGGACCCAACAAACTCAACCAAAAGGCTTAGAGAACTCATAAATTCAGCAAAGTTTCTGGATACAAAATCAACTTTAAAAAAATCAGAAGCTTGCTGGGTGTGGTGGCACAAGCTTGTAATCCCCGCACTTGGGAGGCGGAGACAGGAGGATCATGCAAGTTCGAAGCCAGCCTTGCTGGCCTAAGAAACCCTGTTTCCAAATTTAAAAAATATATAAAATAGGTCTGGGAGTGTAGCCGGGAGGTAGAAGGACTTCCAGGAACCTCAGTACAACCAAAAAAAAAAAAAAAAAAAAAAAAAAAGAAAAGAAAATCAGAAGCTTTCCTTTATGCCAACCATAAGTCTACTTAAAAAGAAATCCAGAAAACATAAGAATAAATCTAACCAAGGAGGTAAAAGACCTCTACCAAAAATGATAAAACATTTAAAAAAGAAATCGAAGACTTTAGAAGATGGATTATTATTATTGCCAAGGTCATTCTTTACAGACATATAAAAATCAGTCCTTAAATTCATTTGAAACAACAAAAAATCCAGAATAAACAAAATAGTTATCAGCAACAAAAAACAGAATACCTGACTTTAAACTATACCACAGACTCTTTTTATACAATGACTTCCTTTATCATGCTCATTACTAAGAATAAAAATTTAAAAAGATTTCCATCTGTATTGAGGCATAACTGAGAAACACAAATTATATACATCTTCAGTATAGAACAATACTTTGTAATAACTTATACATTATAAAAAAGATTACAAAAAATTGATAATTAACATACCCATAATCTCATTTGGCTAGTTTTTTATTTAGATGAGAATAGTTATGATCTACTCAGAAAATTTCAAACACATAATTTAGTATTATAAATAAACCACTGTACAATATATTAGATTTCCAAAATTTATTTATCCTGCATAACTGAAACTTTACCCTTTGTTCAACACTTCCCCATTTTCCCATCTTCTAAGCTTCAAAAACCATTGTTTCCTACTTCTGTGTGTTTGGCCTTTTCAGATTTTACATGTAAGTAAGATCATTCAGGACTTATCTTTCTGTGTCTGGCTAATTTCTTTTAGTTTAACATCATCCTGACTCATCTATTTTGTCAAAAATGATAGGATTTTATTCTTTTTTTTTTTTTTGGTTGAATAGTAAAATACATTCTTTACCTATTTATCTGTCAAGGGACACTTAGGTTTATCCCATAACATGGCTATTGTGGATAATGCTGTAGGGAACCTGGGACTGCTGATAACTCTTTGACAAATCAACTTTATTTTCTTTGAAAATATGTACTCTTAAAAAGGACTGAAATTTAGCACCTGCTATTGATAAAAATTTTAATAAATGAAATGCAGAAGAAATTCACCCTAACTTAAGCCATACATGACACACTCATAAGTGATATACTCAATGGTGAAAATCTAAAATCTTTTCCTCTAAGATCAGGGACAGAACCAGTATGCTCATCTCATTTCTTGTATTCACTATAGTTCTAGAAGTCCTACCAAAAGCAGTTAATTAGGCAAGAAGAAAAAAGACAGCCAAATCACAAAATAAATACAATTTTCTATTTGCTAATGATACAATCTTATAGAAAACCATCACAAACTTTTAGAGCTAATACATTTATATAGTGGAGTTGTAGAATAAAAGTTAACATTAAAATTCATTGTATTTCTATCCATAAGCTATCTGAAAAATTAATACACATAAGTGGAGGAATATACTGTGTTATGGACTGAAAGAATTAATATTGTTAATATATTCATACTTCCTTGGTGATCTACATATCCATATTACCCTAATTGATCTACAGATCCAATGCAAGCCCTATCAAAATTCTAATGGAATTTCTACATAAGTGGAAACACAATCCTAAAATTCATAGTCACGAAAGATGTCCAATAGCCAAAGAAACCTTGAGCAAAAGGAACAAAACCAGATGGATAAAACATAAAGATGTCAGGATGTTCCAAATGAAAGACAATGAGATTTTAATGTGCTTACCAATGCATTCTGAAAGTTCCTTTCTTTTTTCATCCTATTCATTTTTATTTTATTGTAGTTTAGAATAAAGTAGTCCTCTCTTATCTGCAGGGGGATATGTAGCAATGCTGAGCCGTGGATAGTACTGAGTTCTCTATATTCTACAGAGACACCGAGTCTATGCCCCTGTATTAGAGACACTGGCACTCTCCTGGTCATCTGCCGCCAGGAGTGCACATTTGCTGATGTGTATCACTACCTCTATGTCCTCCTTCAACATGGCTCATACTCAAGATTAGCATCGTTCTCCTGGTGTGAAATCTCCCCTTTTTGAATAATAAAGGCTATAGATGAGATCCTCAGAAGCACATGGATTTGGAGCAGAGACGCAGGCTCTCTAGTGTTTTCTTCTACCCATGCTTCATTTTGTTTATTAAAGAGATACTAACTGAGCACTTAGCACATACAGGGTGCTGTGATAGACACTTGAATTCCATTAGTAACTCTTTGCAGACATGAAGTGTACTCTCACTGAGATTACAATTTGGTGGGTAAGTCAAAATATTTTTTTGCAGTACTGGGGATGGAACTTAGTGGCATTCTACCTTTGTTCTAAAGCCCCATTCCTATTTTTTATTCCTTATTTTGAAACAGGGTCTCACTGAGTTGCAAAGGGTCTCATTAAATAACTGAATAAATAGCTGAGGCTGTCTGTGAACCGTGATCCTCCTGTCTCACTCTCCCAAATGCTGGGATTACAAGCATGTGCCATTATGCTCGGCTCAAAATATGTTTTCACTTTAAGAAATGCAGAATTGTTCCAGGTGTGGTGGCACATGCTTGTAATCCCAGCATTCTGGAGGCTGAAACCAGATGATCGCAGTTTGGGGGCTGAGACCAGAGGATCGTGGTTCAAGGAGAGCCTCAGCTACTTAGTGAAGCCCTTCACATCTTAGTTAGACCCTGTTTCAAATAAAGAATAAAAAATAGGGCAGGGGTGTAGCTTGGAGGTCGAATGCCCCTGGATTCCATCCCCAGACCCCCCCCCACACACACACAAAAAAAAAATGCAGAATAGTAACTTTTCATGACACATTTGCCAGAGATGCTCTGGTTTCTAAAATACCTCTTTCCACTGTTTTCCCCTCTTCTTTTCTTCCTTTTTCCACCAAATGCTGTAAAAAAAAAAAAAAAAAAAAAGAGCAGCCTTTAGCAGGTTAAATTAGGAAAACCACCAAAAATGCCTCTCTAGGAAAATACAAAAATGATCCATACACACAAATAGCAAATTGCATTGTCTTGGCAGGAAGAAAAGAAGAGTCTTCTCTTTTGTTTTCTGACAGTTGATTTCTAAATAGAAATTTGTGAAATAACTCATTTAAATTTGAGAATTTTGTTTTGCAGTATGGGGATGGAATCTAGGGGCATTCTACCTCTGAGCTACCCTCTGCCTCCCACCCGGCCCTATTTTTTATTCTTTCTTTATTTTTAATATTTATTTATTTATTTATTTATTTATTTTTGGTGACAATGGGGTTCCTGGAAACCCTTCTACCTCCGGGCTACACGCCCAGAACTATTTTTTATACCTTTTTATGTGGAAACATCTTAAGCCAGCATGGCTGGCTTTGAACCTGCTTGATCCTCACGTCTCCGCCTCCCAAGGGTGGAGATTACAATCTTGCACTACCACTCCAGGATTTTATTCTTTATTTTGAAACAGAGTCTCGCTGAGTTGCAAAGGGCCTCACTAAGTAGCTGAGGCTGTCCTCCAAGCTGGATTTTCCTGTCTCAGCCTCCCAAATGCTGGGATTACAAGTGTGCACCACCATGCCTGGAAATTTTTGAGAATTTGATGCAATATAATTTGTAAAACATAAGAGCAATGGTGAAATTTTCATCAAATCTTATTTCTCTGATACATAAATTTTGTCATACAGGGCAAACATCTGCACCTTTCTTTTCCTGAGGTAAATAGAACCATGAAGATTCATAGGACAAAACAAAGTTGCTACTCTTGTTCTTTCATTTGAACTGATAATTTATTATTAAAATTGGTTCTCCTTGAGTTTCAGTCACTTTTTTATTCAGGGATGATTTTCCTGAACTGTACTGGCAGGAGGCTCTGGCTTTCATTTGGATTTTCAGCTTTAGTGTCAGGTTGTACAAGGAGTTGATTAAATTATTCTGTTTCATTCCGAAGATACCATTTTTAAATGTCAAATCATTGCTAGATGCTAGACCTTTCATTGTATTTTTAAAAGTCTACTTCAGCTGGCTTTTAAAGAAAAAATACTCCCTAAAATATTGAATCAATAGGTTCTAAATGATGGACGTTTATGCAGTTACATCCAGTTATCAAAAAATGAGACCCACATTACAGATGTTACTTGAAATCTTCCAACCTTTGTATGTAGTTACTAGTTTATTTCTCAGTGAGTTCTATGTGTATAAAACCAGTAACTTTGATTTTCAGGGTAAAATACTCAGAATGAATTCTTACTGATTAAAGTGCATTTAGTGTTAAAGACATAAATGTTTTGTAAAAACTAAGAGTTAGCCAAGCAATCTTATTTAATATACTACTCTGTATAGAAGACCTTGGTTAAATTGATGTAAAGTTTGATGTAAACTTTATACATTTCTGTATTTTATGTAAAGCAAAATTTTGATTATAAGCTTTCCTGTCTCTTCATAAAAAGACCTTTGAACAATAAAACATGTGAGACTAAGGGCTAAAGCAAGATGCTTTAATCATTTATGTACAAAACATACAGAAGTATTAACTGGAAACAAATGAAGCATTATATTAGTCTCTGTAAAAACAACAGTGTATGATAGTAAACCATGTAGCAGTACTCCTCTTAGTATTAATCTTGAATGAACATGTTTCAGGCTTAAAAGTTTGGGCTTTGGGGCTAATAAAGCTTTAACTGAGACTTGTTACATGCCCTTGGGTAAATTATTTAATTGATCACACCCTAGGTTTCTTCCATTATCAAGTACAAATAAAATAAAAAAAAATACTTACAAGAATTAAAAGGCATTAAATAATTTACTTACAGTACCTGGCCCAGTACCTGATTATTGAAAAGAAAACAGAGTTTGATGTGGTGGCATAGTCCTGTAATCTCAATACTTAGGAGACTGAGACAGGAGGATCATAGGTTCCAGGAACACCTCAGCAACTTAGTGAGGCCCTCCACAACTCAGAGAGACCCTGTTTCAGCATAACACGTAAAATGGAGTTGAAGATGTAGCTCAGAGGTAGACTGCCTCTGGATTTAATCTCCCAGTAACAACAACAACAACAACAACAACAACAACAACAACAACAACAACCAGTCCTTTTTCATATTTTTCTAGCACTGTTCATAATTCACTTCTCAATTTAACCCAAATACAGCAGGACAGAAGAAGCAGAGCCAGCACTAATTATCACTGTTCATTCTCAGAATTCTTTTTTTTTTAACAGGAAGATTTTTTCTCTTTCCCCTTTGTGCTTGTACCCAAGGGCTCCGAGAATCTAATACGTCTCTTATTCCTATACTCACTTTCATCTCCCCAGGGCAAGTGCTACCCACTGCCCTCCAGGAATGATGTATGGCTTGAAGTTATATTTCAGCAAGTTCTTATAACATTTCTTCTGACTGCTCTGCTTCCTGTGACTTCAGTGTGCTACTCAAAATCTTATTAGATATTCTTCTATCATCAATTTTCTTCATGAATCTAGCTCACTGGATCTACTTTATATCAAGTAATGTTTAAACACTCCTGGACTGATTGTGTTATAAGATTCATTAATCTTGCCATTTGATATTAATAAATGCCTCTAAGGTACTATTTTCTATTTGTTTTTTTTTTTTTCCTTGAAAGATTCCACATCATTTTGGATTTGGGTATCTACAGAGATTAAGCTCAATATCCAGGAGTGTTGAAATACACCTTTAGAGCCTATTGATATACTTCATTGGAGTCAAATGTTGGAAGTTCTTTAAGTATCCAAATGCTATTTCTGGTAAGTCCAACACCTAATTAGTATTGAAATTTCACTAGTGCTAGGTTTAGAAATTGTATGCCATTATATTGATCTCTTGCTATGGACTGAATTAGGTCTCCTTCTTCCATCAAAATTATAGATGGAAGACGTAATCCCCAGTGGGACTCATTTGGAGATAAAGCTTTTTAAAAGGTAGATAAAATTAAATGAGGTCATAAAATGGGGTTCAAATCTGCCAGGATTCGTGTCCTTATGCAAAGAAAAAAGGAATGAAATCTTTCTATTACTCCTTGCCATGTGAAGCTACAGTGGGAAGGTGGGCATCTAAAAATCAAGAAGAAATCCTCCCCAGAAACGGAACCCTGCTGGAATCTTGATTTTATAGCTTTCAAAACTGGGAGTAAATGAACTTCTATTTTTAAGCCGTTTATCCCAAGATATTTTGTTATGGAATCCCAGTATATCTCTTACCATATCGTCTAAATTCCAAGAAACCTGCTTGACTTTTTGATATTCTTTATTTAATAGCATTTGTTTTTTTTTTCTCAAATTGAAAATATATACATCTTTTACTTAAAAACTTATTTGTGGAGGTTCTAATTATGTTCTTTTCAACCAGTGTGGTGAATATTACAATAACCTCCACATATACAGTCACACATTGTATAGAGCAAGATGAGTTTGAATTTATAGATAGGAGTGGAAATAAATGTTTTCAAATTATTGAAATGAAGTCAGGCATGGTGGTACAAACTTGAATTCACAACACTTGGGAGGCTGATACAGGTCTATCATAGGTTTGAGGCCAACATTGACAATTTAGTAAGACTCTCAGCAACCCAGTGATACCGTTTCAAAACAAAAACGAATGCTGGGAGTGGTGGCACATGCTTGCAATCCCTGTACTTGGGAGGCTGAGGAAGGAGGATCACAGCTTCACTTTCTAACCTCAGCTACTTAGAGAGACCCTCTGCAATTTAGTGAGACCCTGTTTCAAAATAAAAAAGCTAAAACCATTTTGGTCTGGAGGTGTACCTTGGAGGTAGAATGCCCCTGGGTTCAATCCCCAGCACCACACACACATACACACAAAAACAAAACAAAACTAAAACTAAAAAGGGATGAGAATGTAGATCAGAAGTAGAATATCCCTGGGCTTAATCCCTATTCTCAAAATAATTGAAATAAATTTTGGTAAAAGTTTTAAATTGTAGAAGTATTCTCAATTAATTATCTAGTAATATAATTTACATATTTAGTTCCAAAAATTATGAAATAACAAATATTCTATCCCAAAACTTTACTAAAGCATTATATTTAATGGTGAAAAATTGAAACTAAAGTGATTTGAAACTAAATAAAACTAGAGAAAACCGTAGGAAAAGGTAAAACAAAATGATTGATTTTCTTATGTGATTAGATTATAGGTACTTTTATATTGTTGTTGTTTTACTTGGTATCATTCAAATGCTTTTCCAATAAAGTTTATGTGCATACAATCTGTGTATTTCTTACATCATGTTTTATAAAATTAAATAGTGATTGCCCAAAATAAATTTGAGAGTGTCATCATTTATATAGATGGTAACTAACATCTAGTTATAAAAATAAGCTATGATATTTAAATGTTTACCTTTGCAAAGTTTTAGTTTAAAATATCAAACATTCCTTAAAATGATGAGGGATAGAAATGCCCAAAATGATTAAAAACTTTAAAATTATTCCAAGGATAAGGCTGATCAAATATATACTCAGGGTAATGGAATCCAGTTGATTCTTGACATGACTGATTGCGTCTTCATCCTGCGGCCATAGGATATAAACATTTTGTAGATTGCAATGATCTAAAATGTCCAAGCAGTCCACAGTAACAACAAAACCACTGTCATGTTACATTTTTATAATATCTTAAATTAGCATAGCAAATAAGTGCTAGTGAAGTTGGAATACAAAGTTAAAATTTACTAGTAAAATAGAATTGCCTATTTTTTCAAGTAGATTATGGCCAAAACAAAAGAAAATGAATATTAGTTTTTTTCTTACAATATTAAAATTTATTTTCAGTCAGGCATGGTGGCGCATGCTCATAATCCCAGCGTTTGGGAGGCTGAGACAGGAGGATCCAGGATTGAGGACAGCCTTAGCTACTAAGTGAGGCCCTTTGCAACTCAATGAGACCCTGTTTCAAATAAAGAATAAAAAATAGGGCTGGGACATAGCTCAGAGTTAGAATGGCCCTGAGTTCCATCCCCAGTACTACCAAAAAGAAAAATTTATTTTTATTGACTGCTGTATTGAAATAATACTTACTGTAGAATATTTCTACCTTCACAATAAGGACATGCACACACATATGTATATGGAATTATATATGAGCAGTTAGAAAAATTGAAATTGAAAACATGGTTTTGTATTGTTGCTACTAAGAAAAGTATTTTTATTCTTTTTAATTATTTTAGTGCAAAATATTTAACTTTGTATTTCTTCTACTGAGACTTTTATGGAGCAATTTATTGCAGTAAAATAAAATGAAAAGAAAACATGTAATCTTGTACTATTAAGTTTCCTCTTAATACTGCCTTCAAGGTGTCTCAGAGGTTGTGATGGGTTGTGTATTTATTTTTGTTTGTTTATAGGAATTTCTTAATTTCACCCTTTACTTCTTCTATGACCCATTCTTCCTATAGTAGTGATAACATTTTTCTGCTCCACTTTTGAGACTCCTGCAATGATTAGGACTCTAAGCTGGTGTCTCTGTCACTACAGGTGCTGAGTGCTGCTGGTGTCTCTTTAGTAGCATACTTGGGTCTCTTTGCTCTCCACAGGGTTTGTTACTATGCCTCTATCTATGTAGGTGATGGGTATCACTGGAAATGGACCCTGTGTAAGCTTGGGGCTCTATAATTTTTGCAGGCCCTGAACCTGTCTCTCTCTATATTTACACTGGTAGCCGGTGTTATCACAGGGTAATTTCTGGAGACTCTGTTCAGACACTGGGCCCTGGGCACTATGAACCTCTTCCACACTTCTGCTGTGTTTAAAAGCAGCTTCTAACTTGACCTCCTCAGGGGTGGGCCACAAAGTCTCAGACTCCAGAAGTCTATCGCTTGCCATTGGAGTCTCTGTAGACCCATTGGGTGGTCTCTCACTGATTCTTCCAGTTAACTTACAGAAGAGTTCCACTCTGGGTGTCTGGAGGGTGAGGTGGGTTGCATGCAGCTGTCTTGGGTTCTGGCCAGGTGGTTGGGCTCCTGGATCTCTGTTGAACCTTGTGTGAGGTGCTGACCACTTAGGATGCTGAAGATCTGCATCTGGTTACTTCACATCAAGTCATTGGCTCTTTTGCTGGGGGTCTCTAGGGACTCCAGTCCTAGCAGTCCCAGCACAGAGCAGATGGGCCAAGATGGGAGGTGGCAGAAAGAGCCTCAGGACAGTGTTCCCCAGGTGAGGAACACCCAGGGCAGTTTGCTATCCCCTGTTCTGTCTCCTAGTTTTGGTCTGCCACAGTTCAATTTTTCATAGCTTCGTTCAACTTTTTACTGCTTTTCTTCTCTTGTCAAGGGCCTGCCTTCATGGTGGTTCAATTCTGAGTTTTACCTCAACAGTTGTGCCGCATCCTACAGTTGCCATCTTGCCAAAATCCTTCTTAATCCTTTATGTTTGTATCATAATGCATCCTTTTACAAAATATTTCTGTTGATCTAAACAATGTGATGTTCCCACTTATTTTCCCAGAAATTTACAAACCCCAAAATTCAAGAACCAATATGTGAAATTATGAAAGAAAAATCTTTGCATCTTGTGAGTTATTTAGTTCACAAATCATTAAATCAATTGTAGGAATTCTTACTAATAGAGATATCTGGGAAACACAGAACCTGTAGTTACTACTTATGTATTTTCCTATTTTGTAGGATAGGAATTCTTTCCTGGCCTCTTGATGTCATAACTCTCATGCAGGTTTTCTGGCAGTGAATGTGATCTTCTCAATATTAACACATGAGGGGATTGATTTTCATTCAGGATTATAGATCTATGCCATCAAAAGTACCTTCGTCCCTCTCTTCTAGAGAACATTAGAAAGGACACAATGGACACTTTCAAGAAAATGTTAGAAAACAGGGTGCTGTGGCACATACCTTTAGTCCCAATTCTTGGGAGGTTGAAAAAGGAGGATGGTAGTTTTAAGTCTCACATGTGCTAATTTTAGTGACACTGTTTAAGATTAAAACAAACAAACAAACAAAATTTAGGGGTTTATCTCAGAAGTAGAATGTTTCTTGGTGTGTGAGGTGTGTGTGTGTGTGTGTGTGTGTGTGTGTGTGTGTGTGTGTGTGTAAAACTTCTAAGCTCTCAACTATTCAAGCATACATGACATTTAATACTGATTATTCAAAATACCAAAACCTTCAGTCTTTTATAAACAACTATATCAAGAAATTTCAATCTTAGAAAATTTATTTTTATGGAGGTAAATGTAATATACTTATGATCATTAAAACCATGACATTGCTAATGTTTTTGACAATGTAGACCTATATTAAATGAGCTTACAGAATAATCAGTAGCTTTAAAGGTAATATTTTAAAATTTTAAGTAATAATAGGGTAATCTAAAAAGCAGTTTCTTTTAAAACAATACCTTTTAAGCATCTCTTATTTTCTTTCTTTTGGAAAAGAGTAGTAGTCTGATAAACTGCATAAATATATTATGCATTATTAAATCTTAAAATTATATGCTTGACAGATAAAATATAGTTCTCTCTGGGGTTTATTGCAGTCTGTGGAACTTATTAGTTGTGATTTCATTGCCAGTGGCAAAATGGAGAATGTTCTAAAAATTAAGATATTTGGCTCTGGCTATGGGAAATTCTCCATGATGAACAGGATTGGGGGATAGGAGTGGGATACAAACCTTACTGCTTTCATCAAAAGAAAGAAAGAAGAAAGAAAGAGAGAAAGAAAGAAAGAAAGAAAGAAAGAAAGAAAGAAAGAAAGAAAGAAAGAAATTCAGTGTGCTAATTTCATGCTTCAGGTTTGTTTATCTCAGGGATTGCACATTCTAAACAATGTGGGAACCAAAGTAATTTTAGATCCAGTGTAGATAAATTTACAAGCTAAATCAGAATGTTTACAAAAGAATTTATAGAGCAGTACACCTTACTTATACCAGATGCTGGTGATCTGGACAGTGGGCTATCATTTCAAGTGGACAATTACTTGATCATTCTTTATGTTGATTCCATTTTGCAAAATACTTTTCCAAAATTGTTGTTTTTAACAGCACTGGCCTATTTATTGTCACTATAAACATTTAATAACTCTTCACTGCCTTTCATATACCCAAATAAATTATTTTTTTGGAAACAACAAATACATATTCCACAACTGACCCATGTAAAGCAAGCCAAAATAATTTTCTAAAGTAAATATATTATTGCCCAAAAAAGAATAGTTCATTTCACACTAATTTTTATTATATTAATTCAAAAATTATACTTAGATACATATTTGTATGACATTAAACATATACATATACTTTCAATATAACTTGCAATTTTGCACAGGATAGAAAGGATGAGGGCTAGGTAACTGCAAGTAAATCCTCACCACATAAACAACAAGAAGAAAAACTGATAACTCATTAGTTAAACTTGTCAAATAATTATAGAATAAATGTGACTCTCATCAGCAACTGTTATAAACTGATAAAATTTGAGTCAGTAGAACATGTATAAATTTGCACTTGCTTGAAACATCTGCAAACTGTGGTAAACACAGTGCAC
Organism: Muscardinus avellanarius; assembly: GCF_963383645.1. NCBI lineage: Eukaryota > Metazoa > Chordata > Mammalia > Rodentia > Gliridae > Muscardinus > Muscardinus avellanarius. Next base: position 60,559,937 of record NC_137789.1, on the reverse strand, counting down.
GGGGCTAGAGGCAGTTTTCAGTGGCTTTGAAACTGTTGAGACCAGTGTTCTTTGTTCCCTTCACCTTTTTGTTTTCTGAAAACTTCTCCCAGAAAACGTGCTTTTTCTCTTTCTTTATACCTTTCTGTTCTGGTTTATTTCCTTACTCTTTCAATCTATTTTTGTTAGAATTTTAAACATAGCATAAATTATCGATTTTACTTTGTTTTTGAACAACAAACTAAAACACTTATATCTTCAAAAGTTATTTTCATAACCATAGAATTATTTTGCAAATATATGCTTATTTTATAATGCAAATTATATATTAAATGTACACAATAAATATTTTTATAAAATAATTGACAATAGATTTGGTTTCACTTGATATTTTATCTTTCAGAACGTGAAAATTAGGAGTACTTTTCTATTTTTTTACTTTCTATAGCTGGTCTTTGTGCAGTTTATGTACTGAATTTACTTGCAAGAACCCATGCAAATCTTAGTGTTTTATGTGTTGAAAACTTTGCACACCTGCCACTCATTCTTAGCTATTTTCTAGCTATAAAAACTAAGACCAAAGAAATTTGGTTAATAGTTTAAATGGATTAGGTCAGATATAAGCCATTTTGTGTGAAGTGTAAAAACAGGTGTTATAGTTAGTTATAAAATGTTTCCAAAGAGCTTATTATTAATATTCAGAGTTTATATACTTCACTCCTGAGCTTTGTAATTCTTCATGTGATGGATTTGTATGGGTGGTGGCCTTGGCCAGTAGGGCGTGCCTGGAGGAAGTGGGTCCCTGGGCATGAGGCTCTGGGTATTTTATATGGCTTCTCCACCCCCTTTCTCAAGTTTCCATGAGGTAAGGAGTGAAGTCTTGTGCTCTTCCTCTCTCTACTTCCACCACCATGCCCTGCCCTGAGATTCTCAGTCTCCAGCCTTACATGGACTGAACCCTCAAACTATGAGCAAATCAATCTTCCTTCTTTTAAGTTACATGGCCAAATCCTTTAGGTGATAGCTGTAAAAATGCTAATACAGTAGACACGATAAACATTCTCAATCTATGTCAAACCCTGCAGTTTTAAAAGAGCTTGAGTATGTGTACTTATTTCAGTGGACCAGACAAATGAAGACAAAAATAATATCTATTTTTTTCACTACTATCTTGCAAGCCTCAAGTAAAATTAATTCACAACTATATGCATCCTCAATATAAAGCAATTTCAATAACCAGAATTATTTTGGTATTTATTAAAATTGATGAATTTCAAATAAATTTACATTAATAAAGTAATGAAATAAATTAGTGGGAAATGAGGACATAATATGATACTTTAGAGGAAGAATAATGGGAAAAGAAGCATTAATGGGGGAAAAGTCAGTTTAATAGTTTCTCTTAAATTGAACACTTAACTGTTTGCTTTGAAAATGGGCTTAAAGCTAATCAGTTCTAACTTTCCAATATTTCAGATCATACAAGAAAACTTCAGGGAGTTTAAATGACAATTCCATTTTAACTAGCCCTCTATCATGTAAGTAGATACAAAGCTAGGTCTGAAGGTCATGCCTATGACAATTTTATGAAAACCAGTTTACTGGTCTTTCCACTACAACATATTAGCAACCTGAGTATACATAAATAGAAAACTAGAGCAGAGCACTCAATGAATTTTTCAGAAGATCTGTGCCTGGTGGTACCTGCCTGTAATCCTCATACTTGGGAAGATGAGACAGTTAGGATCACTGCCAGCCAGATTATGACCATAAGGTTCACTGCTATCTTCAGCAACTTAGTGAGGTTGTCTGCACTTAGTGACACCCTGTTGTAAAATCACCTTATTATCAAAACCAAATAACAATCTTTCAGAAAAGAAAATTTTAGACAAATATTGTTGATAAACACAGATGCAAAATTTCTAATAATAATACTAGTGATATGCATTCAAAAACATATCAAGAAAATTGTACAGCATAACCAAGTTGTTTTCATTCCAGAGATGCAAGGATGGTTCAACATATGAAATAATCAATACGTGTCATTCACCACATAAATATGATTAAGGACAAAAACCTAATGATCATCTGAATAGAGGCTGAAAAAGTGTTTGGTAAAATTAAAGACCATTTCATGTTAAAAACTGCAGAAAATCAAAATAGGTACAACTTACCTCAATATAATAAAAGCCATATACAATCAATCCAAAGCTAATATCCTATTGAATGGCAGAAAAATTGCAAGAATTCCCTTTAAAATCAGCAACAACACAAGAATGCCCACTATCACCACTCCTTTTTTAATATAGGACTTGAAACTATAGCCAGAGCAACGAGGCAAGAGAAGGAAATCAAATGAAGATAAAAAAAAGAACTGAAATGATCTCTATTTGCATGTCACATGAATCTATACTTAAAAGACCCCCAAAAAATCAACCAAAAGACTTCTAGAGCTGATTACCAAATTCAGCAAAGTAGTTGGATATAAAGTCAATCTAAAAAAATTAGTAGATTTTTATATGCCAAGCATGTATTCATTAAAAAAAATCAAGGAAACAATTCTATTCACAATAATCTCAAAAGCAATAAAATCTAGAAGTAAATAAAACCAAGGAGGTAAAAGACCTCTACAATGAAAATTATGAACCATGAAAAGAAAGAAATTGAAGAAAATCTTAGAAGATAGATCTCCCATACGCTTGGATAGGCAGAATAAATATTATTACAATGGCCATTTTATCAAAAGTGATCTACAGAGTCAATGCAATCTCTATCAAGATACCAATATAATTCTTCTCAGAGATAGAAAATTCAGTCCTAAATTTTACATGGAGAAACAAAACATCCAGAATATTAAAAGCAATTCTTAGCAACAAGTATTACACAGGAGACATCGCAATTCCTGGCTTCAAATTACACTACAGAGATATAGTAATAAAAACAGCATGGTTTTGATACAAAGACATAGACCAATTGAATATAATAGAAGATACAGAAACAAATCCACACACTTATAGCCAATTGACTTTTGGCAAAGGTGCCAAAAAACATACGTTGGCAAAAAGATAGCCTTTTTAATAAATGGTGTTGAAAAACTGGTCGTCATTAGTAGAAAAATATAGTTAAATCCTTCTTTCTCCCTGCTTAGGGGCCAAATTTATATGGATAAAAGACCTGAAAATTAGACCAGATATTTTGAAGCTGGTAGAGGTCTAACATTTGAACATATAGACACAGGTAAAAACTTCCTCATTAATATCTCCAAAGCTCAGGAAATTGAAATAATAAACAGTACAGGATTCAACTAAAACATATCTGCTCATTGAAAGAAACCATCAAGAGTCTAAAGAGAGAGCCTATAGAATGGGAGATATTTAGCAGCTATTCCTCTGACAGAGGACTAATATCTAGAAGAAGAAAGTACTTTAACACAAGCCAGGCATGGTGGTGCACGCAAGCCAGGCATGGTGGTGCACGCATGTAATCTCAGCATTCAGGAGGCTCATCAGGAGAATCGTGGTTCAAGGCCAGCCTCAGCTACTTAGTGAGGCCCTCCACAACTCAGTGAGATCCTGTTTCAAAATAAAGAATAAAAAAAGGCTGGGCATGTAGCTCAGATGTAGAATGCCCCTTGGGTTCCATTCCCAGTAGAGAAAAAAAAAATAAAGACAACACTACAAAAAAAAAAAAAAACCCTAATAGCTCAATTAAGAAATGGGCAATTGAACTAAATGGACATTTCACAAGAGATAACTACAAATGTCCAAAATGTACATTAAAATGTTCAGTATCATTATCATTCAGGGACATGCAAATGAAAGGTACACTGAGACTCCATCTAACCCCAATTAGATTAGCATCATTTGTTTGAATTAGAATTCAAACAATAATAAATGCTGGTGAGGATGTGGAGAAATAGGAATTCTTCTGCACTGTTGGAGGGACTCCAAATAAAGGCAGCAGCTATGGAGATCAGTGTGGAGATTCCTTAGAAAACTGGGAATGAATCCATTATATGATCCAGCCATATCACTCCTGGGTATCTTTCCATAGGAACTAAAATCAGAATATTATACTAATACATGCATACTCATGTTTATAGCAGCATGATTCAAAATAGCCAAATGATATTTGTATCCATCAGCAGATGAATGAATCACAATGTTAGGGGTATAAACATAGTGGAAGTCTACTCAGAAATAAAGAGCAAAATTATGTCATTTGAAGGAAAATGGATGTACCTGAAGAATATAATGTTTAGCCAGTCAGAAAGTGAAGATTCATATATTTTCTCTTAAATGTGGAATTTAGGGAGTAATCTGGATACAAGAAAGACTCCAGATAATGGAAGAGAAACTCAAATGGAGTGAAGGAGGTGGTATTTTGGGGGGGCAGCAGGAGAATTAATGAAGGGCGTACTTCCACTGACATTATGTACATATGTGATAATAGCAATGCCAATTCCAATATCTTGAATGGGAAAGGTGAGGGTCAGGGAGCTAGCTGGAACAAAACTCACCAAGAGTGTGTGTCACTATCACTGTGAACTACGTTATGATGTGAGGCTATAATGCACCAATAAAGTTATTTTAAAAATAAAAAATAATAGAGCTGGATGTAGCTCAGAGTAGAGAACCCCTTGATTCAATTCAGTCCCCAGTAACAGACATGCGTGCACACACACACACACACACACACACACACACATTCAGAATAACTGAGACCACACATTATAAACTTAGTCACTTATTAGCATGCAACTTAATTCTAAAATTCACTTTCCATATGTATAAAATTGAAAGTATACTTATTTAAAATATTAACAATCATCAAATAATATAGTATCCATAAAAGAGGACAGAACTCTAGAAAATATTTGAATGCAATAGATTTTTATAATTAAATAGTATAAAAATGAGTTCTCCAAACAAACCCAACTATTTAATCATCGTTTTCTTCTTATTTATCTAATATGCAGGCATTGATTGATAAATATCTATCGAACACAAGCTAAATACCAAATTCAACACATGAAATGTGCAATTTTAAAAGATCACTTTTTGTTCAGAATTTATTTCACTTGGCTAGACTTTGTTGGAATTTTAAGTGATTTAGTTAATAAAATTTTCATAGTCCCGGATTGCATGCCTAGCATAGCTAATGCCATGTAATTGGATTAAGAAAATATATTAAAAGGAGCGATTTAGAACAGAAGCCATTCTTGATTCCTTCCTTTTGCTTAAACCCCACGGGTAACCCTTGGCCCAATTTTTTGGCTCTAAAATCTCAACAACTTAAATTACTACCATCCCTTATCAAGATGCTATACTATAGCTTTCTAAGAACAATAGTCTCTGCCTCGCTACAGGCCCCTTACACTCTGTTTAGCACAAAGTCAGTAGTCTTTTCAACAAGCACACAAGCCAGCTGACATGCAGTCTTAACTTTTTAGTTATCCCCAGTGCACTGACAGTGAATTCTGAGCTCCTACCTGTGGGGCTATCTATGGCTTAGCTGTTACCTAATACTCCAAATTCACATTTTAACCCCTGAATTCAGTTCACTGGCTCCCTTTGTACTACTTTCATAGACCTAAATTTTACTTTCTACAAATTTTCAGTTACCTCTGCCTAAATGATATTTCGTTAACTATCTATGTATGGATTCATGTTAGAGGTTAATTTCTCAGCTGTGGTCATTATTTTTTTCTAATCAAATAACTCTTCCTTTATCATACTGCTTATGGGCAATCTTCATTAACTTAACAATTATTTTTTGACTACCTAGTAACTTACTTTGGCCAGTGTCTATATATCATATCGCTGAACTATTATTTCCTTACTACTTAATGTAATTGCTATTTATCTTGTTGATTGATTTATTATATTATTTATTCTGTCATTTCACAGATTTTTAACTTCCAAAAGGCAAGATTTTTTTGTTGGTCTTATTCATAGTCATGTCTCCAAGGCTAAATATGGGGTATGACATATTGTAAGTATTCAATAAATATTTTAAATAAGTGAGTGATTTCACAATATTTTTGAGAGGAATTATGTGTCAATCATTGATAGTTGCTTAGCACGCAGTTCTTGCCATCAAGATTGAGAGGAAACAAATAAAAAGAATTTATTCATTCAACAAATATTTTTAAACATCAAATAAGCATCTGGTACTGTCCTATGATAGACACTAGGAATAAAGCTATGAATAAAATATAATTCCAGCCATAAGAAATTGACATAAAGAAGAAAAAAATTAAAGTTGCACACAAAAATGGATAAGTCCTAAACTTTTCTTATGTGATTTTTTACATAATTAAAGTAAAATATACAACATTTATTAATTAAACAACTCTATTTGAAACATGCATTTTTTTTTTTTTTTTTTTTTGGTGGTACTGGGGGTGGAACCCAGGGGCTTTCTACCTCCAGGCTATACTCCTAGACCTATTTTATATTTTATTTGGAAACAGGGTCTCACTAAGTTGCTGAGAGCCTCACTAAGTAGCTGAGGCTAGCTTCGAACCTGTGTGAGCCTCCTGTCTCAGCCTCCCAAGCGCTGGGATTACAAGCGTGTGCCACCACACCCGGCTGAAACATGCATTTTTGAAGAAGTACATGGGTCTAAGAAATTGCATAACAGAAGGACTTGATCTAATCTAGTGAATAGAAGTCCAAGAGAATCTACTGAAAGAATAGCCTTTATCTTTTGAACTGAAAGATATGTAGGATTTGTCTAATTTAAAAGAAATATGAGTGGGACCTGTTGTTGTACACCTGTAATTTCAGAACTTGGAATGCTGAGACAGGTGGATCACAGATTCAAAGACATCCTCAGCAATGTAGCCAGACCCTCAGTAACTATTTCAAAAATAATCCTGGGGTGTAGTTCAAAGGTAGAATGCCCGTGTGTTATTCAGTCTCAAGTACCATAAGAAGAGGGAGGTAGAGGAATCAAAAAGCTAATGATTACTAATGATTACTTTATTTTGAAACATGGTAACAAAAAAACTGAAGATCAATAGATGTCTTTGCATTTTTATGATTATTCAATGTTTCAAGATACTGCAATTCATTTCCTTTAAGGTACATTTTTTTCCATTGTTCTAATTTTCTTTTTTTTTTTCATTCTCTTATTTCCTCTGAAACTTCTTAGAGTCTTTTTTTCTATTATTATCTTATTTTATGAGAAACAAGGATTAAAATTTGAATTGGATAATACTGGAAACAACCAGAGTGCCTAACTCCCTGCTGCTCTGTATGAGCTGAAATATAAAGTGAGATTAAATGACAATGGTGGCAGTAGGATCAGCTCAAATCCATCATTATTATGAGTAAAACAGCCAGAAGTGTGTGCCCTCCATATCGTGTGTCAGTAGCAGCATTTTGCATAGAAAGTATTGCACAATAACATTATATTTTCTATCATGCAAGTTCAAAGATTAGAGATCATGAAACCACTTTGGGTCACAGAGATTTCACAATTGACAAATGTGGTAAACACACGCACATAAACTCACTTACATGCAGACACTAATTCAATAGCTATTAGTTTAGTGTCATGTGACATTTCCATTGTATTTTTTTAATAGCTGTACTACTTTTCTTAGCTTTTTTAAAAGTTGCAGGTATAAAAGCTCGCTGAATTATAGAAAAGTGGGTGCTTTTTGTAATCTGCATCCTTAATAGGCAATAGCTAATTGGGAGATGCATGTGTTGGGCATGTAGTGGTTAGTATTTGTAAAGGATGACCTTGACATGGTTTGTGAGGCTTCCAAAGCAATTACTGGAGAAACCAAGATAGAAAACAATGGCAAAAAGCAGAAAGAAATGCTTGAATTAGTCCAAATCACAGCTATTGCTCAGCAGTATTAGATGACAGTTAACTTTTAATGAGGGAAGACACAAGGTAATTAAATCTTGACATACAATTATAAAAGAAAATATCAGGTAACAATCTTGCTACGTGATATAAAAGAAGAAAAGACATTTCTGAAAACTTGCCTGATGCTCTGTCATCTGAAACTATTCTTTATGAGTGCAGGGTGAAGGTCAAGGAGGTATCTCAACTCCATCAATCCTTTGGACAGTTACAAATGACCTTTCGCTTTCCATAAGACATTCAATATTCTGAATTGGAGGGATACATTTTTCTGTGTTTAGAAAATGGCAAAAGTGAAACCTTTCCTATTGTGGGAGGCACACTTTTGTTGACTCTTGGACTGCCCGTTCATTCCCCAAACTGTTCAGGCTGTGATCTCATTTGCATTAACTACCTAATCTAGAGAAAAATATCAATTTCATACTGTGGATCAGAAATTGGTCTACTTCTGAACTGTTTTTATTCTTGCTTTTTAGAACCTAATATTGGTCTTTTAGAGGATGATGATGCCTCCTCTAAAATACTTGTATCAATTTTAACTTCTGAAAAATAATCCATAGGTTTTGGATTAAGTAAAAAGGATAGAAGCAATATTTTAATTCCCATTTTCTCATCTGATATTCTTTAAAAAAAAGTTATTTCTAGTGATAATTTAAACACGTAAGAAAGCATTCATTTAAAAAACAAAACTCCTCTTGCCATAACAAATTTTTAAAATTTTTACAATAGTTACTTTTTTAGTTTTCCATATAAAAGGTCATGGTAATTAAGTTGTCATCAATGTGTGAAATACATAGCAGAACAGCTACTGGCTAAAATTACATTTATAGTTACCTTAAGATAACATAATATTTATACCATACTTATGAATAAGTGCATTGTGATATGTAGTTGCAAAGTTATACCATTAAAATGCATTTGACAGCAGTCCAAATGTAAGGGGTTTTCTTTTTCTTTTATTTATTTGATTATTCATTTGACATAAGAGTATTGGGTCTCTGACATGTGTTAGAGACTACTCTAGGCACGGAGAATTCAGCCCTGAACAACATAGAAAATACTCCAGCCTTTTTGAATTTTCCACTGTGGAGAGATAAATGAACTTATAAGTAATCCATAAATAAATCTAAATATTTGCTAAATACATTGAAAAAATAAAAGGAGAATAATGGGATACCGCTAAGTAGAGCAGAGGAATACATTTTATAGTTTGGTCAGGCAAACTTTGAATAAAGTGTGAACTTTTGCCTGTGAGGATATTAGAATTGAGAAACAAATATATGTCATTTAACAAGTAATTGATTGAGGTTTTGTTCAGTGATTGCATTCTTCCCAAAGCCATTTTCTCAGCTGAACCATTCATACTGATTTTTGCCTAGTCTCATTATTTATTATTCTAAAAGGGAAAGGTAGTATTCCATCATTGACTAATGTTATGAAAGTTCACAACATGTACTTATTTCTTTAAATTTGTTACAGGGCCTAAAATATAATTGTAAGTCAATCATTATTTTTCTTGGGATAAAAGTATGAGTTTAATTTTGAAATGTTAATAAATATTTTTTATAAAAATTTAGAAGTTAAATAATTTTTGAAAGAAGTTAATATATAATTTTTTCATTGTATAAATGTTTTTATGGTTTTGCATATTGTATAATTTGGTAGAATACTACTAGAGAATTATTCAAGGTTTTATTATACATTTTATGAAAGAACATGGATGGCTTTTAAATAATATATTCTATTTGAAGATTTTATTATGATTCTGTCCTCAGCTCTTGCATTTCTATGTTCTAAACTTTTATGGATCAAAGAATAATTTTTGTTGGTCAGTAATCAGATATAGAGTACTAACCACAAACCAAGGTGAACTGACAAAAATAGAAAAAAAGCACTGATGACAAATTATCAGTTAAAAATAGTTTTGAAATTTAATGCATTAAAATGAGTTTATCTTATAATAATTTATAATTAGTATGTTTAGAGTGTATTTGATTTCATGTTAGTTAGCCTGCAGGTTTTATGGGAGTATGAATGCAGTACTATTATCTCATCTGAAAGAAAACTTTTAAAGTATCAAAACTAATTAAATCTGGTTAATAAAAATAATAATCACAGCAAGATCTTTTTTGTTAACAGGAAAAAGTACTTTACTCTTTAAACTTGAGAATTCAGCTTGCAAAGATAATTAACTTCCTACCTACAAATAGTGACTTTGATTTTGCACATTGTCAGCTGAAATGCAAAATCCTACTGTCAAATCAGATTTATGAAAATCAGAGGCCAGCCAATATCAAACTTCCCTATTATGTTTAAGGATAAGTTTAGGATGCTCAAGGAAAGCAGAAAGAGGTCACGGACCTCCAATACTTTACTCATATTATATCCAACTGTATCAATTCACGCTGGACCCAGATTAGTTCATCAGATTTTTAATGATGTCAGATGCCACATTAATTATACAGAAGGAGCCATTTTGGCCTTGAATTACCACCATTTTGCACAGTTATATAAATTACATAACATTTTTTCAGGATCCATGAGATTTGTGCCATACAGTTCACAGATTTTAAGTTTGCTTACCATCAGCAATTCTAGTAACCAGGTGAATCTTAATGTATATACATATAAAGACTCTTCTGAAATAAGTGCAATTTTTTTTTAAACCAGGAATTCTATCATTAGCTTGTCCAGAAGATGTAACTATGTTAAATTCTTTCCATTCCCAGGATATCACCTTAATGCCCTTTCCAGGTAGGAAGAAAATGGAAGAAAAAAAGCTTCTGTTTAACCACTTACTTCCCTTAGGCAAAAAGTTAAATTCATTTCAAGTTATTTATGTCATGTTCATATACATTGGTAAAGGAGCCATCTCATCTGGGATATTAAGAAATATTTCCACAAGCAAACATCAATCAGTGTGGTGAGAACTTAGTCCTTTCATATCACCTCCTCATGCTCTTCAATAGAAAATCCTGGTTCCTGCCGGGCGTGGTGGTGCATGCTTGTAATCCCCGCGCTTGGGAGGCGGAGACAGGAGGATCACGCAGGTTCGAAGCCAGCCGCGCTGGTTTAAGAGATACTGTTTCTAAAATAAAAAGTATAAAATAGGTCTGGGAGTGTAGCCGGTAGTTAAAAGGGCTTCCAGGAACCCCATTACCACCAAAACAACAACAACAACAACAACAAAGAAAATAAGAAAATAAATTCCTGGTTCCATTTTCAATAAACAAGGATAATTTGCAATGAATATAGTTTTTTCTCTGAGTAGCAAAATTTGAGACCATTAAAAGTTGTTTTAGTCAGCATTCTTACCACTGTAATCCAAAATACCTAATGACCACAACTTAGAGGAAGGAGATTTATTTTCTCACATTTCTGGAGATTTCAAGAGTTCAGTCCATGTAAGGTCAGGCAAAATCTGTTGAACTCAGAGCACAGCATAGAGAATAGAAACAGAAAGTACAAGGGCCCTGTTTTCACATGACAGAAGCCAGAAGCAAGAGAGTGAGTGAGAAAGAGAAAGAAAAAATCCATTCCTCAAGGCCATACCCATAGGAACCTCTGCTCAACAACCAAGTCTTGCCTCCAGCGTGGCTGCCTTGTCTCATGTGAGGTCTATGAGACATTCTTAATGCAAAACACAGATTGATGACCCTGCCCTCATAAATAGGTTAGTGCCTTTATTATTGTAGTGGATTAGTTAATGTGTAAGTGGGCTCCTGATAAAAGGATCAAGTTCAGCCCCCATCCTCTCCTCAGGCATGTGCTTTTCTTGCCTTGTGATGCCTTCTGCCATGTTATGATGCAGCAAGAAGGCACCACATATGGACCATTGATTTGAAACCATCCATCTTCCAGAATTGTGAGATACAAATCTCTTTTCTTTATAAATTGTCCAGTCTGTGATATTCTGTTCTAGCAGTAGAGCATGGACTAAGGTACCAAGTCACAGTGTTGTATTCACTTTAATACCAGTCATATAACGGGAGAAAAAAAGTGACCCTTTAGTGAATGGGCTGGCAGATATTTTTTTTTTTCTGTATAATTGGAGAACTCCGCTGATGAAAAAGTATCAATATCTTTGAGAAATTTGAAATGTATATGGGAGAAAAATATGGGAGAATGACACTTTTCAATATAATGGAAAAGTCATGATCTGAAAGTTTTGTGGCATTTTATTTTGATGGAGGTGTGGTTGATTATGAATGCTTACATTTTACTTTTGGAGTCATGATACTGAGAAAAGTGCCCCAAATATGTTTTAATGGAGAGGCCACTGAAGGGGCTCTCTCTAAATGAATTCTTCAAATTGCCACCCCTTCCATGGAACATTTGAAAAACACCAACAGTATATGTAAAAGCAGTTTTGGTGTTAAAAATTTTTAACGTAGTACATAAGAAGTGATCCATGTTCTAGGCACAGCTAATAAGAGTACATTTTTTCAGTTTCCATTGAGTAAAAAATATTGCTTTTCTGTTCTGAAATGTGTGACTGGTGAAAACCCCGATGTTCATTTGTAAAATAGATAACATATAAATGTTTCATTATGCCTTTCATGTCATAAAATTCCATTTCTATAATATTACTTTCAAATAACATGTTTCAGTCATAAATATAGTATCTTAAAATGCCTCAATTTATCATTTGATGGTCAATACATTATGTTTTTAATGATGACAATTATATATCAGTGTTTATTAGGAGATAAGCAAATAGCTTGATCAATGACAACTTAACTCTTCCAATATATTGATTCTACTTTTCACTCTCTGGAAGAAAAATCCTGTGATATATGTATTTGTTATATATTGCTGCATAACAAATTACAACATACTTAACCCCTCAAAGCAGCATCCATTTATTATGTCCAAGTTTCTGTGGATGAGAATTGTGGTCAAAGCTTGGCTGGATTCTCTGCTAGTGTTTGATAAGGTTGTGATCAAGGTCTCAGCCAACCTGTGTTCATGTGTGGCGGCTTGGGTGGGTAACAGTGTAACTTAAAGTGATTCAGGTTATTGGGGGGGATATATTTCTTTGCAGCTGGATCATTGAGATCTTCTGTTCTTGCTACCTGTCAGCCAGGAACTGCTCTCATTTCTGAAAACCTTGCTCAGGTGACTGGTGCTATTCATTAAACCACAATGATTGGCTTTTCCCCTTATTTGCTATTTTTGTCAAAATATATTTTTGTTGCATTTTAATTATACTTCATAATGAGCACTTCATAATGACACAGCACTTGGTGCATTTCCCCCTAGACCTTACCCCGCTCCTTCTTCCTATACATGGTATTAAGATTGGTATTGATAACCTCATATTTGTACATAGCACTATTTGAATTTTCCTTCATCAGGTCTTCATTTTCATCTATTCATGTCCCTCCTCAAGTATTTTTAACTATTTTACTGGTCTTACTTCTCAGTTACCTAAAGTTACTTTTGTTTCCCAATTTTGATGTTTAGTTGTCTCTATTTTCTCTTTACTTATTACAATAGTAACAGTTTTCCCCCCAGATATGTAAGAATGTTCTACTCTCTATTTTATCCTCTTTCCATAGATTCATTTCAAATTCAATTATTACAAATATAACTTTTATTCCTCAAATTTTATAGTATATTTAAAATTTGCCTATATTAGATCTAACATACACGACTCCTTATTCATTCTATAATCTATCCCTGAAGCAGGGATATGAATCTTCTGTAGTCATATACTTCCAGTATACTACTTATAGTATACAATTTATAAACTATGTTGTCAATATATACATTTTATATAGTTATAAATGAATCCTTGTTTTAGATCCCAGTTGCTCCAGACCTGTCCACATTTCACACAGGTGAGACAATCTATCCTTTCTGATTACAGTGCTCTTTTTTATTTGAAAAGACATTTAACTTTTTAAAAAAGGGAAGAAGATTATACTTTGCAATAAAAAGTATAAGTAGCAGTGTATAACTGACAATATACTTTCACACAAGTAATATCAAATGTAATGCCATACATTTAGAAGGTATTCATAAAAGTAATTATTTTAAGTAAAATTTAAAGCGGTCACTGCTCCTGCTTTATCTGATGTATAAGGTTATTTATTTTGACATCTAACGTTGGATGTCAAAAGCTTTAAACTAAGCCCAGTGTGGCACAGGCTTGTAATCCCAGTACTTGGGAGGCTGAGACAGGAGGATCACAGGTTTGCCGCCAGCCTCAGCTACTTAGTGAGGCCCTCTGCAACTTAGTGAGACCCTATTTCAAAAATAAAGAATAAAAAATAGGGCTGGTAGGTGTAGCTTGGAGGTAGAATGCCACTGGGTTCAATCCCCAGTACCGAAAAAAAAAAAAAAAAACCCTTCAAATTTGAGTGAAAGTTTCACAAGAATGATAGCATGCATGATTAAAAGTGTATGTTAAAAGTATGTTACTTCTACTATATCTATCACTTTTTAGAATCTTTAGTGAAATAAATAGTTTAAAACTAAATAGCAATAGCTGCAATGTTTTCTTTAACTTTTAGATGAAAACCAGTGGATTTTTCATTTTTTGGTTTAAATTTTCCTTTCTTCATCTTTATTCAACATACTTTATGTGTTTATTTCAATAAGTTGTGAAAATATAAGTTTTATCTCTTAGATCAACAGTCCCATTAAAAAGTAGCCCAAGGGGAGAAAGTTATACAAGTTTCTACAGAGTTATACTGAAAACTAAAGTATTTGAGTTATGTTAAAAGCCATGTAAACAAAACAGAATGAAGCACTGACACCTGCTACAGCATGCATACCCTCACATATAGCACACTCAATGAAAGAAGTCAGCCACATAACACACACACTGTATAATTCCACTTAAATAAAATGTCCTCCAAAGACAAATCTATGCTGACAAAATAAAGTAGTGTGTGCTGAATAATGAAGGCAGAAAAGAGCATGACTGTAATTGGGTCCAAAAATTTTTTTCCAGGGTGATAAAAATGTTCTATATTTAAATTGTGGTAATAGTTGTACTACTGTATAAAATATACTAAAATTCAATCAACCAAGCTGTAAATTCAAGAAAGATATATAATATCTCAGTTTTGAGATATTATATATAATATATATAACACATACTATATATAGTATATAATCTTATCAGCCCTTCTCAATCAAAATGAAAAAAAGGCATTAGAATCCAAGTAACTATGGAAATAACCACTGATATAGTAGAAAAATGCTAGAGACTGATACTTGCATAGGATTCTCTGTAATAATCTGTTTTCTCCATAAGCTGTACTTGATCATATGTGAAAATTGGTGATATTAAAAGTATAGGTGAGAACCTTAAAGCTATTGAGGAAATCAATTAAATATCAACAGTTTTAAGATGAAACCTCAATATTTAATACAAAAACTAAACTACCAGATTATTTTAGAACTTACAAAACTACTTTTTTTGTTATCAAAGGTTGGACTTAGTGGCATTCTACCATTCCCAGCTCCATTTTTATTTTGAGACAGGGATTTTTGTAAGTTGCTAAGGGTTTAAGTTTCTGAGGCTGTCCTTGATCCTATGATCCTCATGTCTCAGTCTCCCATTACAGGCATGCACCACCATACCCAGCTCAAAAGTATTTTTAAATTAGAAAACTTTTCTGTTTTTATTAATGAAAAATCACTTAATACTTCCATTGCCCTCATTAGTATTATTATAGTGGTAAGATTTGAAAAAATCTTTCTCTTTTAGAGAACCCAAGATAAAAAAAGGACAAAAAGATGTGTTGATACTGTTTGTGAATTTACATGGATTGAATTCTACCACTGTGAAAATTCAGATCCTCATTTTGCCAGAGAGTTAGTATAAACTTGGCGAATAGATGAGTAGATGACAAGGTGGAGCAATGTCTAAGGAAGTCTATAAAGTTGTGAAGGTAGGTAACATTTTTTTTTTTTTTTTTTTTTTTTTTTTTTGGTGGTACTGGGGTTCCTGGAAGCCCTTCTACCTCCGGGATACACTTCCACGGGCTACACTCCCAGACCTATTTTTTAACTTTTTTATTTGGAAACAGGGTCTCTTACGCCAGCACTGCTGGCTTCGAACCAGCGCCATCCTCCTGTCTCCGCCTCCCAAGCGCGGGGATTACAAGCGTGCGCCACCACGCCCAGCGGTAGTTAACATTTTGAAGTACCTTAAATTTTGCAAACCAAGTGTATCATAAATATAGAACCCTGGATCTAATAGCATTGTAATTCATCTCTACAGTGAGAAAATTGCTCACTAAAATAGAGTGAACTATCTCTTTTATAAATAGGAAGTTTCTAGTGCACTAATGTGTTGGAAGTGATTATTTGCCAAGTGTCATTTTAATCCTTTGAAGTTAATCCAATTTGTGTGGTTAAAATATGTATATCTAGTGACCATTTACATTGGATAATACAATTTATTTATGTAAAATTTATATTAAAATATTTGTGTTAGTAAATCTGTGTAGCTGCTATTTTACAAACTCTGGGCCTATACATGGTAAAAATGAAAAAATAATAAATAAGTAGGACTTTTTTATTCTTTATTTTGAAACAGGGTCTCATTAAGTTGCTAGAGGGCCTCACTAAGTAGCTGAGGCTGTCCACAAGCCTGGATCCTCCTGTCTCAGCTTCCCAAGTACTGGAATTACAAGTGTGCACCACCGTTCCCAACTAGGCTTTTGTTTTTAAAATTTTGCAACTGGTATTTAAATATGTTACAATGGCAGAAAGAAATACAAAATAGAGAAAATTAGAGAAAAAGCTTCCATAGACAATGTCAAGTTACTTGCTCTTTTATAAAATTTCTAGTTGGAATGTTAATTGCACTAACAAAAAGAACATTTTTAAACTGCAATCAGGATTAAATCTCCATAGAACTCTTTATTGTTCTTTTGCTTTTGATGACAATTTTTTGTAATTAAACTCAATCCTTTTTATCATCAACTGCCTTGATATTACAAATAGAACATTAGGTTTTAGCTTCAGGTAAGAATTAATTTAAGAACATATGAATTCTTATTAACTATTTTCTCAGAAACATTCACGATTATAAAACAATGTGAGTACATAGTTAATGAGGATGTAAAATATAGAAAAAACATCCTCTGTGTGCATTTGACTCCATGTCTATGAATCTACAAGATAAATTGTAATATACAAGAAACAGACTGATGTCTCTTTCAGAAGAACAGAGATCTACTTTACTGTAGAATGAGGTTTGAAACAGACAAACTCAAATGAATTTTATAATTTTAGATATGATTATTACTGAAGTGATGACATGCAATATTATCTCCAGTTTGTACAATTACAATGAAGCAAAATCAACTCATTAGGAGTTTTGATTAATTTTGCATTAGTTGTTATAATGAAAAACTGAATAAAACACATCAAAATATTGACAGTGATTATCTTCTAAAAGAAAGATAATGTATATATCAATTCACATTGATTTCTCTTTCTGTCACTCATTAATCATTTCTATTTTGTTTTAATATCATACACATGTTCTTATGTATTGAGATATATGCATTATATGTCTATATTCAAAAAACATTTATGATAATTTGTAGTTTGAGAATTTTGACAATTTTTGGAGGGAAAAAAATAAAATCTTTCTTTTTTCTCATGTTGAGTAGCAAATGATTCTAAAGGCTTTGAATGGCACTAAACAATTACATACTGGGTATTGTAAGTTTAGCTATTTGTGGATAAATGGAAATATTGCTATTGGACTACTGAGTAAGATAAAGCAGAATAATAGAAACAGTATGAATATCATCCCTCTGGATTTCTTTTTCAGTAAAATAAAAATATCAATCTTGGTCATTGACTCAGTCAATATTGTACACAGTGCTAAAATAATTATAAACTAGGGTAGTAAGTTTGCAACTCAAATGGCATGTTCCCTCTAGAATTACAGATGAACCAGTGACATGCACACAAAATAATAATTTTCCTAGAAAATTAAGCTTTCCCTATTATTAGTATGAAGTTATTTATTTATAAATAATAATAATTATTACTATTGTTGTACTGTGGATTGAAGGGTATTCTAACTCTGAGCTACACCCCAGCCCTATTTTTAAATTTTTTATTTGGAAGCAGGGTAGCATTGAATTGTGGAAGTCCTCATTAAATTGTTTAGGCTGGCTGTGAGCCTGGAATCCTCCTGTCTCAGTCCCCCAAGTACTGGATTACAAGTGTGCACCACCACACAGGCTTGAAATTCTTCATTTAAAAAAAATCACTTTTAATAAAGTCTTCCTTTAACAATAAATTCCCTCTCCTCCACACAGAAAGTAACTTCCTTGATTTCACACATAAAATTTAATAAACCCTAAAATATTTCTCATTATTCATTAAATAAGAAAGATCAACCTAGAGTCTCACTGTGATTGGTTTGTTTCATCAGTTCCCAAATAAATATTATTGTATATGGTAACAAATGCTTGGAAAATAATTTTGAGGCACAACTAAATATTCTACCAATTGAAGCTGTGTATCCTTTTGGAAGTCATAATGATGATCTGTTAGCAAAATAAAAAAAAAATTGTTTTCAAATTTATTTTGTGTTCTCATCTAAATCATGAGGAATGATAACAGGGACTATATTTTAAATTTTTGTTTCACCAGCATTATAAAAAGCCTGCCAAGATTTTGTTTAAAGTATACTTAAGAGATTCCTCAATTTTAGGTTTAGGAAATTCCTGAAGGACTACGAAAGGGGAAAAAAATTGAACCCTTTGGCTTATAAAAAAACTGAAAGTCATATAGTACTAATATTTAGGGCACGCTCAGTGGAATAGTTTCAGGTTACTGACTGAGCTAAGTAGAATAACAAAATATTGCTACTGCAGAAAAAAGTTACTTTGTCACTGGGGAATGCCCAAAGAATCTACTTCTATTTGAAGGAATGTCAGAGAAATGAAACTTAGAGTTGTAGCAAAACCTGAACAAATGTAAGTTTCTTTATGAGAAAGAAACAAAGAGGGGAAATGAAATTATTTAGCTATCATGTTTTTATTTTTATGATAAGTACATACATGAAATAAAATATTTGTATAAAGTTCATTTCAAATAAGGCTTATTTTGTTCAGAGAAATAGGTAATATGGAATGAGCTACATTTTGGAGTTGAATTCCAACACTTTCCTTTCCTTCCAATGGAATTTGGTAAGCTTTGGAAAGTGTCAGGTCTGCTGATTATTACATGAAAGCTTTGTTGAACAAATGTTAAATCAGCTATATAAAGCAAGTATGAATAAAATGATTGTACAATCAGTTATGCATTACCCTTTAAAATAATTTCAAAGCTCAGCATTTGAATTTTAAGACTTTATATTCTAAGTCTGAAGTGGTACGAAAGATCATAAAGGTCACACACCCAATTTATAAATTTCTCAGTTTTTCAAAATCAAAGTGCATTTTCAGTGGCCACGTAAATGCTATTTAGGTTTTGTGTGCTGATCCCTCATGTTTCATAAGAGAAATACTTAATTTATATGTTTATGTAATTATGCTAGATTGTTTTTCTAAGTGAAAAACAAACATTTAAAAAATTGAAGTTGATAAAGGCATTTTAGCTATCATGCACATGTTTGCATACATATTTTGTTTTAGCTCATTTCTTTTTCAGGACTTTGACATTTGCATTCTGTTATATAACTATAGTGCAATGCTTATTTAGACAACATTTCCATATTTAACTAATTTCACTGTTAATAATCAGCTCTTTATGAAGGATTTTCCAATCATTGGTTCATTAATTAATTCCTCTGCCTCTATTTTACTTTGCTAGGACAACTGCAAGAAAGTACCATAAAGTGGGTGTCTTAAACAACAGAAACGTTTTGTCTCATGATCTAGGATCATAGATTTCCAAAGTCTGGAATCACTGCAAAGATCCAGAGTGGTGGTAGAAGCTTTAGGTGCAATAAGAGGGTGTCTAATAAAAATAAAGGAGTGATGGAAGCACCCAGGATGGACTGAGTGATTTTTTTAGAGGGTCAGTAAGCCAGTAAGTTTGGAAATCTGTTTGGGAGAATAGGAATCTGAGATCAAGGTGTTTGTAGGGTGGCTTCTTTTAGAATTCTATAAAGAATATGCCGATGTTTTTCTTAGCTTTTTCTGCTTTGCTCATGATCTTTGGTGCTTTTGGCTTCTGCTCCATTATTCCAATTTCTGCCTTCACCATCATATGGTAATGCATGTGTGTGCATGTGTGTGCGTGTGTGTGTGTGTGTGCGCGCGTGCTCAAATATCCTCTTTAATAAGGACACCGGCCATTTTGGATCAGGGGACCAACCTCACTTTAGTATGACTTCAACTTAACTAATAACATCTGCAATGACCTCATTGCCAGATAAGGTGACATTCTGAGGTATTCAAGTTAGAATTTCAACATAAAAATTTGGGGAGTGACATACTTATACACATTAACAGTAAGTACAATTTAAATGTTTAAAATAAGTTATTGGTGGGGAATGTTTTCCAGTTCTTTTTTAGTTGGAATATATTTTATTTGCCTTCATTCAAAAAGGAAAATTTTGTTGACTGTAAAAATTTTAGATCACCCTTTTGATAAAAAAGGCAGATACTCCAAAATCATATAGTGTTGAAGTCAAACTACGACTTTTTTTTGTAGATGATAGATATTTTTCTGTTCCTATATATTTGAAGACTTTTTATATTATACCCAATACTTTTAAATAATTTTACCTGCCATATATTAAGCCAAATTAATTTGTGAAATCTGACATTATTAATTAGGATGATGAGTGTTCTTTTAAAACATATAGCCATAGATCCCAAGAGCTTAAACATTATGAAGTTCACTTCTTCCTTATATAAAGGTTCATATTTTACCCTCATGAAGTCATATTCGGGGTGAATGCCTCATCTTTAGGTTGCTATCACCAGCCCCAACTACAGGAAGAAAGAAACAAAAAGACATGATTTCTCATGTTAAGACCACTGACATTGCAAACATCAGTTCTTCTAATCCATAAGACAAAATGTACATATTTGACCACATCATACTACAGGCTATCTTGAGAAATATATTCTATTACATGAAATATATTCTAATACATGTGATCAAATAAAATTTTATTAATATGTAAGGAAGAGAACAGATACTAGGAACAACTATCAGACTCTACTACATCCCACACATTGCTTCTCTTAAATATACATTTAAACACTTCTCATACATTGAATATATTTACCTGAGACCAAGGGAGGTATGGTTAACATACAGACTCATATCATTTCCTATCTCTGAAAACTTAAGACACGTAATTTATTTAATTTCTCCATGGAATGACTGCCCCAAACAAACTATTCTTAACTGTTCTCAGACCAGATAATTGATACCTCCACACTTCACTTGAAACTTAATCTGTGAAACATTATTAAGAGGTGAGGACTACAGCAGGTGATCAGGCCACTCTGACTGGTCATCCCTTGTGGATGGGATCAACACCTAGTAGAAGAACCACTGGGAACTAGCTGGGACCTTGTCCCTTTTGCCCTTCAACTTCCCACTCTGTGAAGAAGCAGCATCCAGGCTCGATCCTGAAAGCAGAAACCTAGTCCTCACTACACACAGAAACTGTTGGTGCCTTTATCTTGGACTTCCAAACCTGTAGAACAGTGAGGAATACATTTTTGTTGTTTACAAATTACCCAGCATGTGCTTTTTTACTGTACCACAGATTAAGATACCTCTTAAACATTATCATGTATCTGTTTAACTACAAGTCATTGTCAGATGACCTATTTTGCTATCTAAAATTATGATTGACGGAAATTATATTCATCCATTCACTCATTTTAGAATGGCATTTATTTTAAAATGCCATATATTCTGTTATCTTGATACACTGAAAATTTTCTATGTATATTAAAGTTTAATACCATGATTTTAGATCGAGATAAATCATGTATATATACTGTAGTTTGTAATTTTCCCATTATTTAAAAGCATATAATAGAAGATTTTACTTATTTGCTTATGAATTATTTTTCCATTTTAATTCTATATATGATACATAACATTTGTTGAAGGTTTTCCATGTGTTGAAATTTTTTAGCACTTTAATGGTCCATTTAATTTTATTATTATGACAATTTTATTGGGTACAACATCATTCTCTCTTTTATACAGAGTGTGGGCAGTGAGGCTCATAGTTACACAGCTGTAAAATTGTGATCACACTCCTTCACATGTTTCAGCCTTGCAGCCATCTGTGTTTACTCTAAGACAGCGACAACTGGGTAAATATTCCCCAACCTATAGAAGAACTGGCCGAGGGGCAACACAGCTCTAGGTTGCCTCAGAGATACCAGGAGCAGAAAGCTGTTCTTACATTTCCATAGGGAAGCTCCTTCGTGTACTCTGTTTACATGGCAGTTGGTGTGTAGCCCTGGGCTTTATAGTGAATCAGACCCCCAAACTGCTGAAAAAATTGAGACCTGGGGGATCCTCCCATAAGTACTGATGATAGGAGCTCTGCTCCTTGACAGCAGCCATACTGGTAGCTGCAGAGACCTCCAGGAGGCAAGAGCTGTGGAAGTCAAGGCCAAAATTCCCTGCCGTGTATGTGAGTGGGAGCTCTAAATAGTGCTGAGAATGTCGGAAGCAGACTGTATTTCTTCATTCTTCCCACTTTCAAACTTTAATATTAGTTTCTAACAATTTTAACAGTTGCTCTCTTCCAATGTGTTTGCATTTAAGTAATTTATTTTTCAGGGTTTTGTATGTAGGGAAAGGGGACATTTTGGATCAATGGAAAATGGTAATGGCAAATCAACTAATTGGAAATCTGGTTTTTAAGTTATTTTTCCCCAAAGCTTTTATACCAGTTTCTTTTTCCTGTGGTTAACATGTTTTCTGAAGTCCTCACAATGTTATAAAATATTAGAAAAAATTTATGGTAAGATGATAGACATTTTCCCCAGAATATTTATGGCATCTTGCTCTATTGTTCTGGGCTTGTTCACACACATCGTATGGCATTCTTCATGTACTTCCTTAGTGAATGAATTTCTAACCTACTAGGTAATGAAAAGCATAACCATTCACAGAACCTTGGTAAGATGTAGAAGACCATTAAGCCTCTCAAAATGTATGGATTGGGAGGCTAAAACAAGTTCTTGGAATTGTAAAAGAATGTAAAATAAGTGGGGGATTGGATAATCACTTTTTATGCATATATTTGTAAACTATTAATTTTTGAGCACTTATATTTTACTAAATATTATGATAAAGGATTAACAGAAGAAAAAATGTATATGCTCAAAAATTCACAATATATTAAGATAAAGTATGACTAAACACTTCCAGGCAATGATAAAAACATTAAAGCAGATGTACCATAATTTATTAGACAGGTAGACAGGTACCGATATGAGGGATACTTAGGTATTTTTAGAGGCAAGCTTAAAAAAATATGGTCCTACTCATCATATAATGCTACTTCAAAAGAGTACCTGAATTATGTGTTTTTTTTAATTTGAGACATATAAATAATATATCTATAAACCAAAGATAAAGTATAAAATATAAAAAAATCACAGATACAATAATTTATATTACAAGGATATCTAAATCATAGTACTTAAATGAGAAAGTACATTTGATTTGTATGGCTAAATCAGTGCAAGTTCATAAAGTTTAATTTTAGGAAGGTTGTGTCATAGTAAAAAATGAGAGGTTTTTTTTTGCCTTTTAAAATTTTATTTAAATAGAAAAATAAAAGATATCAGTAAGGAGAACGAAGTTGATTTTTATCAGTGGGCAAGATGTCTACCAGCAGAACATATATCACCATAAAACTTGTGGATGGGTGCGAAAATCTTAGAAACAGTTAAAAAAGGATTAATGAATCTGAAAAGAGAAAGAGAGAAATTTTACATTATAAAATAATGGCTAAAAATATGTGAAAAGTGATTGGGTATTTCAACCAACATATTCCAAAATCTCTATAAAATGAAAGCAGATTCTATAAAAATCATATTTATCATGCTTTAAATGCTATAAACAAGCTAAATAAAACCAATCTAGGTGTCCATCAACAGATGAATTAATTACCAAACTATGGGATGATATACATACAATGGAATTCTACGAATCAATAAAGAAGAACAAAATTATGTCATTTGCATGAAAATAGATGGACCCATAGAACATTATGATAAGTAAGATTGGCCAGTTGCAGAAAGTGAAGGGTCCTGTGTTTTCTGTCTTAGGTGGAAACTAGGGAGTAATCTGCATATTAGAGGGATTTTAGATAATGGAGGAGAAACCCCACTGGCTTAGGCTTAAGGGAGGTGAAAGGAGGGGAGAGAGCATTAATGAAGAAAAGGCTTCCATTAACATCATATATGTGTGTGTGTGTGTGTGTGTGTGTGTGTGTGTGTGTGTGTGTGTGTGAAAATACCAATGCAAATCCCAATATTATGTATGGAAAGGGGGGACTTGGGAAAGCTCACCAGGTGCTGTGTGCGTTATGTCACTATTACTCTGAACTACATTATGATGTGAGACTAAGCGAATGAACCAATGAAAGGATATAAAAAAGAAGAAAATCTTATGACCAATGAAAAGAAGAATATAAAGTGCACATTAACTTTAAAGTAGCCAAAGAAGGACTGTGTGGTCACATGCTAACAAAGTAATAGAAAGCCAGAAGTTAAGTAATTACACCAATAGAGTGCTGAAGGGAATCACTGCCAACCTGTGGTCATGTATAGTGTCCTCTCTCATGATGCTAACAAGGTTAGTTGTAGAACGTGCACATTCAGTTTCACTTGGCAATAATGGAGTGGCAACGCTCTTCTGTTTCCAGAGCAGGTCACACAAAAACAGTAAAAATACAAATCTTAAATAAAATAGAATCTCCCTTTTTAGCCACTTTTATTGATACATTATATTATAAAGTAGGATTCATTGTAAATTTTTGTACATACATAAATGTAATTTGTCCTACTCAACATTTTATAAAAAAAATCTAAGTTTCAACAAAAAGGGAAAACTCTCATAGACTCTGTAGACACTAAATAAATTATGAGAGTTTTTTTTTTTTGTATTAGGGATTGAATCCAGGGCATTCTACCTCCTAGATACACACATATCCCTATTTTATTTTTATTTGGAAACAGGATTTCTCTGTGTTGATGAGAGTATTCCTGCTTGCTGAGGCTGTTCTCAAACCTACAATCTTCCTGTCTCAGTCTCTCATTTACTGGAACTATAACTCTGCCACCACACTTGGCTATGAGAGGGTATTTGAGTAACATTAAAGCAAAAACTTTAAATTTTTTTAATAAAAATGCCTTAGAATGTATGCTAATTCACAAAAGAAAACATAAGTGCTACATAGCCTTGTATCTACTAAATAAATAAAATCCTATTTAAAATATTGATAAAATGTAGTCCTATTTGACTTCAAAATTATTCAAAATATTTGATAATAAAGTAATATTATATTCTTTAAAAAGTGAAGAGAAAAAATTTCTCAACTTGATTATGAGAGTAGCATAACATTCACACCTAAATCTGGTGAGAAAGAATGGTGTACATTTCGAAATATTAAATGAACTCAAAAGAAAAACTACCAGCAAAACATTAACCTGAAAGAAAAATAAAGAAATGTGAATACATTTAAGATAAAATGTAAGGCTGAATTAAGAAAAAATAGTGACTATATTTTGCATAATATTATTATTTTAAAAATCATCTCAGTGCAGAAAAATAACTTTCGAAATTCAGTACTCATTCATAATCTTAAATATAAGGCTTATATCTAATTAGTTATAAATGTGAACTTCCATAATCTAATAAAGGGCACCTATAAAGATACACAACAAAACACTGTAAAACATTGAAAGTTTTTACCCTGAGTTTGAAAATAAGATGATGTTTTCCATTATCTCACTTCTTGTTACTGGAGTATAATGTGTAAGAAGTGCATTGAGACAAATAAAAGAAATACAAATTATAAAAGCTTTTAAAATAGACATAAGTTTTTAACTATTTGTAGATATCCGATTGTGTCTTGAAGCCTAAAAGAATCTACTATTTGTTACAAATGAGGTCAATCTACAAAATGTATTTGTATTTTCTATTCTGAGAACAACAGTAGAAAACAAAATATTTTTAAATTACCTTACAGTAACATGACAATCCAAAGCCTTAAACATTAAGAAAAATGTGCTAAACATTTATGAAGAGAAATAATTAAATAATCTTGAGAGACATCAAAGAACATTTAAGTAATGAATAACTATGAATTTTTAATTGAAACTCTCAATGTTGCAAGTATGTAAATAGTTCTTTAATATTAATAGATATTTGATTTAATTTAATATTAATCATAATTTATAAGGGGTTTTGCAAATGAAAATTGATAAAATGTTTGTGAGGTTAATCTGAAAATGCAAGATTGAGTAATACAAAAACATGTTAACATGAACACATTTGTATATTATGTACTAGCAAATGTTAATACTTGTTTATGAACCTACTATGAGACAGTTTGTTATTATAAAGATAAAGATACAGACCAATGGAACAAAATAATTTT
Source organism: Muscardinus avellanarius (assembly GCF_963383645.1). NCBI lineage: Eukaryota > Metazoa > Chordata > Mammalia > Rodentia > Gliridae > Muscardinus > Muscardinus avellanarius. Next base: position 60,533,482 of record NC_137789.1, on the reverse strand, counting down.
TTCAAAAACAGTCTGTCAACATATAGCTTTTTGATCTATAACAAAAGCTATTTCTTAACATTGGGACAATAACAATCTCTTGAATATGTAATACTAGATCATTTCATCCACCTGGGATAACAATGAATCCTGATTTCTTAGTTTGTTTTCTATTGGTATAACAAAATATCTGAGAGCAGGTCATTTATTAAAAATAGAGGTCCCCTTGGATCATACCTCTGGGAGTTGGGAAGTTGGAGAGGATGGATGTATCATGTCATGGAGAGACAGAGCAGGTACATTTCAGCTCAGATTCCTCTTCCTTTTCTTTATTTCACCAGTTTGAAATGGGGACCCATTTTCCTGACCTATTTGGTAGTAATTACTTTCCATAGGTTCTACAGTCAAACACCATAACATATAAATTTGGGGATTAAGTTTTCAACACAAAATTTGGAGAACACATTCTAAAAGTATAAATTCCTATCTAACATGAGCCATAAAAACCAATTCCATTTAGTAGATTTTTATATATAAAAGTTAAAAATTTATTTATAGTAATTATGGTAAATGCATTTGAGTTATGATGTTGTTTTTCAAATATTGACTTAAGAGCAATAGAAAAAAATTAAGACAACATTAACATTAAGATAAATCTTCTCAAAAACATTATTGGCAGAGTTAAACATCAAACTACAGAATAAGGACAAAAAAGGTCAAGCAAATGTCTGGGAAAGTATTTACATGTAGGTTTAATTTATTTTATTTTATTTTTAAAATTTATTTATTTATTTATTTATTTATTTATTTATTTATTTTATTTATTTTTTGGTGGTACTGGGGATGGAACCCAGGGTGCTTCTACCTTCGGGCTACACTCCTAGACCTATTTTATATATTTTTTTTGGAAACAGGGTCTCTTAAGCCAGCAAGGCTGGCTTCAAACCTGCGTGATCCTCCTGTCTCAGCCTCCCAAGTGTGGGGATTACAAGCATGCGCTACCATGTCCAGCTTACATATCTATTTATTTATTTATTTATTTAGGTGGTACTGGGGTTCCTGGAAGCCCTTCTACCTCCGGGCTACACTCCCAGACCTATTTTTACATTTTTATTTGGAAACATGGTCTCCTAAGCCAGTGCATGTGGCTGGCTTCGAACCTGCGAGATCCTTCTATCTCTGCCTCCCAAGCGCGGGGATTATAAGCGTGCGCCACCACGCCCAGCTTACATATCGTTTTAAAGTGCTATAGGTTAAATGTTTGTGTCCTCTCAAAATTTATATGTGGAAAAATAATAGCCAGCATGAAGACATTTGGAGATCAGGCCTTTGGGAGGCAATAAGGACTTAGTGCTCATACACAAAGAGTTACAGAGAGCTCGCTCGAAGTTCTGTCATGTCAGGAAACAGTGAGAAGATGGCCCTTTATGAACCATTAATCCTTGACTTTCCAACCCCTACAACTGTGAGGAATAAATTCTTATTGTTTGTAAGCCACTGAGTTTAGGGTATTTGCCTTAACAGCCCCAACAAACCAAAAAGTAAAAAAAGAAATAGGAGCAATTCAATAAAACATTGGAAGAATGGGTGCTTAAAAAAAAGAAGGGAACTATATGATAGATTTTCATCTATACATATAAATATATGTAAATGAACACATGAATACTCATATATAAATGTTCTATAGATACATTATGTTCTATTATTGCATATTATTGCATAACAAATTACCAGACATTGAGAAATTCATAATTTCAGTTTTCCTGAGTGAGTCTGAGAACAACTTAGCTGTGTCTATACTCAATGTTTCACAGGCTACAGTCAAAATATTAGTTGGAGTTGTGATGTCAGCTGAGGTTCAGGGTCCTCTTCCAATCTCATGTGGTTACTGGCAGAATTCAGTTACTTACCACTGCACAAGTTATGATCACTTGCGTCTTCAGGGCCAGCACACCAGTGAGAGTCTGTAGTTGTTAAGTCCCTTACCTTTATACCCTTTTCAGAATGGCCCATCTCATTAGGTCTGGCTCATCCACAGTAATCCAACATTTGGTTAACACAAAGTTGACTGATTAGCAACATCAATTACATCTACACAATTCTTTCATCTTTATCATGTTAGTATAACCTCATCACAGAAGCAAGATCAATCATATTCATAAAACCCATTTACATTCAAGGGGAGGGAATTTTTCAGGGTGTATATACTAGAAGACAGTTAACCTTGTGGGGGAGGCATCTTATACTTGTACCTACCGCATTCAGTCATTTTTATTAGACATTAGGCAAATATAAAACAAATCTATATAAAATTTCTACTATATACTATGGGGAGCCATTAAGGCCTTCACCTTATCTTGTCTCCCCTTTACTCAAAAGTGCACTTCTGATTTTCCTTGGCTCAGAGTCAACAAGGATATGGAGTCATGTGGGTTTTGAAGTAATAAAGATTTTGGAATGGTTGATGCTATTTGTTCAGGATTGTTAGATAAGATTAGTTTTATGTTGTACTAGTGTACTGATTGGCTTGCCCATGATGTATGCACTTTTTACTAGTCTTTCTTGTAACTTTAAGTAATCTGAAGCTAGAAATTGTATAAATAGCCATGAGAGAATAAACTCGGGGTCCCAGTATTCACTGGTGGCCCTCCCATGCTTGAATTCTTTAATCCTCACTCTTCTCTTCAGAACCCGTACTTTTGCAGGCTGGACACAGCAATATATTCAAAGGAAAGTATAGTTTTAAAGGTAGGAGTTTAAATTGATACAAACACAAAGAATATGTTTAGCAGGGTATAGTGAACTTAAGTAAATGCAAATGCTATAATTTTGAGAAGCAAATGTGTATGTATATATGTAATATATGTGTATGTGTGAAGGAGTATAAAATAAAATATGCACAATGTTTTAGTAATAGTAGAATTTGTAATAGCAGAACACTACAAACAATACCAATGTCCATCAAAAGTTAATAGGAGAAGTAAACAAATAGGGGTATATTAATAAAATGAAACAATATATAGAAGTAAAGTTGCAATATGAAAAAAATCTTAATCTTATAATCATATCACACTAATTAGAGTAGACACAAAATAAAATATTTTGTGACAAAACATAAAAGACAGAGATAGAAATCATTAATATATGGATATATAAATTAAAATTATGGTTACCTTTTGGCAAGAGTGGCAATGACTAAAAAGTGTCATCAAGGATCATCTGGGGTTGGGGAAATTTTATATTTCTTCATCATGGAACTGGCTGTATTGATGTGTTTCCTTTTAAAAATTCATTGAGGAATTCAAAATGGTGACTGTAGGACACAGCACAACTCAGTAGCTGGAACAATGGAACAATAAAGTTCAACTACAGAGAAGGCAATTTCTTGACAAAAAAAAAGTAAGCCAGGCCTGGTGACACATGCTTATAATCCCAGCATTTGGGAGGCTGAGACAGGAGGATCGCAGTTCACAGACACCCTCAGCTACTACTTAGTGAGGCCCTGTGCACCTCAGTGAAACCCTGTTTCAAAATAAAGAATAAATAAAACCTTGGGGTGTAGCTCGGAGATAGAATGTCCATGGGTTCCATCCCTGGTACCACAATAACAAACAAACAAACAAACAAACAAACAAAGCAGCAGAAGATAGTCATGAACCAAATAATGGGAACCACGGTGGAAGAAAATCCAGTAATTCAGTACTCTGAACATGAGATCTACTTCAAGATCAAGGAAACAACTGACCTGGTGTGGCGGCCAGTGCTATCATGGCCCACTGGCCTGAACCACGATTGCCAGCTCTGGTGGTGCTGGCTTCAGTGCTGCAGGTCCCAGAGGTAGAAGGGTTTCCAGGAACCCCAGTAACACCAAAAGAAATAAATAAATGAATAAAGCTTTATTCCTCCCAGTAAGTCCTCTTTATGTACATCTCGCTTCCAATTCTAAGCATCTCTAATCTGTGAAATTGGCTTTGTTGGATATTTTGTACAGATGGGTTCATACCACATGTCAGTTATTTTTATATCTTCCTAGTCTCAGAATAAAGTTTCTGAGGTTAGTCCATAATGGTCAGTAGTTGTTTCATTCGTGTGTGTGTGTGTGTGTGTGTGTGTTACTGGGACTTGAACCCAGTGGCATTCTATCTCTGAGTTACACCCCCAGGCCTATTTTTTTCTTTTTTCTTTTGAAATAGGCTCTCACCAAGTTGAGGAGGTCCTCCCTAAGTAGCTGAGGCTGTCCATGAACCTGAAATCCTCCCGTCTCAGCCTCCCAAACACTGGAAGTACAAGTGTGCATCACCAAACCAGGCTTTCACTTTTTATTTCTAAGTCGTATTCTAATGTATATTGTACCACATACTGCCTGTTCATTCCCCAGTTAATGGATATTTGTGTTGTTTCTTCTTTGACCATTATGAGTAATACTTCTGTCAACATTCATGTGAAAGTCTTTGTGTAGATATATTTGATCATTTAGCCTAAAAATATACTTATACATGCTGGATATTATGGTAGTTTTATGTTTAAATTTTTAGAAACTATTATACCATTTTTCCAGTAGAAACAGCACTTCCACTCTCTCAGCAATGTTGGTAATATTTATTATCTTGTTTTTGTAATCATACATCACTTTGGAATACAAGACTTATACAAGCACATATCATCCAATAAGCCCTCATCCAATCCCCATCCCATTCCCTCCCCCTCCCTCGATCCCATGCTTAATTGGTAATTATCTTTGATATATTTGTTTATGCACCTCATGAGTTTTAAAGAGATTCCATCCTCCCCCCTCCCCTCCCCTCAGATAGGTCACCTTAATTGCTTCTTAATAGGGCCCTTTCTACTACTCGACCTCCTCCTGTTACCCCTTTCCTCCTAGCTCTTGCTAATTAGGGAAAGCATCTGCATTTTATTTTCTGTGCTATTTCTCTGTGCATGCCACCTTGCAAGTTCCGATCCCACTCTTGACGCCTCCAGTAGTGTCCTGGCCACCCAGAGGACTCTGATCCCGACCTCGCTGGCCCCAGCACCGGCCTTGCCTCATGGGAGGCCCCGATCCTGGCCTCACTGGCCCCTGCACCGAATTAACCCCTCGGCTGGCTCCTTTCCCAGCCTCAGAGGCCCCAGAACTGGCCTAGCCTCATGACAGGCTCTGATCCCGGCCTCTCTGACCCTGGCACCAGCCTAACCCCTTGGCAGACTCCTATCCTGGTCTCGTAAGTCCCAGTTCCATCCTTGCCTCACAGCAGTTTCCGATCCTCCGGCCTCGCTGGCCCCAGAACTGGCCTTACCCCTCAGCAGAGTCTGATCCCAGCCTCATAGGTCCCAGCACTGGTCTTGCCTCATGGTAGGCTCCGATCCCGACCTTGCTGGCCCCAACAATAGCCTAACCCCTTGGCTGGTGCCGATCCCTGCCTGTGAGGCCTCAGTAGCAGCCTTGCCTCACCACAGGCTCTGATCCCGGCCTCATTGGCCCTGGCACTGACCTCACCCCTCAGCAGGCTTTGATCCTGGCCTCGGAGGCCCCAGCACCGGCCATACCTCAAGGCAGGCTCCAATCCCAGCCTCCCTGGCCCTGGCACCAGCCTAACCCCTAGGCAGGCTCCTATCCAGGCTTTGGAGGCCCCAGCACTGGCCTTGTCTCACAGCAGGCTCCAATCCTGGCCTCGATGGCCCCGGCACTGGCCTCACCCCTCGGCAGGCTCTGATCCTGGCCTTGGAGGCCTCAGAACCTGCCTTGCCTCACAGCAGACTCTGATCCTGGCCTCGCTGCTGCCTCTGCTCCCAGCCTCAGAGGCCCCAGCACCAGCCTTGCCTCATGGCAGGCTCCAATCCCAGTCTTGCTGACCCCGGGACCGGCCTAATCCCTCGGCAGGCTCCGATCCCAGCCTCAGAGGCCTCAGTAGTGGCCTTGCTTCACAGCAGGCTCTGATTCTGGCCTTGCTGGCCACAGCACCTGCCCACCCCTCAGCAGGCTCTGATCCAAGCACCCTCTTCACCCAGCAGGTTGTCCCATGTTCCCAAGCGTGTGTGGTCATAGTATTCTGCCTCAGAGGTAATTTCTTCAAAAGTTCCAGGTGTATTACATCAGATCTCTGCCTTCCTTGAGTTCTTGCTGCTGCCAATGTGACTGCCTCCACCATTTCGAATCTTTCCCAAGCTCTTCCCACACTGCAAAATGCCCAGTGTTCCTAAGCATGTGCGACAGTAGCATTAGACCTTTGAGGTAATTTATTTACTATGTGGGAAAGATCAGGGTGGCTTGAAATGTCATCATGCTACTCAGAACAATGTACCACCTAAGACTTAAGAATTCTATGCTTCTGGAATTTTTCTTACAATACACAATAGGTCTTTCCTATTGTAAGGAAAGACTATCATTTACTGTGGGTAACTGAAACTGAAGAAAACCAAACTTCAGATAAGAAAGGGAATGTAATTTCAAAAGCTACTGATAATCCTCTGAAACACACCAAAAAAAGAAAAGGGCTTCAGAATTTTTTTATGAAGGTGACAAAATATTAACTAAAGCAGTGATAAAAGATATACTCAATTTGCTCTGCCACATCTTCTAAATAAGAACTCCAGACCAACAGCACCCATTAAAACCAGTTTAAAATATTAAATAAAATATTAGCATACATTACCTAGAATCATATTAGTCACAATTAAGGGTGCTTTAGCCCATAAGAGCACCTACTCTGCCCTCTTTCTGAATCTGATTGCTCTGGTACCAACATCTATATTTGACATTTAAGTACTATTAGTTAATATTTGATGTTTATACACTCACGAGCCTGGAGAATCTACTATGTACAAGTAACTGTTAGTTATTTTACATTATCCTTAGATGACAGTACAAAACTTCATGATCAATGGCTGAATTTCCAGGTCTTTTTTTTGCAGAGTCCCAGGACTGTGCTGTGCTATTTTTTCCTTTACATTATGCTTAATGGTTCACCTCAGATTCATTTTGTGTCTGTGAGAAAAGGTGGAAATTTCTTAGACTAGAAATTATTGTTAGATTCTGCAGTTTTAGACTAAGTACTTAGTTTCATGCATAACTGGTTTAATCAATTAGGGATATAGTGGTACTTTTGCATTGCATGCAATGTATACACTGGTAATTTTGCATTAAAAAACAAACTCAAACAATCTTATGTAAACATAATCAGTAAACATAACATTTTTCAAAATTGAGGAATAAACTTTTTAAAATGCTGATTCAATTAGTGGTCAAATCCAGAGCAGGATACACTAAACTCAGCCCATCTTGAGCAGAGAAATAAAACCTTTTTTTTCATTTCTGACCTTTTTTTTCTTATTCTTTTCAATCTGCTATATTTGTCTATCTCTTTTTCCATAGGGCTCTTATCCACCTGCTTCCTGGAATTTTCTTGAAATTCTGCTCTCATGTAAGACTTAAATAGGCTTTTAGGATAAGATGGACATTCAGATTCCTTTCTGAGGACAATAGAGAACATCGGATTATCTTACTAATGGAACCAAGTGCCTGCCCTGATTGGGAAGAAAATGCCACAGCACTGTTCATTTTCTGTGCCTATTGAAAGAAGAAATGAGATTAGAATAAGTGACATAGGAAGGACTAGAAATAAGGTAATTCTCCTTGGGTCTTGCCTGGATGAGCATAAAGAGGCCTAGGTAGATGTGAGGCAAGGTGTAGGGAAAGCACCTAATTAAAGGTAGGCTGCCAGGAGGGAGCAGAAGGGACACTGTGGTTTACAGCAGTGAAGTAGCAAGTCCAGACTTACAGGAATTCATACACCTGAGGTCTGGAACAGTCGAGCCAGCTTGAGGCCATCTATCACCATAGCAGTTATTGGCTGCAGGGGCTGTTTGAACCCTAGATTCCTGGAGAGAGTACAATACCAGAGTGAGTACATCACAGAGCTTCGGACCCTGAGATCCAGTAAGTAGATGTTCATAAAGCCAGGATCAAGAGGTTTGGTTCTCCCTGGGCACTTAGCTCTGTTGGCGAACAGGCATTCATTAGAGAGATAAGGCTCAAGTTTGAGAGATAGGTCTTAAGTATTAGCAAGAGCCTATCTGCGGCCTCCTAAAGCAAAACAGCAGGCCACCCACCATAGCAGTGAGGGCTCAGAGAAGGCACAGCTGCGGCCATCATCCTCCAAGGCTGGGACCAAGGAAGTATTTTTATCACAAATGGTTGTGTTGCCAAGGAAAGCAAAATGTACTGGGTGTAATAGACACTCATCCTTCTTCTTCCTAAATAAACACTTTTATTTTTAACTGATTTGGGTAATGTTTTTCTAGTATCTATAAAGAATAAGTATGTAAATTATAAATGGAATAATTTATTCTCCACATTTTTTCAAAAAATTGTTTAAAATGTCACATTTCTCTTTCACATGTTTCCACCATGAGGCATCCTCCAGGATATAATGCATCCAGGTAGGGCTTGAACCAGAACTGACACCATGTTGACTGGACGTTCAGATATGAAACCATAATCTAAATAATATCCTATTTTCTTAAAAACCTTTGCTGCCTTGGTTATTTTTTGTTGTAGCAGTGGAAAATAGGTATAGATGTCTATGTATAATATCTGTATCTTAGTTGTTTCTATCTTCATATTTTTCTACATACAATGCATGAAGGTATGCATTTATGACATTCTAAATAGTATGTGAATTCATATAAAATGTTCCAGTATGTCTGACTGTATAAGAGTTATATCCATAATCAGCTTTTTCTTTTATTTTGTGAAGAGTAAAAGACTTGGTTTCCTGCAAGCTTAAGCTATAAAAACAATTATTTTTATATTTTAAAAATGGAAGTAAATATTTTAATAATCTACCTAGCAAATTAACTCCTTAATAACAAAAGGATTTTGTTACATAATGAGACTGTATTTGTGCTATGAGTCAATAACAGGAGTGTGAATTATTTTATTACTACTCACTAGTTGAATGACCCTAAGAAAGTTAGAAATAACGAAGATATAGATATGATACATAGATACATATACTTAAATAATTTATATATACATAATAAAGACAATAAGATATGTGCACATGGTGGCTCATGAGTCCAATCCCAGTACTTGTGAGACTGAGCCATGAGGATTTCATATACAAGTCAAGCCTCACCTGTAAGAATACTGAGAGGGCCATCCCACTCCCCTTATAAAATTAGGAATATAAGAATATTGAGAGGGCCATCCCATTCCCCTTATAAAATTAAAATATTAGGTTATAGAAGTAAGTTAAAGTGTTTGGAACTTATTTTTCTGTTAAGAATGTTTACAAAGTGTCTGGAACTTGTTTTTCTGTTAAGAATGTTTCCAAAGTGTCTGAAACTTGTTTTTCTGTTAAGAATGTTTCCAAAGTGACTGTAACTTAACAGAAAAACAAGATGGCTGTGAAAAACAAGATGGCTGCACTTGTTTACTCTGTAAACCTATTGGCTGTATCCCAATGTGAATGCCCCTTTGGGACTATAAAAGTAATGTCTGTTTTGGGTTCGGGGTCAAGCTCCGACAACTTGCCTGCTTTCTAAGAGGCTGAACATTAACCCGGCCAAAAGGAAGCATTCCTCTGGTTGCTGCTGGACAATTCCTCTGAATGGCAGTTAGGCTTATGAAGGAGACTTGACCCTGGCCTGCCAGTAAGAGGTGCAGCACAATAAACTCTGCTTGTGATTTACAAAAAAAAAAAAAAAAAAAAAAAAAGATATGTGCACATATATGTATTATATATGTAGTGTTAATATATAGCTATTCTTTGAAGATGTGACTTATGAATACATAATATACTAATCTGTTTTCCACTGCTACAAAAGAGTAGCCAAGGCTGCAAAGGTTTTAAGAAAAAAGGATATTATTTATATGTGGTTCCATAGTCTGAACATCCAATCAGCATGGTGTCAGCTCTGGTTTGAGCCCTACCTGGATTCATTATATCCTGGAGGATGACCTCATGGTGGGAACATGTGTAAGAGTGAGAGAGCACATTGCCAGACAAAGAAACTGATTCAGAAGTCAGGCTCACTCCTTTATAACTACTGTCTAGTGAAAACTAATCAGAGTCTCAGTAGAACTAAGACAGTTTTTTCCAAGGATAGTGGCCTTCATGACATAAATAATTGTCATTAGCCCCCACCTCTTAAACATCCCACCACCTGAACTTTGAGGGAACAAACTCAAATATAACCAAACCATAGCACATGGTTAGCCCCAACTTCTTTGGCTGCCCCCAAATTGCCACTTTCACTTAGTGGCTCAGCAATACCAATGCCCTTCAGAAAGAGGGTGCTAAGAAAACCAGTTTACATGGGGAGTGACGTGGACTTGCTGTGTTAGTTGGCACAACCTTTTGGGACTAGAGTCTCAGCCTTTCCTTAATGTCCACAATAAAAATCTTAGTTCTAGCCTATCTTATGGTGATCTACCCAGTCACATTATTAAAGACATCTAGATTAACTGAGAAATATATGTGAGGTAGATAGGTGGATGGATATATAGATTGGGGGTAAGAGGAGAAGAGGAGACAGAGAGAGAGAGGGAGATGGAGAGAGAGACAGAGACAGAGACAGAGACAGGCAGAGAGAGAGAAAGACAAAAACAAAGGCATAAAAAAGGAATACATTTTCTACCAAGAAACATAGAAAAGTGTATGCCATTTGATAATTGATAGTAGAGACACATTTTTAGAGGAAATTGCAAGTGTTGCAATTTCCTAAGGCTGACAATTTGAGAAAGGTGTGGTGTGAGATTATATCCCCCCTAACAAGAATGAAGGCTGAGAAAGTGGCAACTTTGCTTTCAACACCACCTTATCTGACAAAGAATATTTGAATTACTATAATAGAAACAACTTGGAAAATATGAGACTGGTAAATTAAATTGTTGTCTTATATATGCCACTCAGGAGTTGAGCAACTGTACATCCATCTCAAGTAGTTATCACTCTATTATTCCTAGCTGTTGGCATGGATTATGTTGTAGTTTTATAGGTTACTTTTATCACTTTATTTTCACATTTATATATTTTCTCATTGTCATATTTGTTTTTCTTATAGCATTTGCCACACAATATGTACAGTTAAGCATATTTGTTGAATAAAATATATATAATTACTGAAGTGCATTACATAATGATAAAGAAGAAAGTCAGAAATAAAACAAGATTTTAAACACTTTATTTATATTTTTACAGAAATCTCATTCTTTTCCTAGACTTATTCTTGACCAGGAATCTGGGGCTGGTTTGTAGTAAAATCATTCTCTATTGTTCTTAATCCTATGACTTCACCCAATAAGAAAACAAAATAACTAAAACTAAGGAACTAAGGACAAAATTAAAACAATAACTTTTGGAGACATTTAGTTTGGGCTAGAATAAAGTAAACTCTTTCTTCAGTAGTCCTTCATGTAACTCAAAAATTTTAACATAATAAAAATTAAGCAAACTTAGAAAATCTCTGAAAAATGGAATTAAAATGATGGGCTGGCTGGGGACCATAGGACTTGAGGAAAAAAAGATGGTGATTTCCTCAGTTTAATTTTGCCTCCCATTTATCCAGGAAGGGCACTAAAGAAGACTACCAAAGTAAGCAGACAAAACTAAAAACAAAAAACCTGTTTCCTTCACCAAAGAACCAGGAATAAGGTGCCTATAGACTAACTTTTTTGATACTAGCAGCACAACTGAACCAATACCAATGGAAAAACTCTCCTTTCCATTCACCTGGTATCAGTGAGGACAAACCTGGAGCCAAGATTGTAATGTCGCACTTGGTAGCAGCAGGCAGTGTTTTGGTTACTCCACTGGAATTGTTTTGGTAGGTCCAATCATGGAGCTGAAATTTTACTCTATAAAGCAGAAATATGGCAGGATAAGGCAGTGAAAGGTAGTACTCTTAAATTTCCTCCTCCTTCTTATACTTCAGTGTTTGAAAAGCTCAAGGAGGCAACAAACTGCTTGTCCTCTAACCTTACTGGCAGCTGCAGGCAGAATGATGTTGGTTCTGTAAGATAGTGCCCCTTCCTAGGGAACTATCAGTGGTGATCAGCAGGGAGCCGAGCTTTCATAACCCCACCGAGAAGCAATGGGTGTGCTCTACTTTTTCAGGAATAGTGTCAATGAGGCATGGTGGAAGCTGAACATCCATCTTCACCCAAACTTGTGTGGTGGAGCTCAACAGGGTGATAACCTGCTACAAGAAAAAGAGACAAAAAGAATTTAGGCTATCACAACATATACCAGAAGCCCAGGATACAGTCTGAAACCACATATCATTTTTAAAACCAAGACAATCATATTTGAAGAAGAAAAAATAAACAATAGATGACAACACTGATATGACTCACATATTGGAATCATTTGTTCAGAATAAAATGTATTTCAATATACAATTATGAACTCTAGTAACAAGTGCTAAAATAGAAAATCTGGAAAAAGTAAAACATTTAAAAACTCTATAAATAAATCATGGGACTGAAAATGTAAAAATATTAAATAAGTTATCACTGAATTTTCTCAATAGTATATTGGAGATGACAGAAAAAGAATGAGCTTGGTGAGAGAGCAATAGAAAGTACTGAATCAGAACAAAAAAGGAAAAAAGCTATCAGGAATTCATAGGACTGTACAACTGTACAACCAAAAAAATAATATAATATCCATGTTAAAATATTCCAAAAGGAGAAGATAAAAAAGCTTGGAGTGAAAAATACTTGTCAAAAATAATGGCTGAACATTTTCCAAATTAGTTAAATGCATAAATCTACAGATTAAAGATATTAAGCAAAATCCAAGTAAAGTCAATGAAATTCACACTAAGAAATAATACAATCAATCTTCTGAAAACTGAATACAATGAAAAGTCTTGAATGCAGCTGAAAACACATTTTTCTACAAAGGAAAGGAATGATAGTTTGAATGACGGCAGATTTATCATACAAAGTTATGGAGTTAGAAGCAAATGCATATCATATTTCAAAAGCTAAAAGAAAAATAAAACAATACTAAACTGTATATCCATTATTAATATTCTTCAGAAATGAATAATACACTCTCATAAAATTGCACTGGGCGTGGTGGCTCACTCTTGTAATCCCCGGGCTTGGGAGGCGGAGGCAGAAGGATCATGCAGGTTCGAAGCCAGCCGCGTTGGCTTAAGAGACCCTGTTTCCAAATAAAAAATATAAAAAATAGGTCTGGGAGTGTAGCCCAGAGGTAGAAGGGCTTCCAGGGACCCCAGTACCACCAAAAAAAAAAAAAAAAAAAGAAAGAAAGAAAGAAAAGAAAAAAAAGAAAATTAAGAGAATTTGTTACTAACCAATCTACTTCCCAAAATAGTTAAAATAAGTTCTCCAAAGAGAAAAGAAAATAAAAAATATCTTTATCAAACATCATATTTTACTCATATGTAAGATAATATGCCAGTATATTTCACTGACATTTCTTTCAATGGAAGTTTACTTATTTATTCTTTGGTTTGCCTATCATATACCAGGCCCATAACTGTCAGTTTTTTCAAGGCTCTGTAGTAGGTTCAGGGAATTAATTCTACACATGATAGAATTGCTCTGCATACAGAGAGCTTGAAATTTGATGAAAGAAACTTATATGAGGCAAATATGTATTTATTTATAATGTTTAAAATCTTGAAAAAATGTATAGGTCCTATGATACTATATGTCAAAGAACCTTATATCATCTAGTGGTTTAGTAGGTAGGTCTTTCTGAGAAAGTGTGGCTTAAACTGATATGAGAAATGAAGGTGGTGATGAGGATGGGGATGATTGAAGCAAATAAAGTTGGAGAAAGAGCATCAAAGGCAAATGGACAACATGAATCAATCTCTAACGTAGGAAGGGAGCTGTTTGTCAAATTCTAATAACTAAAATCAGTCCAGTTGATTTTATTAAATGGTTATTTCATGTATAATGGGAAATTACATTTTTACAATATGAGAGCCTGAAATCCATGTGGCTATTATACATTTTGAACTATATGCAAAATAAGAAGTTACCTCAGTGTTTTAAATGAGAAAGTGTTACAATCAAAGTACTATTTTGTGGTAGTGCTTCCAAAAGCACCTTCTTTCCTTCAATAACTAACAAAATTGAATGGATTGGTAATTCTTATTCATGGTAATTCTCCCTGATAGTTGTTTGTGATAGGGGCAGGTATTGAGTATTGCCTCATTTTCTGGAGAGCAATTCAAATGATCACTATACTCTCAACACAATTCTATAAAATTTCTTTTATCAGGATTCTGACAAATGTTCTTAAGTAAAAGAATTAGTCAAAAAATTACACTAAAGTTGTGCCTAACACATATCTGCAAAAGAGTACATTAATTTGAGGCAGTAGCCACAGCTTCCTCAAACTCACCTAAGAAGTCCTAAGAAAGTAAGCATAAATGACATGTTACTGGGTTACAATTCAGTGTTTCCACCAGTCCTGCCCCCATTGCCACATGCTGAAAGTAGAAATTCACTTACTCTCTCAGCTGAAGTGATTTGCTCTATATCTTTATCAAAACTCAGATTCTTCTAATGAAAAGTTATCAAATAGTATATTAATGTATTTATCATGCCTAAAATTTACTTTTGATCCCATCTCCTCCTTTCTTATCTCTAACTAGCTCACGAACATTTAGGAAAACTAAGTTCTTAATTTTTTTCTTGGTGCATTGTAGTCATACATCTTAGGTATAAGATCGTAGTGGTATAATACATGCACACATCACTCATTTAGCCCTGGGTTTTATGAAGAGCTTTGACTGCAGCAGGTAGTTTCACATGGCAGAGGCACATTTGCAACTTTCACAGACTCCAGAAATGAAGTCCCAAAATCAATCTATGAGATAACAAACATGTGTCCCAAGTTTTCAAAGGAGACATATTTATCTCCAAGTCCTCCATAGGAAGGATAAGGTAGGCAGATCACTCAGGACAGCACACTAGTTACCTTTAAGCAGTATTATTAGTCACCTGTAACAGCTATGACTAGGGTATGACTAGGGTATAGCTCAATGATAGAATGTTACAGCATTTGCCTGGCATTGTTAGCTTTGGATTATTCCCCAGCACTGCAAAACAGAACATAAAAACAATCGCTAGATGTTGGCATCTACTTCCTTTATGAGTATTCTGCATTCTTGGTGTCTTAACCTCATTCTCACTGATTGTAAACTCTCTGCCTTCTCAGACTTCCTTGCAACCACATCATACATTCTGTCTCTCTCTCTCTCTTTTCCTTCCTCCCTCAAATATTACAATAGCTTCTAAATTACTACATCTTCTAAATTACTATATCAAAAAAAATTTTGTGTGGTACTGGGGGTGGAACCCATGGGCTTTCTACCTCTGGGCTATACTCCCAGACCTACTTTTATATTTTATTTGGAAACAGGGTCTCACTAAGTTGCTGAGAGCCTCACTAAGCAGCTGAGGCTGGCTTTAAACCTGTGAGATCCTCCTGTCTCAGCCTCCCAAGCGTTGGGATTACCATGCTCGCCTACATCACATTTTAATCTGACAGTTTTATAGACATATATATTCCTTAACATCTGACTTCTAGATTATATCAATGTGAGATCAACATTTACATACCAGGACAAAAATCTTAAGTATCAGAGAAAAATGCCAGAATATTTTCATTAGGAAATAAGCACAAAATAATGTTGACACATACACTTTGTGAAAAGTAATTTTTAAAGTTGAATTTATAGGTTTGTCTTAAAACTAACAAGGGGAGGTGTTTAAAAAATTCATAGACTTTTTTTTGCCGGGTGTGGTGGCACATGCTTGTAATCCCCATGCTTGGGAGGCAGAGACTAGAGGATAGCACAGGTTCGAAGCCAGCCTTGCTGGCTTAAGAGTCCCTGTTTCCAAATAAAAATATAAAATAGGTCTGAGAGTGTAGCCTGGAGGTAGAAGGTTTCCATCCCCAGTAACACACACACACACACACACACACACACACACACACACACACACACACACACACACAAAATCATGGACTTGTAAAATTGTAGTTGTTTTATCATTGTGATGGTTAATCTGGATTGCTAACTTGACTGGATTATGAAACACCTAAAATAGCATCTTGGAGTGTGCTGATGAGAAGACTGGCTCATGGAAGAGAAGATTGAAAGGGGAAATCTTACCCTATTAAATCTTACACTATTTCAATAGGGTGGAAGTGGGATGAAAAGGAGATAACGGCATGGAGACAAATGTGGTTCTTCCAGATTGTAGGTACATCCACTCTCACCTGGGATATCAGACTTTGAACTGATGCTTCTCCATAGAGTTCCGTGGCCTTTCCATATTATCCTAGAATGGTATCATCGGTCACTCCTATTCAGAGACTCTAGCTCTTGGAGCTCTCTACCATCCGCTTGTTCCTCGGGCTCAGTAAGTGAAAGCAGTGACTTCAAAATACAGCACTTCTGAGAGTAAGCTGACTTGATAAATCTGTTTTTAAAATAGATATAGCCTATAATTCTGTTACTCTAGAGAATCTTGCCTGATACAGTCAATACAAAATTTAAAAGTGCAATGGGCTAAATATTTCTATTTTTTTTTCCGAAATTCATATGTAGAAATCTCACTCACCAAGGGGGCTTACTGGAAGGTGGTGTCTTTGGGAAATAAGTAAGGCATGATGATGGAAACTTTCTTTTTCTTTCCTCCCTCCCTTCCTTCCTTCCTTCCTTCCTTCCTTCCTTCCTTCCTTCCTTCCTTCCTTCCTTCCTTCCTTCCTTCCTTCTTCCCTTCCCTCTTTCTTTCTTTCTTTCTTTCTTTCTTTCTTTCTTTCTTTCTTTCTTTCTTTCTTTCTTTCTTTCTTTCTTTCTTTCTTTCCTTCTTTCTTTCGGTTGTACTGGGGTTCCTGGAAGCCCTTCTACCTCTGGGCTACACTTCCAGACCTATTTTATACTTTTTAAAAAATTTTGGAAACAAGGTCTCTTAAGCCAAAGTAGCTGGCGTGATCTTCCTGTCTCTGCCTCCCAAGCCCGGTGATTACAAGCATGCACCACCAAGCCCGGCTTGATGGAAACTTTATGAATAGGCCTAGTTCCTTATAAAAAAGACTTCTTCATGAAAGACATACCTTACCTCTTCTGTCAGAATTGGATGAAAGAAAAAGCACTCTGAACTAGGAGACAAATTTTAAGTGAACTCTGAACTTTTTGGTACCTTTATCTCAGACTTCACAGCCCCCCAAACAGTAAAAATAAATTCATTTTTATTGATCATCCCAATTCATGAATTTTTAGAGCAGTCAGGATATACTAAGAAAGAAAGACACTTAAGCACATAATTGAAGAGAAAATTTTTCCAAAAAAATTGATATAAGATTATCTTACATATAAGATTATAATGAGGCAGACAACTTTCAGACAATGAGATTATATAAAATAGTATATATATATATATATATATATATATATATATATATATATATATATATATTGTACTGGGGATGGAACCCAGAGGTACTGCACCTCCAAGCTACATCCCCGGTCCTATTTGTTTGTTTGTTTGTTTGTTTGTTTTGGTGGTACTGGGGCTCCTGGAAGCCCTTCTGCCTCTAGGCTACACTCCCAGACCTATTTTTATATTTTTATTTGGAAACAGGGTCTCTTAAGCCAGCGTGGCTGGCTTCGAACCTGTGTGATCCTCCTGTCTTTGCCTCCCAAGTGTGGGGATTACAAGTATGTGACACCAGGACTGGCATGTTTTATTTTTTGAAGCAGGATCTTACTGATTTGCAAAGGGCCACACTAAGTAGCTGAGGCTGTCCATGAACTGAGATCCCCGGTCTTCATCTCCTGAATGCTGGGATTACAAGCGTAAGCCACAATGCCCGGCCTAAAATAGTTTTTGTTTTGTTTTGTTTTGTTTTTGGTGGTACTGGGGTTCCTGGAAGCCCTTCTACTTCCAGGCTACACTCCCAGGCCTATTTTTTATTTTTTTATTTTTGGAAACAGGGTCTCGTAAGCCAGGAGGCTGGCTTCGAACCTGCGTGATCCTCCTGTCTCCTCCTCCCAAGCGTGGGGATTATAGGAGTGCGCCACCATGCCAGGCCTAAAGTAGTATTTTTTTAAAATAGTGGTTCCATAATAATTTTCATAATTTTTAAAATTTAAATCAAGATAAAAGAAAAATAATTTAAGGTAAAAAGAAAATCAGATTCTAATGATATTAACAGTTCTTTATTAAGTGTGTTACTTATTTTTTATCTCAGAACATCTCTATGCAATAAACATAGTACCACCATTTCATAAATGAGCAAACTGAGCCACAAGGATTAACACTTTGATTAATAAGTTTGGAAATCAGTGGTGAAGCTATGATGAAAAGTTAAGTCGGCTTGTAATTTCTGTTCAGGGTTCCAGTTCACCATGGTGGTAGGTAGACTTCTGGCATAGCTAATATTCTTACTAATTTCAGATATGATTTAAAAACCTGCTAAACTGAGATGAAAACTCCTGTGAGGATTAACACTGTTGAAGACGATAGCTACATGCTCTGAATATAAATAGTATAGTATATTTTTAAAAACATACTGAGAGTATTGCTTTTGACTCTCTAAACAAGCTTGGCTATGAGTTTTTCCATTTTCTTTAAAAAGACCTCTATGCAGTTTGTGATACATGTAATCAATCTTTATGTTTCTTTCTTATAATTAAAGTAGTCCTTTATTCTCAAAATTCATTGTATATATGGAAAAGAACACTTTTGATTAAAATACAGTGAGCACTTTGACAATTTTTCAAATATTAGATGTAAGTAATGTGTCATTTTAATTATACAGGATTGCAAATTCTTAAACTTACAAATTCTTAAAATACAGTATCTTTATGGGTTTTGTCCTTCACATTTTAAAATTTAGTGTGAACTGGAAGTGGTAGCACATGTCTGTAATCCTAGTAATTGGGAGGCTGATAGAGGAGGATAGCAGGATTGAGACCTCTGCAATTTAATGAGGCCCGGTTTAAAAAAATAAGACTGGGGATACAACTCAGAAGTAGAATACCCCTGAGTTCTATCCCTAGCACCCCACCACACACACACACACACTAACTAGTATATGTTTAATGTGTTGCTATCATTATCATTATTACTGCTGAAATCCTTAGTTTAATATAGGATGCATTTATGATCACCTATCATAGCCAAGAGCAAAGGTAGGTCACTGAACAGAAACAAACAATATGGTCCCTGGTGTTGATAAAGTAATTGTTTAATTCTAGTACATTGTACTGAGTTACATTCCAGAAAGACTTTTTCTTTTTGAATTTCAGTAATCAATAATGGTAACCTAAACTACCCATGAGCAGCAGGTTCCAAACCTGAAATGAAATTTTGCAGAATAAAATGTGAATGAAATTTTACAGAATATATTTCTTTGCTCTATTACTTATGATTCTTGATGTTCACTGCCTACAGTCTAGTATTTTTTGATTTTTTACTTACATGTTTTATGTTTTCAAGCCACAGTCTAGTATCCTAAAATTCTACCTTGTGCTCCTTCTGCTATCTAAAATTTCTCTGATTATGTTTTATGATTAAAAAATGGCTGACTGCTTACAGTGTACCATCCTGCCGGGGTCCAGCCCTAGCATGAGTCGAGGTTTGTGTTTTGTTGAGAGGAGAGTCGAGGTAAAATGAGAGAAGATCAGTCACACGAGACCAGGTTCAAGCTTCTCCGCTTTATTCAGGATTTGTTACAATTTTTATATTTTCGTTTTTGGCAGAAAGCAAAGGCATAGCCATGCAAGCAGGAACTCCAAGGATAGGAAAAGTTATTTACAGACTTCAGGGCAGGGTGTCAGACATTTAAATAATCATAGAAAGTATGCTTTGTCTCACTTCACAAGGCCGACTTGAACTTAATCATATATATTGGCCCAAACTAAGGTCAGTTTGAGCTTAATCTTTGGCCCAAACTTTATCCTTGGGGAAAAAAATCTTTGCTGCCTGAGTCTCTCACAAGCCGCTGCCTATCAGTTTTAGTTATAATGCTATACATAAAATTTCCAATTATACATATTGATCCAAATAATCCTAAAATAATTTTTTGAAGAAGGAAATGCTAGACATACTTCATGGGGGGATCTACGCCTTTGAGGATCCCCTGATCGAGCTTTCTCAAGATCTGCATGAGATTCTGTAGCACCATCCCAAGTTCTTCAGGTCTCTTTGAATTATTCTCTGTTATTAAGAATATTTGTATTTCTGGCATCATGCCCATTAATTTATTATAATCTTATAATAACGATCTTAAATACAATACAAATGTGAATAAAAGTGTATCAAAAGAAATCTAACCATTACATATACCTTAAAGTGTTGCTAATAGAAATGCCATCAACTTTCATTTAGCTAAAAATTTTACTAAATAAAATTATTGCTTATCAAATTGTGCCTGTAGATGATTTGAAAATAAATTTGCCAAAATTGTAAGTGTAAATGCTACCATATTTTCTTTGTATTCTAGACACAAAGAATATAACACATTTTTCCTAGAGAGAGAAATTACACATGTCTGACAGGTGAAATTAACAACATCTATCCAATTCAACTTACTAAAGGTTTGTTGTATAGAGAATGCTCTATATAGAATCTGCACTAGATGCTGATATAGATGGATGAATAGGACAACATCCTTGTCTCCTTGGAGGGAATATCCTGGTGTAGGATCTCAGAGTAGACAACTATGATACTCATGTTCCATCTATGAATTTCCCACTAAATAGATCCACTTTAAAAGTACACTGTTTTTATTGTTCATTAAAACAAAAACTGGTTTCTCCTTTTAAATATTAGTATGAAATCCAAATATTTGATATATTTACAACAAGTATGCCTTCTATATCCTTGAGTTCTTTGATCCCCAATTCTTTGATCATATATTTGCAAAAATGAATAACTGAAGTCTACTATTTTAGAATTTATTTTTTGGTAGTACTGGGGTTCCTGGAAGCCCTTCTGCCACCGGAATACACTCCCAGACCTATTACATATATATATATATTTATATATATATTTATATATATATATTTATATATATATTTATATATATATATATTTTTTTTTTTTTTAAATTGGAAACAGGGTCTCTTAAGCCAGCGAGCTTGGCTCTGAACCAGCGCCATCCTCCTGTCTCCGCCTCCCAAGCCCGGGGATTATAAGTGTGCGCCACCACGCCCGGCATTACTTTAGAATTTTTAAACTCACTTTTTAAAGTTGTATCTTCTCTTTGAATATGAATTTGCAAGCCCTGTTGAGAATTTGGAAAATGAAAGAACTGGCTATTGAGTCCAGAGACCACTTAAGTTTTTCACAGAAAAACACACAGACAAAAGGTCTAACATGATTACAATTATCTCTTGAAATACTTTATTATTTCTGACTTATTTTAAAACAATTGACAGTATTAATACAAATATATATTTGAATCAGGTTTACAGTTTAACAATTTGTTAGGCAAAAGTCAGAACTGAATGAACCTAAATCCATAGCATTATAAATA
The DNA here is from genome assembly GCF_963383645.1 of Muscardinus avellanarius. Lineage (NCBI taxonomy): Eukaryota > Metazoa > Chordata > Mammalia > Rodentia > Gliridae > Muscardinus > Muscardinus avellanarius. The sequence goes on along the minus strand of NC_137789.1, from coordinate 60,511,961 downwards.
ATGACCAAAGTAATGGAACTCAGTGAAATACATATCCATAAGAAGATATTACATGTAATTCACTAAGTTTTTTACACCTGAGAAAATATGTTAATATAAATGATTGTTGTGTGAAAATTATAGCCAAACATATCTGCAGGTTTTAAGCTGTCTAGAGTAATTTTATGTTCTCAATGAATAATGTTTAACATTTGAACCAAAAACAGTTCGGCAGGAATAATTAAAGGCTTAAGTTAAATACATAGACAGTCATTTAAATTTAGATCTGCAATAACATTTACTATTATTCTCCAAGGCTTTGACTGCTTGACAGAAACAAAGTACTCTGGGATTAATTTCAAGAAATGGTGCCAACTGTGCCGCAATTTGCTGTAATTAAGACATGAAAGAACACTAAATATTCAGATTAAAAGAAGCATGATGGAGCATGATAGAGAGTCAAGGTGTGGCAAGAAGCCAAAAAAAAAAAAAAAAAAGTCCAGGAATACCATATTGATGGATATGAAAACAGCACCGGTGAAGTTTAGCAAGATTTGTTTTAAAGAATCACACTCGTTGATCATTTTAGTCTTTGATTATATTTCATGTCTTTCCTCACTCATATTTAAGGCTGAGATATCATGTGTTAGAAAGATATTAAAACTGAAAAAGGGAATGATAAACATAACATCCTCAAAAGCTAATTAGTTTAAGTGGTATGGAGAAGTCATTAGGATTGTATCATAATTATCTTTATGGTGGAAGGATTTCTCTGTGTTTCACATGAGTATAGTTTCCTTGCGAGCTAAATGAAAGAGCCCTATAGGTGTTAACTCAAAGAGATTAAATACACTTTTTGTATTCATTAAATTCTTTATATTTTAAGGAGAAAGAATTCATTATGATCCAACTAGTCCTTCTTTTTGCTTCTTAGGAACTATGGGAAATATTTTATTTTGCCTTTGAACCTTTATGTATTGATTAACACTATATTTAGGCTAATGGTGAATCTTATGTCCAACTGACTCTTTTTTTAAAGAGACCCTTTAAGGTTTTGATCTTAGAGGCGATGTAGATACCTGACCCAGTTGCTAATGAGGGTCTGTATAATCTCTAGTATCCTATAACTCAAAATAGCAGGATGCAATATAAAAAGTACATCATAAAAGGCACCATTGGAATGCTTTTTGTCTTCACAGGCAGTATGCAAAAGATATGTCTTTCTATGAAAGTCAGAAGCTGGACTCCTGCAGGCACATGGAGCCATCAAAGTGAGAGTGGGAAAGGTGAAGCTCCTGGCAGTGTGGTCCAGGGAGAAAGCACACGTCTAGTATGTACAGGGAGGGAAACATCTGGAAAGAGCACCCACTGTCCTCAGAGCAGGTCTGCAGCGGCCAGATGCAGAATGCCTGGCTGCCTAGTGCAGGGATTTGGAGAGGCAATAGTATACCTCAGACTGTGAGCTCAGCCAGAATGCGAATCTGTTCTAGCCTGACAAAAGAGAATTTCACATTAGGGATATATGATTAGAGGCTCAAAATAGGATATGTGGCTCTTTTCAGGCTTTGAGGTATGGCTGCAAAGAGTCAGCATCTTTGGGAGAACCATAAAAACAAAACTGTGCTGTTTCTACACACACAGATCTTTGCAGAAAATGTGTTTAATGTCTCTGGGATGCAGATCCTGTATGTTAGCTCTTTCCCTTACATTGCAGATCTTCATTTGAGAAAAATAAACTGCTGGTTGTATAGTATTGTTGAGCAGTTCAAATTAAAACACAAGTCTAGATTTTTATCATTTTAGTAAAAAATAAATAAATACTTATTTGAAGACACAGAAAAGTATTTCACATTCTAGTCTGTATAATTCACATAAGATAAAAATGAAAGATATATCAGTGTAAATAATCAGTATTGTCTATAAGCTGTGGTAGATATATATATATATACATACAACATTCATTCTGATCAATTGATATCTACTTGTTTGTTAAGGGTTTTATTTTCTTCCTCCCACATAAGTAAATAGTATGAAGCCATGAATATTATCATTATTATTACCTTTGAGTTGTTGTTTAACTAAACTTTGTAGTGTCATACTTTTATGAAATAAAAGATTAATGAAGTTATTTGGTGCTTAATAGACAGCCTTTGTCAACTCCTTAATTTTTCTTTCTTCTATTCACAACGTTGCCAGATACATGTTTCTGGATAAAACCCCCTAGAGGTCTCCTGCAAATTCTTTTTCAATACAACCAGATCATTGCAGATAATTGTATTACACAGTGTATCGATCCAAAATCGTTGTGCACCGGAAACATCTGAAAAAACATGATTATAGCTTTCTGTTTATTGTTCGTACATCATATAAGCAGGCTTTTGTGTGAATCACCTGTAAGAAAGGCAAGGTGGAAACATCAGAGAAATTACCTCTTTACAAGAATCTATTGATCACTTTAAATCAAAGAAGTATGTTTGACATAAGATTACCTGCCAGTTTGAACATTAGGTACACTATGTTATAGCCTGGGGCAGTTGTAAGTCTGACAAAGGGATTGTAAATAAAGCATGCAGCTGTGAGCGCCTCTGGCTTGGGATCAACTCAGGCTCAAGTCCAAGGCATAGGTAAACTTGAAATAATTTACCTCTTTTAACCAGCACATAATGAATTAGAGTGGACTCTTAGGAGAACCTGGACACATAAATCTCTTAGTCATTTAGAAATGGCAAGCTTCATAGAAAAGTCACCATCATGCATTGTTGATAAAAGGTATTTTTTGTGTATGTGCCACAAGTTGTCTCAAGTGATCTTGAAGTCAGTATATTGACATAAGGAGATTCTTCACTAAAGAAGCTTTCTAAAACATTCTTATATCCATAATAATTGCTATGCGATAGGTTGGAATTCTTTCAGAAATTTAAAAACCTCTCCGCTGAATGAGTGAAAATTCCTTTCAAAACTCATTTTAAAAGTTTTGATGTAGTTTTCTTTTTTGATAAGAAATATAGATCATAAAAAGATGAAAATGTGTAAAATGAAACAATGCACTTAAACTTTATGAGACTGCATTAATAGTGCTAAGACCACATATTACCACAATGATATATATTTTTTATTTGGTTGCATTTGCTTACTAGTCAAGAACAGGAAAGTGCCTTTACACATATTTTTAAGCCTGAAGGTTTTTTTTTTTTTAAGCAAACTTGTTGAGGGCTTTTTTATTGGACTTTTTTCTCCTTACACTTTAACATGTGTTGAAATTATTAAACATTTAACTCATTTGTTCAAGAGAGATTCTGATGCATTTGGAATTTAATAAAGATGAGCTCTGGGTGATGCATTCTTCCTTGTTAAATATTTAGCTGTTTGCGTTAGCTCTGTGGTTTCCTGAGGCACAGATTTAAACTGTTAATATATAGCAGGTTTAAACTATATGAAAATGGTAGATGCTCTAATTTCTGGGGCAAAACTGATCATTTTGAACATTTTCAGCAAAATAGTAAAACATATTTGTACATACTTATTGAAATATAAGATCTCTGTAGCTCAAAATCTATACATGAAGAATTGACCAGTTCTTCATGTATAGAAAAAAAATCAGATATTTTTTAGTTCTTGTTTTCAGTGAGACTTCATTTCACTTCAAAGATGAATGATAAATGCAGAATATTTATATGTAGCAGCTTCTTTATGAGGTGGCCTGTAAAAGATAGCTCTGAACAAGGACTGCAAAATCTTTTATCACAACTTTATTAAAGCTTAATATAAAAACTATTTTTGCATAAAGATAAGATGCTCTTTTTTAAAAAAATTGCCCTTCCTAATTTCTATTTCTCTTGATTTGGAAATCCTACAAGTATTTAATCTATTTCTACTCGCTTTAGACTACAAGACTAAAATTACTGATTTTCATAAAATATTTTCTCCAATGTAATGGATTATATATCTATTTGGACTTTAAAATACTCTAGAAATGGACTGTATAACATAAAGCATATCAATACATATCCAAACATTCACTTTAAAAAATATAATGCCTGATAATATTTACATTCAATGGTATATGGAAATATACTATTGAAGAAATAGATACAAAAAGAGATATACACTCTTATAAAGGAGAAATATTTGAACAAAATGTATAAATATATCTCTCCAGGAATACGATCAACAAAGAACAAAGGAAAAATGTCTTTGTCTTAAATCACTTATTTTTTGAGAGCTTGAAGCGTACTGCCTATGTCTGTGCTGGTCTAATGAAAGAGTGCCATCTATTGGATGACCTTGAAAAACTACTTTAATCTTATAAATACTATATGTGAAAATCAGTGGAGAACAATCATTTCGGCATAATTTATAATTATAGCATTCTTTGTCCATGTGAGTGTATCTACATCTGAAACCTCTGCTAAATAAAAACCAAGAATCCTATGTTTCAACATTATTCTTCTATATACACTATTGTAGCAATAGGAATCTAACAAACTCAGCAGATTGTTGTCTGATAAAGACATATAACTTTATATTGCAAATGTTTTATAAACTTGAGATTTTGACACGCATCTTGTATTTCCTCATACATACCTTTGTTAAATTGTGCTTTAAGTAAAAAAAAATTCTGAGCATTGACTGCATGTGCTCCTATTTTGACAACAAGGATCTATTTAAATCTTCCTCAAAGTTGCATTGTATTAAATTTAAACCAAAAAAAGCAAAAGGAAAACAAACACATTAGCTTGGTTTTTTAAAAGCAATGTTCTTGTTTTATCTTACAGCCCAAGAACTTGCCAGTCAAGATGAAAAACTTCTTCTAATGGAATCCAGCTTGAAAACTACTCAAGAGCAGCTAACTGAGCAAATAACAGAAACAGTTCGCCAAGAACAGAACAGTAGAAAACCCCAGGCAGAGCTGAAGACAGTGACAGGAAGGATTATTGCTTCTGAAGAAGAAAAAAATGATTACAAGTGAGTTGCTTTTTAGTATTTGAGAAAGTTTAACTTTTACATATTGAAATCAAGTCAATACTTTTGACTTTTCATTAGGTATTTAAGTCTCTTTCTTTCAAAGGGTTATGAGTATATGTGTTACTTAATGCAATATATTGCTATTTCCAAAATAGAAAAACTTTAAATGTGCAGTATTTCTTAACAGAAGTGGCACATGTTAAAATTTGTAGCAGCCCTATTCCTGATTCTAAGTAATGATGTGGCAGTCAACTTTCTTGTTAAATATCAAAAAATGTTCAAAGTGGATACAAGAGAAAGAATACACTGTGTTTCTGTAGCACCTATCTGCCAATGGCCTTCTCATCTTTCTCCTTTTGGAGTCCAAAGGTTACATATGGCTCTTGTTGCCTTTCTTTTTTTTGTTAGAGTAGCTGGTGTAAGTAAGACACTATTAAATCGAGAGACATTCAGAGTAGACATTTTGGTCAGACCGTTGAGGCATGTAAAGGAAGATGAACAAAAATAATAAAAAATCTATGCTAGTTTTGAAACTTCATGAAAATTCTTCTTACTGAAACATCTTTGAGAATTAATTTCTGTTTTGGTCATCCAAATATTTGTGTAATGACTAATACTCTGTTTTCAGATTTTATTGTTTTTAGAATAAATTTCAAAGAATTTTTGAGTGCTTCATAATTAAGTGTTCTGTCTTCTGTGCCGTTTCTTGACTTTCTTATTAAAAACAATAATGAAAGTATAGCCCACATGAATTCTCCCTTCTCTCTCTCTCTCTCTCTCTCTCTCTCTCTCTCTCTCTCTCTCTCTCTCTCTCTCTCCTCTCTCTTCCTTCTTCTTTCCCTTGCTTTCTTTTGGTATTTGACAAAAATTATACTTCACTCACTGAACTTTGGTTAAATTGAGTAAATGCAGTTCGATAAAGCACACATATCTAAACATTTTTCTTTTCTCCTGTTACTCATACCTTTGAGCACAGTCCTGAGGCCGAAACTAAAATGTGTGTTTGATATTAACTAATGTTTGGAAGTCAAATTCTAAACTCACATAACTTACTGCATATCTTGCATGACTTTTAAAATTTACATTTTTATAAATCCGACTAAAAATGTCAAAATGTAAATTTTAAACTTACAGTTAATGTCCAAAAGGAATTTAATTCTGATTTTCAAAGATTTAATATTATGAACTACTAGAGCAATTCAGTAATAGAAATTTACAATTTGCATGCACCTCAATACAATCTTAATTTTGAATAAGATGAATAGATTATTACTAATGTAACATGTGTGAATTTAGAAAACAAAAGAGCTATATTTAAAAAACAATAAAAAACAGAAATTGATATCAAGAACTAAAAACATACTGGGAAAAGTATTTCTCTGGGAAAGTATTCCTCTGGGAAAGGCTAAAGTAATAGGCTATTGTTACAAATTTTATAAAGCTTTAAAATAGCAAATTATATTAGGGAAATTATATGCTTATAATTAAAGCATAAGAACTACATAAAATGATTGCAAATATCAGTGCAAGGCTAATGGCATTGATATAAACCTAATATTATTTAAGCAGATATGACTTTAAAAGAAGATTTTCAGTATACCTACCAAAACATATAATTTTGACCTGAAAACTGCTATATAATGATCTGCTTCTAACTTTAAATTTTATAAGTAAAAAATCATTAATTCATCTAGTAAAAATATTGTGAATGATCAAACTTATGTTTTACATACATATTTTGTATTTATTTTATTTGCCTATCTAAATTGTAAAATTAAATGGAATTTTTTTCTCATGTAAAAGTTCTCAAGATACACCAATATCAACAAAAGTTTAAGGACAGTTAAAATTGTAACAATTCGTTTTAAGTCTACTTCTATCAGTTTAGAAAGTAATATCTTAAAACTCATAAATTATAAATATTATTATGTCTTATTATGAGAAATTGTTACTGGATTTTGAAGGGAGAAATTTTTAAGCTCAGACAGTATGGTTTCTTTAGAAAAACAAGTTTACTTTAAAAATAATTTAATACTATTGTGCTAGGATATAACCATGTAATAAATGAATGTGTCTACACATGGAATAATATGCTATCATTTAATATGAAGCAAAATAAAAAACCTTTTGGCCTAGTAAACAAAAATTTTGGTTTATTTCTTTTTTTCCAAACTCAATCAACAGGTGGCACAAATTGATCAAATTAGCCAATTAATTTGGTATTGGTCAGTGTCAGAAACTGTGGTGGTGGACACCAGTGAGTGGAAAGAAAACTCCACTGTCATGAGGAATTCAAGCATTGTGGTTAGTTCATTTAATCAAAGATCTCTGACTAGTTCATTTAATCAAAGATCTCTGACTTGGAAAATTCTGGAGTTGGAGTTTTACTAAATGGTGCAGGGCAAAATTAGAGAATAAGGTTATAGAAAAAAAAAACTTCAGTAGTTTTTGGAGTTTGACAATCACAGTAGAATTTTACTAGAGAGATCAGAACATCTCACTAGAATATAGCATTCTGAAACCTTTTATTTTAAATTAAAACCTTATTTCTGAAATTACGTTTAATATTTCTTTAAAACAGGAAAAGTGGAAAACCTGAAACGGCAATTTAAAAATGTGTTGGAATTAGTCACAAAAATTAACTAGAATTTATATTTTTAAGGACTATGCTAAAATTTAAAATATACATAAGGATTCATATCTTCTGAGTAGTGTTAAGTAGCTAAGATAATCATTTTGACAAGTAATTACCTTCAAATGTTTTTCTTTTGTTAACGGACTTTGGAATAATCTTTCAAAACTAGCTAGGTCTCCATACAAAATGTATTACTAGAGTAAGTCATTTTATGACTAAATGTAAAAAATATTAATAAAGAAGCACCCAAAACTGTGGTAATCTAAAGAAAGAATTTTAAAAAAATATATTGGAATGTAATCTGTAAGTTTCTGTTTCCATAAATTGAATTTTGGGGGAATGTATAGGCTTTAGATTTTATTTCTCCCCTCCCTTTTTTGAACTAAATGTAAGAGAACACACACCATCCACTCAGTATAAGCCTGTTACACTTGAAAGATTTGTTCTGAATGTCCAGTGGGAACCTGGAAATCGTAATAATTTGTAGTATCGATTGAGTGAAGCTATGCAGCTGGGGCCTCCGGTGAATAGACAGGAATAGACATTTTATTGATTAACTTTTACAGTCATATTTTCAAGACTCTGCTGCAACATAATTTTCACTTCCCAGCTTTGTGTTGCTGCATCATGAAACTTGGATTCTTCTCCCTTAACATTAACCCACTTGAGAAAAAAAGTATGGACTTGCCTTGCCAGGGTTGTGTTCTGCAGAGATGCATAACTTTCTGGAAAATGATTTCTCTCAAGCACTACTCTACCATAAATAGTAGAAAGAAACTATCTATCACAACTATTGGAAATATTATGGCAGATATTTGGTAATTAAACCTTTTCATATTCTTTTTATTCATTTTATTGTTTAGGAATCTTAATTTTCTTACCTTAAATTAGTGTATGTAACTATAAAAATGAATTATCTTGTAGAATAGTTTTTTTTTCATTTTGTGCTTTATATCTTATTTAATATGAGTAGCAGAAGAATTATTGTAATAATAATCTATTTTAGTCTGAAATGAAAGCTATTAAATACTAAATCATTATGACCAATATTTCAAAATATGGAAATGTGAATATATTACTACTAGACATCTGTGATATTTCAATGGTCCTATGAAGTGTTTTCTTCTTATTTAAGCAAAAAGTTCTTACATTTTGCACAGATGAACCAATTGCAAATATCTTGTGAATAATTATGTTTTTTATTGAAGTTCCTTACCACTTTGTCTTTTTGATCACTAGAGCAGACTACACATTTTATACTCTAGTTTACATGTGTAGAGGACAATTCTCTGTAATATAGAGCTGGTGACAGATATTAGATATTGGATTAGGTTTGAAAAGTAGTATATATTTTTTAAATATTGCATCATTTCTCTTTATTTCTACTCATATCTTTGCATCTTTTGTGTTTCTAATTTTGAAAAATCTAATGTTGAAATAAATTAATTCAAATATAAAATTCAGAAATTTTACATCATAGCACAAGACAGAAGATATGAAGTACAATTAAATAAACCAATGACTTAGCAACAAGTTTCAACAGCTAAGAAAAATAATTCATATTTCTTAAGGTTTATGTATATTCTAGTTAATTTTAGGAGTTTATTTTTGTTCAAGATGGTTGGTAATTAATGGTAATTTGGTTCTAAAAATTATAGCTTTGGAATGTACACAAAGCATTTGATTTTATTTCTTTTATTTCTTAATTAAAAGATGGAGTAAAATATAAAATAAGTCTTTCTTATTAATAAAAGTATAAAACATATTTTCTCCTTTGTTGAATATTAATTTTTCATGATACTTAATGAGTTTATTGTTTGTTTCCCCTTGATTTTTTTTAATAATACATCTTTTGAGAATTCACTTTGACTTTTCTTCTATGGAATATTAATTTATTCTATAAAAGGCAAATTAACTCTTCTCTGTGACATCTACATGTAGAGACAATGCTACTGAAGTTCCACAGCTATCACCACTAACATAGCACATTAACATGCTTTAAGATTTTTCTGTTTCTTGCACATAAGTAACTATGTTTTTTACATATTTAGGAGTTAATTCTTTCCTCTGCATTAAAATAATGAATGTAATAAGGTATAAGGAACACAGGTTATAATTATTATATCTGCTATAGCTCTATACGTGAAGGACTCATGCCTGAATAATCCAGTTTTAAGCTAATCAAAATACCAAACACAATTAAGACAGATCAAGTAATAAACATAAAATATAAAAACTCTGAATTGAGATTGATTTCAACGTAATCCTGTAGAGGAATCCCCACTTATTGATCAATTTTAAAGCCCATGCATAGCACTTAGAAAGATAAAGTAAGCAAGGTCAGATAATCAAAGCATTTAAATAGTAAAAACAGCAACTGCCACTGTAGACTGCTAAAATAAATCTATAATACAAATTGCTTTAGTAAAAAGTGGATGAGCAGCTGATCTTCCTATTGAACCCTGATACTGTTCAGTGACCACACTGGGAAAAGGATTGGGAGAAATGCCTTAAAGATCGATATTGAGTGAGATGTAGCAGGGATTCATTTTGAACATGAAGGCATTACAGGTGTGAGAGTACAGACATCTTCGGGAGATGTCACCAAGTGGAGACTGTTTACTGCAGTTAGAAACTGTCATCTATGCATGATACTGCCAAGTCACAGGTGCACTTAATTGTTCCAAGAAGTTGTTTGAATGGTTTTTACATAGCTCTAGCATAGAAAGTTAATTTTATACTAAAATAGTGACATAAGTATTTTTCAAAGTAGACTAATATCTCTCTATAAACATATTCTACACAAACCCATGTCACTAAAACACTTTAAAGCCATCAAGTAATTATGTGACGGCAGTTTCCCATCCCTGTGCAGAGGTATAAAAATTAATTACAGAACAGAGGATGGAGGAAGCACTCTTTGAAATTCTCTGGGAATGGAGTATCCTTGCTGTGCCTCCCACTTGAAACTTGATGGGATTTGGGAAATCCTAATTTTAATGAGAGTGACTGAATTCTACTGGCTCATGATATTTTTGGCTTTTGCAAACTCCAGTGGGAATCTTCAATATATAGATCCATGACCAGTGCAATTAGGTTTTATATGTTAAACTTCATTTCTTAGAAAATTTGAGTTCAACTTCTACTTAATGAGAAATTTTCATAGCTATACTGGAGTTTTGTGGGAAACAATATGATTTACTGTAAGTACATGCAGTTTTATTGTACTTTGCAACAATGTGATTCATCAGGCAAAATGAACAATGATGTTATTTAATTACTGCCTACTTTTTCTCAGGTTCCCATAGGTGTCATCCTTACGTCATTCCCTCTTTTCATAGCTTCTGAATTCATCCAGATGCTCATTACACAGATAATATTGTGTCTTGACAGTAGGATTTTCCAAAGATGTTTTGATGCTGGGCATTTCTGAAGAAATGTAGCCACAGTCCCCTAGTGATTTCAATGTTGTATTTTAGGTCTTCATAAAATGACTTGCTTTACTTAAAGAAACATTTCTAAATCAAATCCTTAATAAAATATCCTAAATACTGAGTTATTTTAATCTATTTTCTTCTAGACTAGAGAAGAAAAAATAAATATATTTAAGACAGGATTTCCATACCAAAAATATATATATAAAGAGCAGGCTTGAGGCTTAAAACTTGTATAACTTAAGCCTATTTTTCTTCATTCCCTTCATTCCATAATGAATAGTTATTTACAACTATTGTAGCCTCCATGTTTACTGTATGAGTTGCTGATAGCAGCAATTTTGATGGTAAAATTGTGGAACAATATTCATAGTTGTCAGAAAAAAGGTCATTCTATTTGCATTCATTAGAAACCTGGAGGACCATGCACTGTGTGTTTCCTTTGGGATGTTGCAGCTATTGATTTATATACAGCTGTAGGAAAAATTAATTAGGATTATATTTCACTTATTACTGCAGGCTGTGTAATAAGAAAGAAAAACACATTTTGTAAGAAAGTTGAACAGAAAATACCTAAATGGATTCATTGTTTCTTAAATCACAGCTACTTTATCATATAATTTTTCTTTTATAATATGGTTAAAGGCTTAGTGCATTTGTGGAAATTTAATTAGCACTTTGAAAAATTAGTGTTTTAGTACATATCCTATAATAATAATCATCATTTTAGTTAAGTAAAAAAGTCATTTTTCCCTTGTTAATTGAAACTTTCTTTTTTTTTTTTTTTTTTAGAGCTAAGTCAATGTGTATCTACATGTCCACTGTGAGTGTGTAGGTATTGGGAAGCCTTTTACAGAAAGAGTTAAAAAATAGAACAGAATCAGGTGAATTCTCAGAGTGGAGAAATAGGTCCCCAAAATAAGAGTTTTAGAAATGAAAGAACAAGAAAGGGACTCTCAGTTTTCAAATTTTTAGTCCTAGAAGATGATGTAATTAGGTTCTTCTGTGAATTCAACACTTCAGATGAACTGGAATAAATATGTTATATCGACAATATTCTCAATTAGTGTGATAGATTAGATTTCAGGTTGTTTTAAAATATATTTGGCTTTTTTTATACTATGAAAAGCATACATACTGAAGTGGAAAATAATTGAATGCAGTTCTCTATACTGTTTGTATGTGACACATGTTTGAGATTAATCAAATTATAGTCACTTCTAATTAACAGCAGAGAATAATTTCAAAATGGGGCAGAGCCAGATGACAAAGGATAGTTTGTGTGTGTTCAAGATACACTTTATGAATAGAAACACATGCCTATTGTGACATTTCTAACTTGAAGATTTTATTAACTTCCCTATTGTCTTTTAGATATGTAACATTTCAAGATACCCACTGCCTGGCCTATAGAGGGTACTTAAGTGTAGAATCAATGTTTAGGGGGGAAAAAAAACAAAGTGAAGGAAAAGTCTTTTTATGCTACTATAAAAATCTAAAACTGAAATATATAAAACCATTGGTAATATTGGAAGTTCTTAGATTTTGCAAAATGAGTTTATAAAAGGCTAACAGCTAAACCAAACAAACGTGTACAAATATAGTCTTATTTTTTCTCTACATTTTATACATTGACCATTGTCTTAAAGTTTAATGTGTAGAAGTATACATATGTTACTTGCCTTTAAAATAATGAGATATGACTGTAAGGATATATTCTTCAGTATCCCTGGTAGAATAGAACAGGTAGTTTTTTATCCTGAATAATGTGTGACTTTGCCTATCTAGAGTGACACATGATATTTTCTATCTTGACAGATTTCTTGGTGTATTAACAAAAATTACACAAGATAAGTATGCAAGAGTTATTGAATACTCTTGGTTTTTGTATTTAACCTTGCTCTTCCAGTTTGTTTTCAGGATAATACTATGTGCTAGACAAAAAATGAAGTAACTAGGAATTGTATAAAATCATGGCAGTCTAAGGCTAACATGTTTTAATTACATTCTTAAATAAAACAAAATTATCATATATGTATTTTTAGAAAAATGTTTTGATTGAGCTACATATTTGTCCCCAATTTATTGAAAGGTAATGGCTTAAAGTTAATAGTGTAAATCTCATCTTAGTATCCTATTAGTTGTGGGAACAGTCAAAACACAGTGTTAGGCTTTCTGACCTATTTCTGGTGAAAACCGTTGTTGTATGAAAAAGCAGTAGGCATGTCCTTAAAGACACCATATCTCTTTCTTCAACTCTGTACCTCAGCTTCCTGCCACCTTTTATCTGTTTGATATATACACTAGATAGAAACTGACCATTGCCCAGAAGTCTCTTGCGGAAATTTCTTATACTCAGCCAATCACCACTAAATAGAGGTAGAAGTTTTCTACTTCATCCAACCATAGCTGAAATAAAGGCATATTTCACTCCTGCCACCTTGGTGGCCTGATTCTTTTTCAGAATGACCTGATTCAACAAGAACCTCCCTCCGCTTGGTTGTTTGCATAACATAGTATAATAGCAAAGGCCCATTTCCCCACTAGATAGCTTTGTGTTCACTACTCTCTTCCTGAACCATTATAGACACTGACATCTTTTGTTAGAGGTTAGGGCAAGAATAGATAAAAAGAATAAACCTACTTTGGATGCTCCATTTTTCTCCTTTCTTCCAAGATACCATGAAGTGAGCAGTTTTCCTCTGCTACCTGTTTCTACCAAGCTATACTGCTTCACTACAAGCTCCAAAACCCCTGGGCCAAGTGACTATGGAACAAAACCTCTGAAACCATGATACATATAAACCCTTTCTCTTTTAAGTTGATTGCTCTTAGGCATTTGGTAACAGTGATAAAAATCTGAGTAGCACACTTGTGTGGCATATACAAGGCCCTAGGCTTTATCCACAGCCAGAAAGGAAAAATTGATACATAGGAAGCTAAAGAAAGAATCTTTAGAAAAAAATCTCAAGAAAGAATATACCAACAAATTCTTTAATATGCACAGTCCTTTGTAGTCCTTGTATCCTTATCTAAAAATTGTTCCCAATTATGTTTACTTTAATCACTTAAAATAAGTGCTAAAGGAAACAAGACATGTAAAACTATCAGTATGAACTTGCCCTTATTGGATACTCACTAAATTACCAGTGTTATCTTTGTCCTAATTTTGTTAATTCTCATTACAGCCTTCCTTTAAAAAAAAAAAAAAAGATTACCTAGCCAGGAGTGGTGGCGCACACTTGTAATCCCAGAATTCGGGAGGCTGAGACTGGAGGACTGCAGTTCATGGACAGTCGCAGCTACTTAGTGAGGCCCTTTGCAACACAGTGAGACCCTGTTTTAAAAATAAATAATAAAAAATAGGGCTGGGAGTGTAGCTCCTAGGTAGAATGCCCCTGGGCTTCAATCCCCAGTCCCACACACAAAAAAAATTACTTTATAGATTTAAATTAGATATTGACCTACCTACAAAATTTAGTTACTCTTGGTTATCGAGAGTTACAAAATATTTCTAGTATCCATGCTTGGATTTGATATTTAATACTACAAGACTTTTTCTTAAATGCATTTTGCATTTTTGGTTTCAAAAAACAGTAAGCTATGATCATTTACTTACTCATTTTTGAAGCTTCCAAACTCTCTTGTATAGAAGCAAGTCACTTGTGATGCTTTGGATCAAGAGCTTTATTTATGTTTTTTTATTTTTTTATTTTTTGTAGTACTGGGGATAGAACCCAAAAGCATTTTACCTCCAAGCTAAGCCCCCAGCCCTATTTTTAGTCTTTAGTTTGAAACAGGGTCTCACTGAGTTGCAAAGGGCCTCACTAAGTAGCTGAGGCTGTCCATGAACTACTATCCTCCTGTATCAGCCTCTCAAATGCTGAGATTACAAACATGTGCCATCACACCCAGCCTAAGATCTTATATAATAATAGTTTGACCTCTACTTACATTGAAAGGTTGGGAATCAGTTCTGGTGTTCTCAGGCTTCCTATCCAGATTGGGAGATAATCTTATATATTCAATTAAGTGCATGAATGGATTAGATTGGGAATGTTTCTAGAGTAATAAAAAAGATATATAAAGAAGAAACACAAAACAAAGTTTCTCCCAATGAAGAAGAGGTATGTGAGTAACTAAAAACATGGCTTCAATTAGATAGGTTGGTAAGCAACATGTCACAGAAACATTTACTTCTGATTGTGATAGGAAAGTCCAAGGCCTTTCTTTCTTCAGTCTTATTTTTCATTGTTTTTATCTTTTAAAATCTTAAAATAATTGGCTTCTAAGGTTATTTTTCTTAGTTCTCTTGAGGTGTGAGGTTAATTATCTTAGACTAGTCTGGGCCTACTCAATGCCTCAATACAAATCATGCATAATGCAGAAGCATGGCAGTCATCATTAGTTTGAATCTACCTGTGGTTAGGTGTTACATGAACAAAGTAAAGGGAAGTTAGCCAGATGGCGTGGCAGTACAGAAGACACTAACTCAATTTTGTGAATCAGAAAAATAGAGTCAGTGTAAATCATGATTAAGAATAGAATAATGTGAACGTGAAAATTAGATTAACTCTTCAAGGAGCAGAAGAAGTATGGTAAGGAGGATGCCCTGGGTAAGGAGGATGCCCTGGGTAGCTATGAGAGCCAACCTCAGAACTCTACCACTTGAGAATCATGTGTGTAAGTCAGACAATGAAATGAAGATAAAAGAAGACAGATTAGGCCAGGTGTGGTGGAGCACCCTTGTAATCCCAGCATTCAGGAGGCTGAGACAGGAGGATCCCAGTTCATGGACAGACTCAGCTGCTTAGTGAGGTCTTTTGCAACTCAGTGAGACCTTGTTTCAAAATAAAGACTAAAAAATAGGGCTGCAGATATAGCTTGGAGATAGAATTCCCCTGGGGTTTCAGCCCCAGTACCCCCCCCCAAAAAAAGAAACAAGACAAAGACAAAGATAAAGAAAGACTAAGACATATCACAAAGTAGTGTTAAGTTTAAAAGAAAAGGTACAATATGTCTGAAAATAAAAATGAAGCTTATTTTGACATATATTGTAATATTTTTACAGCCATGACTTAAAGTTTCCAGGGTTTTATTAAAAACATTGAAGCACACCTTTTCTAATCTTCAAAAAGCAAGTAAATTATAAAGCCCAAAGGGATGAACTTTTGAGCCAACTTTTCCAGAACTGAAAGAAGCTACATGCCATTTAAGTATTTCCACATTCTTAACAATGACTTCTCCTTTAACATGTTGATAAAAAGAGATTAAAACCCATGAAAGTCATAACCTACACGGTATAATTTCTCCACTAGGATACAAACTCATTGAGGGCAGGGACTTGGTTGTTTTATTTTATGCTTACAACCAGAGCTTAGATGAGTGTCAGGGACTTGGCAGGACACAGGGGAACAGTGAGCATTGCCTCAGCAGGTGCAGGCTCTATAGGTACTGTTTTACTCACGTAGTTTATAAACACTTATCCAAGGATTATGGTTAGGCTTTGATCATTGTTAGGCAAAGAGTTGGACCTATAGGAATTTGAAAATATCAAATTCATTTGAACCCAATTATCTTTGTCCAATAAAGTCTCATCATTTTATGAGTTTAATTTTTAAGTATACCCTAGTATATGCTGCCTTCACATATCCCCCTCAGTGAACCAGTTGTTCATCATTCTGCCCTGCACACAGCCTTCAACCTCCTGCCTTTCTCATTCTTTAAGAGTATTTTATCACAAAAAATGCTCATTTCCTTGATAAGTCCTCAGACTTTCCTTACATCTTTACTTAATACCCACTTTTATCTTTTCTTAATCTAAGTAGACGCACCTAAGTATCTATATTAGTGGGCGTGTGTGTGTGTGTGTGTGTGTGTGTGTGTGTGTGTGTGTGAGAGAGAGAGAGAGAGAGAGAGAGAGAGAGAGAGAGAGAGAGAGAGAGAGAGACTGAGGACCCAAACCAAGGGTATTTTACCATTGCATCACACCCCCAACCATTTTTATTTTTTATTTGAAACACATTCCCACTAAATTACCACTGGCTGGCCTCTACTTTTACATAAATGCCTTCTCTATTTTATTTCTTGCCTATAATTTACTTTCCTTTTTGTATTCTTGATGTCCACTGGCTCTTTATACACTATTCACCCTCCAATGCAAATCATCATTGCACAAGGACCAAGTCATTGTCTATTGTCTGGCGCAATCCGCAGCAGTTAGCCCTGTGGTGAGGCAAAATATCATGGTGGAAATACGTGGTGGAAGGAAACTTCTCACCTCATGGCAGCCAGGAAATAATGAAAAGGGAAGGGTGAAGGTCCCAAGAGGACCCCAGTGATCTACTGCTTGTAACTGGGCCTGATCTCTTAAAGGTTACAACCCCTTCCAATAGTGCCAAAGCCTGGGGAACAAGCCTTTAGCACATGTCCTCTGGGGAATATTCAGATCCAAATTAGAGCAGCAAGTTCTTTATCCTTGAGCTATATTCTTAGATCTACCTTCCTATGTGTTAGACTTTGAAATTTATAGAATTATTTGTTAAATTAACTACATCAATTTAAAGCTAGAGATGTGCAATGAAAAATAAGTTATAGTAGTGGAGAAAATGCAGTGATTTTTAAATAGTAGATTCCAGAGTCATAGAATTCATCTCAACTGCTGTGAATTATACCAGTAAGCAGATATTTATACAGTTATGATTTATAAATGTGAAAATGAAAAATAAACTATAAACCCAAATAGAATATTTTAGCATTTCTTTTAAAGGATATCTAAATAAGGCCTTTAGCAACAGACATACCAGTTCTGAGCAATGGACCAGAATGTGATACAATTGGAAGCATTTGGAACATAATGATATAGTAGTCACACTTTTTTGGTATATCAAAAAATATTGCACATATGAATACATCCTGCAATTTTAATCAAGAAATGAGTACAATTGTATAATGTGGTGAATATCAATTTTACCTTGGCATTAGAAATGGTTCTGTACATGTTTACTTGACATTTAACAGAACTAGAACTCTAAGATGCTTTGAGAAAAATTCTGAATGTTTAACCTCCTACAGTTTTTCTAGTTTTCTTAAGGAGTGAAATGATATCCATAAATATGTTTTCAAAATATAAAATGCCGACTGATGCATTTGTTTGCTAAATTCAAAAATTGTAGTTGACTGGAAATTTAACCTTACCTTTCCCAATAGAAATAAATGGTGACGAAAGCAAAAGAATAAAGTAAAAGTGGGAAAGGAAGCATGATAATTATAGGAGTGAAGCAAGCTGTGGAGGTCACTGCCTCCACGCACCTGGCATCTGTAAGTTAATATTTGGATTGAAACAGAGTGCTCTTGATAACTGATTAGCTGTGCTGGAATTTTACTTCGAGAAAAGATCTATAAGAACCTGGCTACTGAGATGGAAGAGACTGATGGCAAAGAGGAGCCTCATTCCTTTCCACAGTGCTACAAGGGCTTCTTGGTTTGCGGTTGCAGTTGGACATGACTTTTCTTGGAAAATGATTCAAACTCTCTTGGCAAAATGAAGAATAGAGACAAATATGAAAGGCCAAAATAGTTGTGTCATGCTGTCAACCATCATAATTTTGGAGAAAACGAGTAGTCAAGGCTGTGTTTCCTTGAAGCCCAAATAGAACCCTGCTGCCTTGTGACCTTACCAGGCTAGGTTAGTTGTTTTTAGGAAAACCCTTTTAATGTCAAGCTGTGCTCTTAAATAAGTATGTATTGTTTTTCTAGAGTTATTTTCTTCCTAACAAATTATCTAGGGTTTCTGAACTAATGTATTTTGTACGATCATGTTGTTGGAGTGAATGCATTAGTCCTAATCCCGGTGCCTTTCCTGCACCTCATCTGTAGGATGCTTGAGCTGAGTGAGACAGCCATGTTAGCCTTTTGTGACAAAGAGAAGATAGTTTCTGAGAATAATACTCTCTGCAGATACTTTTTATGGTTTCTCCTGAGGGATTACTCTTAAATTCAACAGTATACGCAGACAAGCCAACGTGCCACAAAACTATGCCTAATATTAAAGGAAACTTACATGAACATTTAAGAAATGGGAGTGGTGCATGCCTGTAATCATATTACTTTGGAGGCAGAGAGAGGAGGATTGCAATTTTAAGGTGAGTCTCAACAATTTAGAGAGACCCTCAGCAACTTAGTGAGAAACTGTTTCAAATAAAAAGTGAAATAAGGATGGGGTGTCTACCTCTGCAATAGAATGACCCTGGATTCAATATCTAGTACCACCCCCCAAAAAAGAAAAATAATGAATTGGAATAAAATGAAGAAAAGGAGGGAATACAACTTAAAAAATCAAATAAAAAAACGGTCTGACCAAAATACTAACTGGCATTTGAATTATAGTTTAGCCTCATCTATGCATTTGGTTTCATTTGTATTACTTACATAGTAAATATACGTATCAATTATGTATGCCAGATGCTCAACGTACTCTAAAGTTTTTAAGAAAAACAAAATAGAGATATTCTATGAGCTACTTCAGATTTAGTGGTGGATCTGGGACTGGAACATTGTCTTTCTGGCTTCTCTGTGAATTCTTTGAATTAGTTGTTCCATTAAACACAAATGTCTATAGATGAAGTTTAATTCCATTGCATGTGACTAAGTATGAGTATGATAGTTGAGATTCTGCAGATAAGCAGCAAGAAGGAAAAGTGCAAAACAATTCTCACCCTCAGGTCAGTATTTCAAATATGTTATTCTGTGCTTCAGGTTAAAGTAAATTTTTGCACATGCAAGAAATTCTGCTTAGGTAAAATGTAGTCTATTATTTTCCTTTTTATAATTAATAAGTGGCCTTGAGGAATAAAATTCGCTGAATAGTTTGATAACGCACTTGTTACTGTAGATACATTCAACCAAAGAAATATTTATGTTTTTTTCCATGAAAATCTCTTCAGCTATATCCTATCACAGAGCTAATTCTTTTTTTCACCTTTTAAATACCAGAGCATGTAAATTATCGAGTAATACTCAAAACTGAGCTTGGAGACGCTCAGGAAAAATGATGCTTTACACAAAAGAAACTCTTAGATGTCTAGGCTCAGATGTTCGTAGTCAGATTTGACTGCTTTAGATAAATGAACAGAGCACTCAGCTACGCACAGAGGAAGCAGACAAAAGATGAACGAAATGTTCTTTTGAATTGCAATACAGGGACTATTCTTAAGGGGGTTTTACTGTACCTACCCGTCAATGATATGTATTGCTACCTGTAGGTAAAATTCAATTTGATTTATGAAAAATATCTAAAACTAATACTCTGAATAATTTACTTGTTTTCATTTAGAATCATAAGATGAGCATTTACATCCTTGAATAGCACTTCATTACAGACTATGGGGGCAGATGGACTTGAGTTTGAATCCTTATAAATGACTTACAACTTGAACAAATTGCTTGGCTCTAAGACTCAGTATTTTCATCTATGATTTGGAGATAATATCTTCTTCACAGGGATGTTATGAGAGGGCAGACAACTTTATAGAAGGCATGCACTGTGCCTGACACAGTTGTGCACTCAATAATTGTAGACATTATCAAACGAGAAATTCATTGTTGTTGGATAAATGATGCTACAAATTGTCTAATATCAGCAACTCCATCATTAACCTCTGTACTTAGACTTGATGGATACAAGATTAAACAGATTTATATATTTAGAAGATATTGTTCTTGTTTGTGTCTTCATAAATGGATAATACAATAACATCTGGCAGCCTGCAAAGGAAGAATTTTTTTGATGAGATTCGACGGTACATGGGTCCTTGCCTGGCATAAGACTACAGGAAAACAAACCAGTGCTCTTTCGTCCATGCCTACTTAATTCATATCTGCAATATTATTAAGCCCTTTAGAGAAAAGTAAAAGACGGTTCCCTTAGAATTGTCTAGGAGTGTTCCTTTAAATCTGCAGTGTCTTTTCATTTTTTTTTATTTTGTAAACTATATTAGGTATAGTTTTAACATCACCCTCATAAGAAGAAAAGATTGATTAATTTACTGCTGACAAGAGACCACATTCTTTTTGTTTTTTCTCAGAGAATGCATCTGCTTCCTATTCGGAGTGTGGTTCTACTTACAATCTAATTGCCCTATCCCACACTGCTCTATTATTTTCTGAGTCTGAGTCCGCATTTTAGGCCAATCATCGAAGAGTACAGGAAGAGAAGACTTGGAAATTGAAGGCTACACATATACATACTAGTCTCATTATCTATACGTCAGTATAGCTGCTTCATGTTTTGTAAGCATGAAGTTGTATGGTTTGGGCTTGTCCTCACAATTTCCTGAGATAGGTTAGAATTATTGTCTCCATATGAAGTGTGATATTTGTTGTGTAATGATAAATTATATGGCTGAATTATTTATGTACTCTTTTTCAAGCTTACTTTGCTCCTTTCTTTGAGTCTTGAGCTATATCATCAGAATAGTTTGCCCAGATGTGTGAAAGGAGACTTTGAGGGGGGAAAAAGGCATTCAGTCTGTATTGTTTTAGTATTTTTAATGTTGAAACTATCATTGCAAATAGTAACTTAACGAGGATCTTAAAAATACTATAGGAAATGATGTACCACTTAAAGAAATATTACTTATGCAAAACCTAAAGCTTACATTTTGTCTTCTCTATGCTAAGGTAGTGAGTTGTGTTTCAATGTTATCTATTCCCTAGAATATGACCAGAGCAGGACTTATCTCAGATAAGATATGCATTCTATTATGAATGTAAGTGAGGATGCTTTAGAAGATTGGACTTTTGGAAGTAGCTCTATTTTTGTGATTGGTGCCTTTGGCTGAAGAGCCTTAGTTTCTGTTCTTTCTCTTTAAAAATAAAAACTTCAGCCGGGCGTGGTGGTGCACGCTTGTAATCCCCCGCTTGGGAGGCCGAGACAGGAGGATTGCGCTGGTTCGAAGCCAGCCACGCTGGCTTCAGAGACCTTGTTTTCAAATAAAATATAAAAATATGTCTGGGAGTGTAGCCTGGAGGTAGAAGAGCTTCCAGGAACCCCAGTACCACTTAAAAAAAAATTAATTAGGGACACACCAAACATTTGTCTACTTATAAAAAACTTAATGTTACTAAAAGAGATGGGCAGAATCATCAACCCAAGAATTATATATAGAGAAATCAGTTAATATTCCTCTTTTCAACTACTCTTCTAAATATCACTTACATCTACTATATTTCTGTCTTTTTTTTTTTTTTTTTTTTTTTTTTGCGAGTCTGGGGATAGAACCCAGAGGCATTTGACCTCTGAGCTACACCCCCTGCCCAAGTTTTTATTCTTTATTTTGAAACAGCATCTTGCTGAGTTGCAAAGGGCCTCACTAAGTAGCTGAGGCTGTCTGCGAACCATGATCCTCCAGTCTCAGCCTCCCAAATGGTGGGATTACAAGCGTGCGCTACCACACCGGGCTACATCTACTATATTTCTAAAATGATGTTAATGTATAAAATATAAACCCTGAATATTTATAATATAAATAACTAATGTGTCTTCAAAGAATGCTATTGGAAACTTTTATCTGTCATAATATAATTCTAATGCCAACATTTGCAAGTAAACAAAAGATTCAGAGGAGTGAGTTAACTTCACTAAAGTCATGTAGCTAATAAACTATAGATTAGAATTTTAAATTTAGGATTTCTAACTTTAAATCTAGCATTCGATCAATTATGTTTTATTTTAATTCCATTATGTTATATGATTTTATTGAATTTTGAAGAGAAATAAAAACTTATTCTTTATGAGTCTTAGTCTATTCTCTCAATGGCTAAAACTAATGATCTATTTAGTTTGTAAAGGTCCCTTCCCAAAAGCAGAGACCCTTCCTTCTTTGTATGTTCTGAGCATCTAATACAGTGTTATGCATAAAAAGAATTGTGGTAACTCTTGGCTTAGATGTATAGGACTATTCTTCAAACCAAAGATATGCCAAGCCTCAGATTGTTGCCCCTACAAGATATACCAAGTACGTCTTATTGTATTGAAATATTTCTTGTTTTTATTTCATTTTAATGTGTCTGAATATTTTCTAAATTATATCACCAGAAAATGCTTTTGAAAAATATACCAGACTTACTCTAGGAAATAGTGACATACCCATGAAATTTTTCGTATGAATAAATTTCATAATTCTTTCTTTACATATAGAAATCATATTATGATGACATTGAGGAAGGCTTGTAGCAGTATGATGAATAATAAAGAATGTTTATTCTTTGTACTATATTTCATGTACTGTAATATTCCATGTACTGGAGTCTATAAAATGGAAACATAGGAAGTTTAAACTCAAAATTAAGTTTTATAGAGAAAAGTGTAAGGGAAACAACTGACAAGTTGAAATAGTTAGATATAGAATTCCCTCTAAAGAGCTCATGTATTAAGCACAGGTTGCTATAGTAAAGTCATGAGAGTTGTAATCATCTGGGTAGAAACTTCCGGCCCTAGAATGTGGCCAAATAAAGTGGGTCTCTGGGGGTGTGGGCTTCAGGATTGTACATGTGTCCTTGAATTCTCTTGCTTGCTTTCTCTTGCTTATGCTCTACATGATGTGATGAACAGAGCCTGTGTGCTCTCTTTCTCTCTGCTTCCGGTCACCATGCCCTGGGATCCACAGTTCCCAAACTCACATGAACTTAACCTGAAATCCCCAGGGAAACCCTGAGAAAATAAATCTTTATTCCTTTAAGTTGTGTGGTCAGTTGTTTCGTAAATATCAGTGAGAATTCTAAGACACAAGGTAATCTTAAATTTTACCCAATAATACATGACATCTACCCCTCATAGTATTGCTTTCAAGAAATGCTAGTACATTACTGAGAAATTTTGAACACAAAGTCTAACATTTATCTGAAGATATCATAGATCCTGGTAATTATAAATGAATTTAGTTCATGCATGAGCTGCTAAATACAAGTGACTCCTTTCTTTATTTGAGTAACAATGAAAAAATGTTACTGATGGTATGTGAGGATATTAAACTTTTCCTAAAAATGTAGATGAATTAGATATATAATAATAGTTACTTAACATTTTCTTCTCATTGATAAAAACCATATAATTACAGTTGCATGTTTACTGAATATATTGTTGACATCATCAGATAAATTATAGAACCCTATTCAAATAAAGACCTCACATACATACATACATCAGCAACAGCAAGGCTCCCTAAAGTAGAATCTACAAATATTTATTGACTTTTGCTATATGCCAGGCACCATTAAGACCCTAGAGAAATGGGAAAGAAAACCAAATAGCTAAAAATAAAATTTATTTTCTCATACAGCTGACATCATTCTGAAAAGACAGACACAAAATAGTCTATTTCCATTTGTGATAAAATTTTTCAAAGAAAAGCCCTTTGTACAATAAGAGTATATATAAAATAAGCTTAAATTGTTACTCATGAATCTCCTTTAATTTAAAAAAAATCAATAACAGTTTGGTTTGAAAGTCCAAGAAATACCATGTTGTTCTGGGTGGTGGTGCACAACAGTATGAAAGGACATTTCTTTTTTGTTCAGAAGTTGGTTTGAGGTTATTATCTCACTTCCCTGACACATGTTTAGATGTTTGTTAAAAAAATAAATCACATAATATCACAGCTTGAAAATTATAAAACTGGCTTCCTGATTCTTCTCTTCTTTCAGTAGAAAAAGGTGAGTCTCAGCATGTCAGTTCTGCACAGATTTACAAGTGTAGGCCAAAGAATATTATAGTGAAAAACAAAAACAAAAAAATCAAAGAAAAGCTCATTTGAAAGCATGGTCTTATAGGTCATTTCATGTTTTGGACAAATGAGGTAGATAAAAAAAAATGAATGTATTAACCATATGAGTCAACATCAATCTATCAAGAAAAGTTATATATTTAGCTTTTACCTATATTTATTATACAATAGAAACATGATGACAATTTGAATGTGATAAATATGTAGAAAAATATCTTTTCAGTTTTTAACTTTCAAATAACAATCATTTTATGTTTTGAAACCTTTTTAAGCCAAATTATGCACAATAATATCATCACAAAAACAATCCTCTCAAATTGGATTCTCTGGAATCTTGTTTGGAAAGGAGAGTTCAGTGAGGTCCATGGGGCTGTCCTTGGGAGGTGATTAAAGCGGGTCTGCAGAGGGTGCTGGGGAGCTGTCCAGGTGAACTACAATTGGATGCTACAGAAGGATCACTTGATTTGAGAACTCTGGGGTTGTCTTAAATTGAACAAAAGACACCAAGCCTTTCTCTGTGTCATCTAGGCATAATCTTAAGCAATTGCTAGTGAGAAAACTCAACTGGGAGCTGTAAACTATTGTTAGATATTTCCAGTAACTAGAAAAGAGATGCTGGTTCCTGCATAGGAGACTTGATAGAATAGTATGGTATTTTTCCAACCACCTACAATTATAAAATATGCAATCTAATTTATAGGGCATCCTATCAATTAAAATTTAAATATATTACATGTATTTGAAACCAACTTTTATCTTAAAACTGATTTTTTTATCTACTTGTGTTTTTATCATAAAACTATTTAAAACCTCAACTATTGAACAACTTCAGCCATCACTGATAACACAATTCAAGAAAGCCACATTTAGTAAATATAAAGACACCAAATGGACAAAAATGATATCAAAATGGCTAAATTTTAATGTAGGAGGCAATTTTACACAGTGCCTGTGCTAATATTATTCCATTTGTTATGCAACCAGCATATAGAACTCATAATTTTTTTTCTAATAAAGACATTGAGGCTGAAAAAGATGAGGTAACCTAAAGAGATGACAGAAGATTTTTTAAGTCATGTTTTGATTTGATATCAAATCACTATGGGTAGAAATAATTCCACTGGCAATAATGTTGAGAAAAACGGTAGGAACAGATTCATCAGAACTTAAGCCTCTAGCTCATCAGTATCTTCTTTCAGTTCATTGAATTTAAGTACACTTTTTGTTCTTTTGAGAAGAGTTCTTGCTATGAAATCCAGACTGCCCTTGAACTCCTGAGCTCAAGCTCCTGCCTCAACCTAACATGTAGCTGGGATTGGGTTACATTCACTGCCACGCTCTAACTTGTAAATACATTTCTGATGAATGCGTGTTCTTCTAAAATTCACACAATCCAAGATTGTCAAAATTAAAATAATCTTAAATATCAAATAGAAAATACTCAAGCTCTATATTAAGATAAATTTGATTGACTTTTCAAACTCAGAAAATATAAATCCCTTAGCCTGATATGGTGGCCCACACCTGTAATCCTGGTACTTGGGAGGCTGAGACACGAGGATTGTGGGTTTGAGGCCAACCACAGAAATTCAGAAAGATCCTGTTTTTTTTTTTTTTTTTTAAAAGATGTACGACTAAAATGCACCAATAAAAAAGATTAAAAAAATAAAATAGGGCTGGGAGTGTAGCTCAAAGGTAGCATTTCCTTGGGTTCAACCCCAAGTAACACACACACACACACACACACACACACACACACACACTCAGCCCTAAACTCCAGAGGCAATTATGCCCCACTGATAGTAACTTGGCTATTATCATAGACTCTAGAAAGTCAGCAAATACTTTGAGTGTTTATGATGTAGCAATAACTTTTATAGGTAATGGGAATCAGTCATGAAATAGGACTGCCATTTTCTCATCTCATGAGGTTTATTCTTTGGTGAGGAAAAAGAGGAATAAAAATCTAATTGAAGCCAGGCATGGTAGAGCACACTTGTAATCCCCGTGCTTGGGAGGTGGAGACAGGAGGATTGCACAGGTTCGAAGCCAGCCTCTTTGGCTTAAGAGACCCCGTTTCCAAATAAAAATATAAAATAGTTCTGAGAGTGTATCCTGGAGGTAGAAGGGTTCCCAGGAACCCCAGTACCACAAAAAAAAAAACCTAGTTGATATGATTTTTAGAAAAATGCAGAAAGAGTTTTGATTAAAAAAAAAAACGAATATAGTAGGCTGTGGAAGTACTTTATTTTTTCCTCTGAAATTAAATAGCTCAATTTTATGCAAGTGATGAGAAAAGGTTAGTCATTCAAAAACTCAGAGGAAGCATATTTCAGTCAGAGGAAACTAGTACAGGTTCCTGAGATGGGGATGAAGTATGTGTTCAGGAATAAAGGGTAGTGCCATTGATGTCAATCAGAAAGTGAATAAAGGTCAAACCAAGGAGTCTTGTGTATCATGATAAGAAGTCTGCTGCTTTTTCTAGTTCCAATGAGAAACCATTGGATTTAGGCAGGGGAGCGAGCTAATTTGATGAGTCCTTTTAAAATATTACCTACACTCCTTCCTGGCACTGTTCTAAGGAAGTGAAAGCTTCTTTGTTGTACTGACTATGTAAAATCTAAGAGTTTTATATTTGTTTTGTTTTGTCAGTGGCATATTTAGCTTTATTTTTCTGATGAATTGATCAAATTCATACAAAGCAAAATAAAAGTAACCATGTAAACACTTAAACTTACTAGTTCTGACATACCTCAGATGAGAATGTCAGAGCCATAGAGTTTAGATTATTATCGCTGTCATTATCAACATACCCCATGGAAGTTATTAATGATTTTCACATAGCCTATATTTTATGTATATGGAATATAATGGAAATTTTTATGTTTATTTAATGTCAATATATAATCAAGAAAAACAGTTTGGTAAAACATGTTAACTTCTAAATTCCACAACATATATAATTGACCAATTGCAGTATATCGTGCAAGTGGTGAGATATGTAGTACTAAAACTATTGGTTATTTGTCATTATTTACTCTTCCAGTATTCATCTACAACTTGTATAACACAAGATAGTTCTATATTAATAGATCTGTGTTTTTAAAAATATCCATCTGTGCACTTTAAATAAGTCTGATGAATGTAAAATGCATCTCTTCATTTATACAGCACATAGTACTTGGAAAACAGTAGGTATTCAATTACTATTTGTTGAATCATGGCCAAATATAATTATAATGAATATTTATATTTTATCAATGAGTCTCAAGATAATCTACCATTTATTAGATACTTATTGTATGCAAGCTTTGAATCTAACTTGGAGTGATTGTATATATGAAAGCAACTTCATAGTAAAAAAAAAATGTTGCAACTATTCAGTTTTTAACTTTATAACTCAGAATTTGCCTCTTAGAAAATTCTTCTTTTGGGAAATTTACAGTGCAATTTGGTCATAACATTGATTTTTTAGTCAGTACTTCCCTAATCATAGTTCAATGAGATTATTTCTCAGTTCAACACTTTCCCACTATGATACTTATTGTTTGTTTCTTGTTCATTTTCATTAGATTTGGTTCAATATTTTCTCCTGAAACCAATTTCATTTAAGTCAAAAATCTTTTTTTTCCTAGCATAAAATACCCCACTATTTACTACACCTTTTGATCAAAGTATGATAAACCAATATAAGTGATAAATTTATAGAATTCTAATTAAAATATGCATTGGCATGGCAGTTATTTTACTTAAACAAACTAGCATATTTATTTGCAATATTTTTGAAATATTGAAAAGAACATAAGAGTTTTTTTATGTCTATCTTAGAAGCCTCTTTTGAGAGTCATATTGGTAAGAGCCTTTTTGGAAGTTAAATTCAAAAATTAAAATCACACCATACACTCTGTAGGGAAAGAGAAGTCACTCTTTTAGGTTAAGATTTAGCAAACTTTCTTTGTAAAGAGTCAAACAGTAAATATTTTATCCTTTGTAATTCAAAAAGCAAAATCAAGAATATTATGGAAACACTTGTATAATTAAACGAAACGTCAATATTCATAAGATTTTTCTTAATGAAATTATAAATACAATAATGATGATAATAATAATAACTAATATAATAATAATTGGGTATAATTTTTTGGCAATATAGGTCAACTAATGAGAATGGAGTAGCTAATTAAAGAGACAATAGTTTTATTAATTGAAATTCAAAGTTAGTATTCCTTATAATCAACTCAATTACAAATATCCACCTGGAAAACCATCCTAGACTGAGAATTATATAGAATTAGATGGAGGCAGAAATGGCCTAAGTTGTGGACTGCCATCTTCTAGTAAGATTAAGAGCAAATTTAAGATGCCCAAACAAGTCTGACTAGTATGATTTTGCTTGTAGTGATTTGTTTGAATGTGCCTTTATTTTGCCCTAATTTTTGACATGTATTTTCACCAGGCATATAATGCTACAGCATATACTGGTTTCAGTGCTTTAAATACATTTTCTTTTTAGCTGAAAACTATGCTTTAGGTGCAAAATCAGATAATAGTTGTATTATCATTCAATTTTCTTTGATAATTTCTTTTTTTGTCTTTGTGTCTTAATAATTTGGCCATGGTGCATGTGATGTTATTTATATTTTTTCTGAGTGTCCAGCTTTCTTCAGTTTTCAAGAATAATTGGTTAAATTTCCAAATACAGATTCTGCCTCATTCTCTCTATTCTCTTTTTCTTGTACTTCATTTGTGGTAGATCAATTAAATCTTTTTATAGGTCTCATTTTTCTTTCCTATTTTTCATTTTGTTCTACCTATTTTTTCATTAAGTATTTTATATTGAACCATCTTCAACTTAAACAGTCTAATAATCTTTGTCTTTATTATTGTTAAACTAATAAATTGACTTCTCAATTCTGTTACTTGGTTTTTAGTTCTAGAATTTTCCATTTATTCATTTTACAGATTGTATTTGTCTGATGAAATATCCATTTTATTAATATTTTCTTATTGCTTTTATGTTATGAATATATGAATCATTATATTCATTTTGTGAATATAATCATTTGAATATAATCATAATACCTTTATCTCTTGCTTTCTTCTGACTTTATAGTCAGTTCATCTCATTTCTTGTCAGTTTTGTTAAGTAAGACTTGTAGTTGACTTATAGTTTTCATGAATGCAACATATTTTGTTTCGTTATATTATTGCCACTTCTACTAACCTGAAGACTGCACCATTAATTACCACATCTGTCCTGAATAGGCAATCCAGTTATCTTCTATTGATACCTCATCCTTCCAAGCATAATTTCCAATTATTTCCATGCAGAAATCAATAAATCAATTAAACAGACAAACAAAAAAGTATTTCTTTCCTATGCCATTCTATCCCAGACACATTGTTGTCTAATGTTCTCATGACTACTGAATCTAAACTTCTGACCATCACTATCTGGCAGAGCTATCTATCTATGATGATAGAATTATTACACATATCTGGTGTTTAATACCGTGGCCATATTATTATATATATTCTCCATGTGTGACTGCTGAAACGTTGAAAATGTGGTATTATGAAGAAAGACGTGAATGTTTAATTTTATTAATTTTAAGTTATACAATTTAACTAAATATATTGAGCAGGAAGCACTATATTTGATAGTGTATCACTGCAACTTATATCTTATGTTCTTATAAGATGTTATGCTATCAAAGTTAAAACCTGTCTAAAAATTAACTCTCTCCTCATATTAAATAGGCTATTTTTCTGAATTTCCCATTTTAGTTAATGGCATCACCATTCACTGGAGCAGAATGTTCAGATGCTATGTGATGTATTAGGATTCATTCTGAAATGAAAGGGGCATGACCTTTGAATCAAACACACCTGGCTTCAAACAGGGCATCTCCATTTCTTCGCCATTTGGCCCTGGGCAAATTAAATAACCTGCAAGAGTCTCATTTTTTTTTTCATTTGTAAAATAGAAATAAGTATGTGTATCACAGAAGGCTATTATCAGGATTAAATGGCATAGCATATGTAAAACACCTGGCATTGTTCTGGGCATATAAAGCATACATATTTCATAAATATACATTACTTCTTTTCTTTACTTCCCATTTCAAATAGATGAACAGATCTTATTTATCTACAGCTAGAATATTTTATGACTTTTTCTTTTCTATTCCCATTAAATAATTTCTTATTAATTTTCTCGTCAATTTTTAGTAGAACAGCTTTGTTATCAATACCTTTTCTCAGTTCTCTTTAAGTAATCACTCTTTCTCAAACTCATCCTCCAAATTCCCACACAATACCCTTTCATAGGTTTGGTCCTGGCACTTATCATTGTTTAATGCTTCTACTACACATGATGTAATTATTTGTGGCATGATTTTCTCCTCTATGTGAGTGATATCACACATTATTTCATGGTGCAACTATTATATACCTTTCAAATGTGCATCTTTGAGGTCCACTATTATGTTTTTAGGTAAATATAAATGTCATTTATTTATTTTCATAATTTTGGCACATTTTAAATATACACAATTATACATATATATATCTAAAAAATCTAAAATGCTCCAGAATAAAAATACTTTAGGGTACTAACATGTTACTAAAAGTTAAAAAGTCTACATTTATGTGATGACTTTTAGTAAGAATGTAAGCACATAAAAATATTATATAAAATTACCTTCAAGTAACCTGTATGATATATACATGTGCACACACACATACACACACACACACACACACACGTATATATTTCATACACATATATATTTACACAAATGAACTCTTTGTTCATAGTGGGGTCCCATTGCTGAGGTAGCAAGTCATTTTATACAAATATTTTAAAATTTCTAAATCCAAAAACACATCTGGTCTCAAATATCTCAGATATGAAATATTCACCCTGTGCATGTATCTTTATAACTACCAGGCAGAATAAAGTAAAGAATTGTTACAGTATTTTAGAAAGCCCCTACTGCCTCTCCTCAGGAAGTTCTGCATTCTGTGAGTATAGATTTGTGTTTTTGACTATTATGTGTACTAACTCATCTTTTAGGTTTAGACTCTTTTTCTAAATATTATGACTATAAGATTAATCTAAATTCTGCATAGAAGGAGGACTATAGACCTCTTCCACCTCTCATTGCACTTGAGTATCACAAAATGAGATACTTGAATTATTAGAATACTCAAAAGCAGTGGGAGAGTGGCATATAATTCACATATACCATTATTTATCTATTATACATTTGATAACATGTGAATTATTTTAGCTTGTACAATTAAGAGTACAGATGCTCTCGAATAACATGACTATTCACTTCTGTTGAAATTTTACATGAGCAAAAATTTTAAATCATAGGATCAGTACATATTTAATAATAGCATATACTATTTTTCAGAGTGAATTACTGTTATACTTTAGTATAACAATACTAAAGTGTGCTAAATGATTGCCATTCTAGTTGGAGTTAGGTGAAATCTCAGGGTAGTTTTGATTTGCATCTCTTTGATTTCTAATGATGTTGAACATTTATTTCATATGTTTATTGGCCGTTTGAATTTCTTCTTTTGTGAAATGTCTATTTAGTTCACTTGCCAGTTTTTTGATTGGGTTATTTGTTTTCTTAGTGCTGAGACTCTTGAGTTCTCTATATATTCTGGATATTAGTCCTCTATCAGAGGGGTAGGTGGCAAAAATTTTCTCCCATTCTTTTGGCTGTTGATTGAGCTTCTTGACAGTTTTCTTTGGTGTACAGAAGCTCTTCAGTTTAATGCAATCCCATATATTGATTCGCTTCTTAGTTTCTTGTGCCTTTGGGGTCATACCCAGAGATTTTACCTAACTCCAACTAGAATGGAAACCATTCAAAACACAAACAACAACAAATGCTGGTGAGGATGTGGAGAAATGGGAACACTACATTGTTGGTGTGATTACAAATTAGTGCAACCACTTTGGAAAACTGTATGGAGGATCCTCAGAAGAATGGGAATGAACTTACAATATGATCCAGCAATACTACTTCTGGGTATCTACCCAAAAGAATGGAAAACAAACCAATGCATGCATATTTATGTACATAGCTGCACAATTCACAATTGCCAAACTGTGGAATGAGCCAAGATGTCTATCAACAGATGAATGGATGACAAAACTATGGGATATGTACACTATAGACTTTTTTTTCTTTTTTTTTCTGTGGGTCTGGAACCCAGGGACATTCAACCTTCTAGCTACATCCCCTGCCCTATTTTTTATTCTTTTTTTGAAACAGGGTCTCACTAAGTTATGGAGGCCTCACTAAATAGCTGAGGCTGTCAGTGAACTGCGATCTTCCGGTCTCAGCCTCCCTAATGCTGGGATTACAAGCATGTGCCGCCAAGCCTGGTAACAGTGGACTTTTTTATTCAGCCATAGAAAAATCATAGTTACATCATTTACAGGGAAATGAATGAAACTGGAGAACATTATGCTAGGTGAGATAAGTCGGTCACAGAAAGTAAGAAATTGGATGCTCTCCCTAATATGTGGAAGCCAGGGAGAAAATGAGTCATAAGAAGACCTCGAGAAAAAGACATAGATACTATTGGCTGGGCGTGGTGGCTCACGCTTGTAATCCCCACACTTGGGAGGTGGAGACAGGAGGATTGCGCAGGTTCAAAGCCAGCCACGCTGGCTTAAGAGATCCTGTTTCCAAATAAAAATATAAGAAAATAGGTCTGGGAGTGTAGCCCAGAGAAGGGTTTCCAGGAACCCCAGTACCACGAAGAAAGAAAGAAAGAAAGAAAGAAAGAAAGAAAGAAAGAAAGAAAGAAAGAAAGAAAGAAAGAGAAAGAAAGAAGGAAAAGAAAATGAAGGAGATACTATAGATGAGAAAATAAGGTGACCTAACTGAGGGTATGGGAGGGGGGAAGAGTAAAATTCTCTAATGCACATAATGTACATTAACAAATACATAAAAAGCAATTGCAAAAACAAACATGAAAAGGAGGAATGATGAGGAGAGATGGGGCGGGAATTGGTTAAGGGCTAATTGGGTGATGTGTGCATGTATGCTTCCACAATCTTGTACTCTATTAAGATATATGGCTACAATGCACCAATAAAATATTTAAAAATAAAAAAATGAAGTGAGCTAAAGACTTAGTCACCAGCCTATGGCACTACTGGGAGGTGGTGAAAACTTGAGAAGCCTATTGGAGGAAGTAGGTCATTGGGGGTGTACATTGAAGCAATATTTTCTCCCAGCCCCCATTCCTCTTCCTTTACTTCCCATACACCAAAAGGTAAACATCTCTTCTCCACCAGGAGCTTCCTGCCATATGTTCTGCTTTGCCAAAGGATCAAAGCCACAGAGAGAAACCATAAACTGAAATCTCTGATACTGTGAGCCAAAATAAATATTCCCTATTTCTAATTGATCTTCTCAGATATTTTATCACACTGATGAAAAGATGACCAGCACAGTCTTCAAACTGTATACTTACCAGAAAGTATGTTATAGTTGCTTTATATCTTTGATAATATTTGGTGTTTTGGTTTCTATTCTACTAGATTTGTGGTGACATCACATTGTTTTTGTGCTATTTTACTGATAAATGTTTTAGAGTATCTTTTCATATGATTAATAGCATTTGGATATCCTTTTTGTAAAGTGCCTTTTCAATATTTTATTAGTTTTCTTTGTCTATTTTATAACACTTTTCTCATAGCTCAAAACAAATTATTTGTTCAGTATATATTTTTCAAATATATTTGCTGGCTCTGTGACTTTTCTCTCCACTTAATGTATATTTGATGGAAATAAGTTCTAAATTTTCATAAGGTATAGTTTTTAGATATTTTGGTTTTATTAGTGATATTATAATACATTGTTTGATACAGTAAGTTCACTAAATACTCTCCTATTTTTTGAGTTTTATTGCCTTACATATTGCATATATTTTATAATATGATCTATCAATAATTAATTT
Source organism: Muscardinus avellanarius (assembly GCF_963383645.1). NCBI lineage: Eukaryota > Metazoa > Chordata > Mammalia > Rodentia > Gliridae > Muscardinus > Muscardinus avellanarius. The sequence goes on along the minus strand of NC_137789.1, from coordinate 60,477,165 downwards.
GTATGTATGCTATAGAATAGGGTCATGGTTCACTTTGTTTTTACATGAATATTCAATTGACCCACTACCATTTGTTGAGAAGACAAACATTCCTACTACTGAATTGTGTAGATGACTTCATCATAAATCAGGTTACTATATAGTTGTATTTGTTCTGAAACCAACATTATTGTTTTCTCTGACATTGAAATATTATTTTATCTTTATATGAATATCACGCTATGAATTTTAATAGTTTGTTTTGAATTTCCAAATATATTTTAGGATTAGAATGCAAGTATAAAGAAATAGTCAGATGGCATTATATTAAATGTGCATTGAAACTAAAACAAAATTGAGTAAAAATAAAATCTAAATGATATTGACATCTTCTGTCCCAAGAAATGAAGAATTTCTTTATTTCATTCTTGTAATTTTTATACTTTTATTTAATTATTTGCTTTTTTGTGGGTCTGGGGGTGGAACCCAGGGGTATTATACCTCTGAAATACACCCCCTGCCCTATTTTTATTCTTTATTTTGAAACAGGGTCTCACTAAGTTTTGGAGGGCCTCACTAAGTATCTGAGGTTGTTCGTGAACCATGATCCTCAAGTCTCAGCCTCCCGAATGCTGGGACTACACGCATGTGCCACAACACCCAGCTTATACTTTTGTTAATTAATAAACTCGAATTATACATTATAGTGAGTTTCAGTGTGATACAAACAGACATGTACATAGCTCTGGGTGCACTTCCTTCAGTATCCCACCATATTAACCCCCTCCTTCCTTCCCACATGCAAGTCAAACAGATAGTAATACATTTATCAATTGCCAATAATTTAAATTTAAATTGATTAAGTCCTCAATCCCCTTTCCTGTCTCCACCTCTGTTCCCAAATCCCATCCACTATATTGCTGGTCTCTTGCAATTACCAATCAACCTGCCAACATTGTAGGAATACAGGTAGTAGACAAGTAACTCCTGTACCAGAAATGAATCACATTCAAGACCAGAGTTTAGTATTTCTGTGCCAATTATACAATTATGTTTTCCACTGCATGGTACAAAGAGGTCCAGATGGCATTTGAACATACACTTTTATTATAAAAGGCAGGCCCTTTGAAGACCAGATTTTATTTATTTATTTATTTATTTTTATTTTTTGGTGGTACTAGGGGTGGAACCCAGAGGCTTTCTACCTCTGGGCTATACTTCCAGACCTTTTTTATATTTTATTTGGAAACACGGTCTCACTAAGTTGCTGAAAGCCTCACTAAGTAGCTGAGGTTGGCTTCGAACCCGTGCAATCCTCCTGTCTCAGCCTCCCAAGCACGGGGATTACAAGCCTGGGCCACCACGCCCGGCATAATAGGGTCAGATTTATTTGAGTTTCCACTTTGCTTCTTGAATGTTTGAGTAGTTGATAGTTAAATAATACTATCAAAACTAGTTGAAAAATCTTCCAAGAAATAAAATTTCTAGTGCACAGAGACTTACTCATCTTTGATTTCCAGTGTATTTATTTTTTATGTAAGTTAGTGATTTAAATTGTAATTGTTATTTGGAGGATTAATAAAAATATTTTCAAACATTTAATACAAGCTAATTTGAGTTAAATAATTTGACCATATTTTTTATTTACTCTGAACAACAGTATTATTGGATAGGCTTGTCTTCACTTTTCTTTTTTTTCTTTTTTTTTTTTTTTTTGGTGGTACTGGGGTTCCTGGAAGCCCTTCTACCTCCGGGCTACACTCCCAGACCTATTTTATACTTTTTATTTGGAAACAGGGTCTCTTAAGCCCAGACCTATTTTATACTTTTTATTTGGAAACAGGGTCTCTTAAGCCAGCGCGGCTGATCCTCCTGTCTCCCCCTCCCAAGCACGGGGATTACAAGCGTGCGCCACCACGCCCGGCATTACCTTCACTTTTCAAATGAGAAATATTCTCTACTTTTTGCCCCAAGTGATAAAACTTTTGTTTCAATAATGCCTAATTTACAGTTGCATCATATTATAATATTAATTGTGCTAATACCTTTTTTTAAACTATATTGAATTGTAACACTGGTACTTCGAGGAAAAATGACATATTTTATTATAATAATTAAAAAATAATATAGATTTATGTTTTGGAGGGTTGCTGATGATCTTTATTTGTTAAAACCATTGAAAGGAAGGTAAAGATTTTAAGTTGCTATAAATTATTCAGTGTTTTTAATCAATTTTATACTACACCAAAATATTCAAAGACCCTCTTACTTTACCCTTTGAAATTTAAATTTGAAGTTTCCTATGATAACTGTATCGGTAAGTAGTACAGTGATGTTATGAGGAATTTGACTTACTCATCGCACTTTTCACACAGAGGCCCTTGTTTCAGATCTTAGGCATTTTCAAAGAATGAGTGTCTGCATGGACTATGAAAATTATACTTAGACTTAATTTTGCAGTTAAATAAACTCATCCTGTGGTGGTAGGCACCAAATTACGGGTTTTTAAGTTTGCCCCATGTGATTTTATTTGCTTTGGTTTCAGTATTTGGTATGAAGTTGGCAACAGAGAATGGGTTATAATACACTACAGTTCTTCTGTGTGCTAGTTTTCTGCTGATGTTACAGGCACTTTAGTCGGATGAATTGAGAGCAAAAAACCATATCTGTAGTAAATGTGTTGAAGAGTTACATTTTACATTCCTTTTTACATAAAAATAGAAACCTTACATGCTAAAAAATTGTAGCTGAATCAAATGTTGCAAATTTGTAGGTTCTTCTTAATATGAGAGCCCAAAATTCAATATATGAAAACTATAGTCTCAACATTTATTTCAAAGTCAAGAACAATAATCATGATGGTAATGTTAAAACACACACTATGTGTCTTTTATAGCTTGGTTTAAAATTTAAGATATTTGGGAATTTAGGTCATATTAAAATTAGAATATTAATGTCTTAATCAAAATTCATTTTTAAACTTTAGTATGCTGAAGTCTCACAGGTTTATATAAAATTGTTCTGTGTGCTAATGCAATGTTACCTATTAATAATCTTTTGCGTAATATGAATTATTTCCCTCATAGTTCTTTAAGTACTTAATATCATTCAAGAAGTGATTACTCTCTTTTGTTTTTTTTCATTTTAGTCTTTTCTAGGTCATGAAAGTGAAATTTGAATTTTGTTGCAAACATTAAGTTACTTTTAACTAAGAGTATTAGTTGTAGCACCAAATATCAGATGAGAAAAAAAAAGGTTATAGACATAATACTATTCTAATTTTTCATAATATTATTAATATTTTGTGGTACTGGTGTTTGAACCCTGGGAGATGCTACCTCTGAGTTATACCTCCAATCCTATTAAATTAAATTAATTAATTAAGTAAATTTGTGTGTGTGTTTGTGGGTCTAGGGATGGAACCCAAGGGCATTTGACCTCCGAGCTACAACCCCTGCCCTGTTTTTTATTGTTTATTTTGAAATCGGGTCTTACTAAATTGCTTAGGGCCTCACTAAGTAGCTGAGGCTGTCGCCAACCCCAATCCTCCAGTCTCAGCCTCCTGAATGCTGGGATTACAAGTGTGTGCCACCACCTGGCTAATTAATTTATTTTTTTGGGACAAAATCTCAATGGGACCCAGGGGCATTCTACCTCTGAGCTACACTCTCAGCCCTATATTTTAGTCTTTTTATTTTTGAAACAGGGTCTCAATGAGTTGCGAAGGCCCTCGCTAACTAACTGAGGTTGTTAACAAACCGCAATCAGCTGGTCTTCAGCCTACAGAATGCTGGGATTACAAGGGTGTGCCACCACTGCAGGTTGAGATCCTCTTATCTCAGTCTCCCAAGTACTGGAATTACTAGTGTGTGCCACTGTGCTCAGTTTCATAATATTACTAGTTATCATAACTTAACAGAAAAAATGATCCAGGCGCTGTTGTTTGGTCATTAAATTGAAGACTATGAGAAGAACAAGCTGAAGTAATCTTCATAGTATTACTAGTGCCTAAAAAATCTCAGCATATATCAGATGAGTGTTGTAAAGTCCATTTTGTTTTCATAAGCCATAAATATGGATTTTTGATCATTCCCTTAGCATATTTATTTAGTTAGGTAAAACCTATAGAGTAATATTGAACTAATATGTTACATACAGAGTGAAATGAACAAAAACATAAATGAAAAAATGAGATAAAATTGAACATCAATTAAGTAAATTTGAAGCTTTGCTTTGTAGGTAACTATTTGGTGGTTAAGGCCTGAAGGATCTACCTGTAGATGTGGGATCAAAACCAACACTCAGCCAGGAAAGACTTCCTGAAACAAACAACAAGCAAACCAGAAAATATTAAATGAATACAAATCTCTTTGTTTTTCAAGAACTATTCATTCTCTTCTATTCTATTTCATTCTCTTTCTATGTTTCTAGAAATCTTATGATGGCACCAATTTTCTTCTCACATGTTTCTTCCTCATGTACCTGTATATTCTTCTCTAAATATTGGTACTAAAGTCACATAAAATGAATCTTATAATTAAGTAATTATATAATTTCATAAATCAATCAAGGCAGTCAATAATTATGAAGTATAGCAGGATAACAGACATAAACAGGGCTGTACTGAGAAAACAGGAGTTTACATTTACCCCATCAATAAATGTTATCACAAAGTATAAATTAAATACGTATTCTTCCACTATAATCATCTGAAAGCCTTTGTTTATGAAAAATTTGCTCAACATATTCTCTTAAAATTTCTAATTGTGCTACTATTATCTTTTTTAATCTTCAAAGTTTCACGTTTAAAATACTTGTTTTATTCAGCCAGGCTTTGTGGCACAGGCTTGTAATCCCAACATTTGGGAGGCTGAAACCTGAGAATCACAGTTCCTGGACAGCCTCAGCCACTTAGTGATGCCCTTTGCAACTCATTGAGACCCTATATCAAAATAAAGAATAAATAATAAGGCTGTAGTGTAGCTCAGACGTAGAATGCCCCTAGGTTCCATCCCCAGTACCGCAAAAAATATATGTTTTATTCACATTATGAATATTTTCTTTTTTATAAATTTCAGGAAATTTAAATTTCATTGTAATTGATAAAATCACATGTGTTATTATGTATATTATGAGGTTTTTAAATATGTCTGCACTGCGTGATGACTAAATTGAGCTTATTATCATTGGCATTTCTCACTTCTTTTATTGTTAAAACACTCAAAATCCACTCTTAGGAATCTTTAATACCGTATATTGTTATTAACTATAATCAGCATGCTGTAAAATATATTTTAACTTATAATATTTAAAATCAAAACAAGACAATAGCAAAGAAAATTATTTCTGAAAAATATTGAATAAAATAAACATTTTAATCTCACCTTCAACTCATTTATTTTCATAGACGGTGGCACAACTAAGACATGTATAGGGAAAAATATCAGACAGAAATTTTGTGTGCTGAGAGGAAGTAGGTAACTAAATGAAAAAGTGCAACTCAAAATATTCTGTGTTTTATATAGCACAGTAAAAATGCTGCTTAGGATCACCTTACTAAATAAGTGCAAGGGAAACAACTCTCATTTTGAGAAAGTGGAGACATTTTTCTCTAAATTAATTACACTGCTTAAGAAACAAAGGGACTATTTTGTTTTTTCACTTTTATTTACGTTTGAGTTAGAATGGCAGAACATTTAATTTTATTAGGCCAAGCTAATGGCCTACCATTTTTTTGTACATAATCCATGTGCTCTGCAATGTTAACTGCACAACTCCTTGCAGTAAGAGTTATATCAGGTCAGAAAGCAAAACTTGGCTGAATTGAACCAGCTCAACTGAAATTAATGGGTTTTGAGTATCAGATTTCAGAATATATTTAATTTAATTAATTTAATTTTAAATTGAGTTCATTCTCAGCAAAATTCTTAAAAGCACAGTTAATTAGCTAAGGCCCAAATTTGTGAGCTGCTTCTAATTTGATGAGGGATTTCTTCTGGGCTCTTAATTGCAGAAAAAAATTCACAAATTTAAAATCCAAGAAAAATCTGCTAGCCAATTGCATAACTGCATTACAAACCCAATATTAGCAAGAAATATTGGCACTGGGTCCATTAATTTGAATAACATAAATGAATATATATCGTAAAAGTAGTGTAATTATGTTTTCAGATATTATTGGGAGTTTAGTACAAAAGAGTCCTTGCTTTCCAGAAAGAATGCAATCAATTGAATAAAATATTATAAAACAGTGAGCTGAATGATTTCTGAGGATGGTTATTTTAAAGAATAATTTTTCATTTCAATTTTCATTTTAACTTTAATGACTATCAAAAATGTCTTGCCTATTTAAATGTTCTTTTCAAGAGACACTTCGTAGAAATGTCATTTTAATCAGTCCATTTTCACCTTTAGAGAAAGATGAAAATCAGTCCATTAATCAGTCCATTTTCACCTTTAGAGAAGATGATGACTCTACAAACAAAATAATATATTTAACAGCTCTAATATGTTGCTTAAATGATCATTTTAAGACTAGAAAACTATATTTTTCCCATGAAAAATAACATTTAGGTTGAGCCACAAATGCTACGCCTATTTCTGTGGAAAATTTATGGCAATTATGGTAAAAGAGCACTGCCCTTTTGGGATTAGATAAATTTGAAGGGAACTTTGATGAACCTATTCATTACAAGCAATTTCTCAAGAAAATAAATCTCAAAATTAGGTATTTCCTAGTTCTTATATTTTTATAATGATTTTATAATAAAAGAACCTGATGCCTAAGGCATCTGAATTATTAAAAATTTGAGAATTGAATTATTGTTCAAATACTTTGAGATTTCATGAACTATTAGGTTCAAAGTTAAATGATTTTGTATTTAAATAGTCATCATTTTATCAGTATATACTTTCAAAAGCTTTAAAATATAAGTCTATATATTAGAGTAGTTACTGTCCTTAGGAGTATTCTGAATATTTAATGAGTTTTCTACTGATATGTAATCTGTAATAAAAATTAAATGATAAATCAAATAGCCCTTTAGCTACTGAAACTAGCATATAAAAGGAGGTATATCATAATGGTTAAGATTTTTAATTCCTGATTCAGATAATCTTAAATCATAGCCCAACAAAAATTTGTATCTGTGTGAACTGAGGCAAATTGCTTAACCTTTCTGAACTTAACTTACTTCATCACTAAAATGAGAGTAATGATAATATCCAGCTCACATGGTACAAAATTAAAAAAAAATAATAATACAGTTCTTAGCTTAGTGACCAAAATGAACAATTATCATCATCATTATTTCAAAGATGTTCAATCTCTAATGCTGTAAACAGTGTTCTGAATTACTTTGTCTTTCCCTTCCTCCCTTCCTCCTTTCCTCCTTTCTGTCTTTGTCACTAGTATGTGGCAGGATTTTGCTTTTCTACAATACAGTGAATGTACATGCTTTATGCTCTTTTTATCTGTAAGCATTCAGCTATTCTGTGCCTGATTATAGTTGGATTGTAACCAACTAGGCCTTTTGGTTCATTGATGAAATCATAAAAGACACAGAATCTATAGTGAAGACAATATTCCTCTCAGAGATTTGGACCTTTGAGCCAGATAGAGACTAGATAAAAATTGAGGTGTCTATCTTAGACATTATATGAGAGAAAGATTGAGATGGGTATTGGATGGCAAAAAAAAGCATGGCAAAAAGTGGTTAGTTGTTTACTATCCCCATTTCCCTTTCTCTTAGCCTCCCTTGGATATGGGTGTGGCCAAGGACTTCTGACCCATAGATAATGGGCTAATACTATGTTTCTGCATGTCACTTCCAAGTCTGACCTGCAAAAAGCTCCTGTGTACTTCTCAAACATGTCTCTACATACAACAACTGAATGTGAAGGGCCACAAACCCCAAGGGGGTGCTTGGTGCATAATTTGGAATAAGTCCAATTTATGAATCACTTCAAAGAACAGCGGTACTAAGAACTTCCTATTCAGGGACACATATGCTATGTATTTGTAAGAGATAAATAGACTTATTGTATTAAGCACTAAATTTTGTAATTATTTATTATAACATTCAGTCTGTTGTGAGCAATATACTTTCGAAATAGGGTGACATTTACTCTGTGCTCTAGAGATTGAAGTGAAACATTTACTCTGTGCTCTAGAGATTGAAGTTATGGAAAAGTGAGAAAAATGGCATATATAAAAGCAGAGCAGCTAGTTTAAGGCAGAAAAAGTAACAAGAGACAAATATGTGTATGTGTGTGGGGGTGAGAGAATGGCTTGTTTCACTACCAGTACTCAGCAGTCCCTGTATTCCTTGTATTAATTCTCTTCTTATTCTCCCCTTGTTTACTAAGATACATTAGCCTTTTCTCTGTTTTCTAAAGATACCTGATTCTTTTCTGCTCCAGCGCCTTTACAATTGTGGTATACCTTCCAGAAATATTTGGCTAACTCCTATTTATTCCATGTGTTTCAATGTAAATGATACAAAGAGAAACATTTCCTAAAAATCCAGGCTAATTAAACTTTCATTCTTAGTCTCTTTCATAGGAATTTCTTATTTTCTTTTTAAGCAGTTGCCACAAGTTATAATCATATAGTATCTTGTGGAAAATAAATAAAAGATAATTTTTAAAATTATATGTGCTACCTATTTGAGTAGATTTGAGAAATATCAAAAAGTATTAAGCCTTTGATAGATATAATCAGATTGCCTTCAAGAACATTTCATTTAGAAGATGAATTGAGAATGTTATAGGTATAGGGTGGGTGATAGTAGCCAAATTAAAAAAAAAAATTGTTTCTTGACCTGACATATTTAATTGAAGCAGTATGAGTGAGGATAAAAAGTAAGGCTGAGAAGCCAAAGATACTATGAATACAAGCCAAATAGAGAAGACAGGATAAGGTATCAGTGAAAAATAAATGTTGGGAGAAATACCTGAATTTATGCTCTGCCACCTCTAAGTTGTGTGAATTTCATCAGCCGACTAAATTTTACTTACTTTTAACATATCCATTTAAATGAATATGTTTCCTTTGGAGACAACTTTGGAGACAGTTTATAAATAAATCAATAAACAAAAATATATCTATGACAATGCTGGAGCATGACTGAACCATAGTGTAGGAGACCAAAGTCCCAAAGCTCAAAGTGCTACTCATGTTGAATTTCAATAAGATCCTAATAGGAGATACCTGTTAGGATTCTTAAGCAACTCACGACATTCTAGAAGCACAGTGTAAAAACAATTATTTTTCTGAAGATTTGCATGTAGCTCTCATGAACACATCTCGGATTAAACTCATAATCATATTTCAAACATGTTCCTCCACATATTGTGTCTTATTTATTCAATGTAATTTCTAAGTTATCTTTTTAAATACATGTGCTTTTTATACCAACTGTTTATCAATTCTTATCAAATCTATCTTCCTTCCATGTACTTCTGGTGATGTTTAGTTGTGAACAAGATGGCATATAAATATCTTCATATTTAGTGTATTCAAAATTGAACAACATATATAATGACCATCTACACACCGACTAAGCATTCCATATCCCTCATCCAAATCATAAATATCTGTCTAGTTGTCCAAGAAAGTCCAAGACTCTGCTTTCTTTGTCAATTATTTATTATTATTTTTAAAATTTTTGGTGGTACTGGGGGTGGAACCCAGAGGCTTTCTACCTCCGGGCTATACTCCCAGACCTATTTTATATTTTATTTGGAAACAGGGTCTCACTAAGTTGCTGAGAGCTTCACTAAGTAACTGAGGCTGGCTTCGAACCTATGCGATCCTCCTGTCTCAGCCTCCCAAGTGCTGGGATGACAAGCGTGCGCCACCACGCCCGGCTTTTGTCAATTATTTATATGTGAATGTTAAAATTCAATCTCAGTCTCCAGAGGAATACCTCCACAGGAGTTATAGTTACTCAACTCATCGATTACATGATATGTGAAACCACAGAAATTATTAAATCAAGTAAAATAACCAATTAAATGAACTTAGATCAATATGATAAGATGATCAGTTCTTTATAAATTCATTTGAAAGGTAAGCAAAAGAAGAACAAGAAATACATATATAAATATATGTAGAAAGAAACAGTGAGAGAGGAAAAAAGAAAGAAAGAGAAAAGAAAGGAAGAAAGAGAAAGGGAGAAAGGAAGGATGGGAGAAAGGCAGGGAGAAAGGAAGAAAGAAAGGGAGGGAGGAAACGGGTCCAGAAGTAAGAGGAAGCATGAGAATGTTTTAAGCTATAAAATTCTGGAGAAGAGAAGGCAGTCAATATTGAGAAATATTGCAGACAACAAAGCAGAAAAGGACTGAGAGTTGAATAGTAATTTAGTAAAAAAAAAAAGAATGTAAGAGTTCTGAGAGGGGTTATTATATTTCTTGGTGTAAAACTCAAGTTTCACTAAATTGAAAGGTTAGTATCATGTTTTTTTCTCCAAGGATATAGGAGAAACAAAGAAATACAAATGAAAAAGTAAAGGCAAAAAAGTCTGTCTCTCAAAATATTTATTTCAGCATGCCCTTCCTTCCTTCTTCCTTCCAGATATAGGGCATGGTGGAATCATTATCTAAACTCCCTATGGTGTGAGATTCCTCCTGCTTTCAGTTTGTGAACATGTACTTTGTATTTTCTCTATGAGCACATCAGAATTTCTCTCTTCTCAGGCATGTGTGGTGGCGCACGCTTGTAATCCCAGTGCTTGGGAGGCGGAGACAGGAGGATCGCGCAGGTCCGAAGCCATCCTCATTGGTTCAAGAGACCCTCTTTCCAAATAAAAATATAAAATATGTCTGGGAGTGTAGCCCAGAGGTAGAAGGGTTCCATCCCCAGTACCACCACAAAAAAAAAAAGAATCTCGCTCTTCTCAATCTACAAATCTGTTTTTCTACATCTGACAGACAATAGAGAACAGTGTTAGTTGTTCTTAGAAATATAAACACCCAGAATGATATTAATATATTAATTTTTATATACAAAATGACATTAAAATCCCCAAATCAACCTCCTCTAGTAGTTCCAAAATAACAGAGTATAAAAATGTAGAACACTTTAAGTTCATTAATTTCCAAAATGATGATGTATTTCAGGTTATATTGGTTATACCTCAAGAATTAGGTACTTGGAATCTTTAAATTATCCTTTGCATATTTTAGCTCATGTTTGAGTTTAATTTCTCTTGTGCTATATGGTATAGAATGGCCCTTGCAGATATTATTTTATCTACCAGAAATATTCCATTAATGTAACTATGACTCATTTTACCCCTAGGTTAGTAATCAATTTTAAGCGGCCTTTGTAAATAGCTCAAATTAAAATAAATAAGAACTAAGTAAACAATGATCCATTAGTTATCCCAAAACCTGCATGGTAACAAGGTGATTAAAACCAAATATAGTTTAATATCATTTTAAATTTGCATCATTAATATCTGGCATTAGTCCTAGGTTTAGAATTGAACATTAGTTTCTGGGTAATCTAGATCTTCAGGAACATCATGTTAAAATTATTTCAATATTTACAGAAAAGTATAGAAAATAAAAATTAGTTTCCGCCAAAAGAGTGAAAAGATACTAAGATAATAAAAGGTGTTTTAACGAAAGTTTACCAGAGAATATGTGACTTTTTAATAAAACAATGGCATCTCAGTTCATATCTTTTTTAAAGAGTCCAAAATTATTGATATTTATATAAATCGGTAGCTGCTGATGGTGCTGTGAATCGGTTGCCTTCTGCCACTTCTCTGGCCACTTCCCCTGGAACCTGGATATGTTTGATACCAGTAGTCCATAATATACTCTTTTTTTGGAGGATCATCCTCCTTCTAATGGAGTTGCTTCCATACATTTGCAGGTAGGAAGGGCCTGAGTTCTTACCACTACACTGGACTTTGCGTCCCTCAGCAGGAATCGAATAGGAAGCACAGTCTGCATTGTATAGATCTCTTGCACGATAGGCTAAAGAAAGCCTGAGAAAGAAAAACTTCAATTGAATATACTTCCTCACTTAGTTTTCTTCACCCTTGTTTATACTGTTCATCTGAAATCCAACCAGTTTCTCCTGGGAACACTTTCTTAATGAATCACTTACATATAAATTGTTGTCTCAGGTCCCTTTCTGAGAAATTCAACCTGAGGAAGATGTTATGTAAAAACACTCCTGCACAATAATCAGTTTAAACTATTTTAGAGTTTTTTAGTGAATAATCAATTTGATGACAAACATATGTATTTAATAATTTTACTAAAAGTACATTTATTCAGATGCCACTGGGTACATCTAGTGATATAAGAACTTTGGAAATAGAGGAGACAAAGAATTCTCCTTGCCTCCATGTCTACAACCTATCGGTGGATACAACTAGTAAATGCCCAGTATGCATAATTATTATACATGTGACTATTTCTATGAAGGGAAAGTCTAGCACTCCATGCAGATAAATATGGGATAGAGGAGAGTCAGACTGAGTATTTAGAGAAAGTATCTATAAAAAAATCATATTTAAACTGAATCCTGAAGATGAGTAGTAAAAAACCTGGTGGGTAGGATGGGGGAACATCTCTCAAACAGCCAATGAGAAGGTTCTGGAAGCCAGAAAAAAAGGTCAATGAGACCAAAGTACAGTGGCCTCTGGTGAGTGGCTTAGGAAAAGGAAATCTAGGAAAGACGAGGAGGTGGGAAGGTACCAAAATAATACATTTATTCATAATTCCTACTAAGGTTTTCTACTTTATTCTAAAAAAAATTAAATGCTTCGAAGAGTTCTAGCAGGGGAAGGAACAAAACTTTATCATTACTTTGTTTAAAGCAGATTATTATGTTTTTAAAATTTATTGGTGCATTGTAATCATACATCCTGATGAAGTTTAGGGAGATAGAAGCATACATGCACAAATCATTTGTTAAGCCCTCCCCAAGTTCCCATTCCACTTTTTCTCCTTCCTTGCCTTCCCTTGCATGACACTGTGGTTGGCATTGATAAATTTGTATATTATTTTAAATATATATAAAATGTATGTATATTATTTTTAAAAATTACTCTAGATGAAGTATTCAATTTAGACTAGAAAGGAGCAAAAACAGGAGATCATTACAGGAGGTTTGGGGACTAAATAGCTGAGCCATAATGTTGGCATTGGCTGATGGTACAAGAAGAGGTGGATAAAAGTAAATGGTGGAAATTAGAAGAAATCTGAGGGGGATGGGAGGGGAGAAGAGGACAATTCCCTAATATGCATGATGTACATTCTCAAACATATCAAAGTCAATCACTAAGCCTAACATGAGAAGGAGGGAGGGAAAGGGAATGGGGTGGGAACTGGGTAAGGGCTATATGAGTGATGTGTGCATGTATGCCTGCCTCTACCATCTTGTACCCCATTAAGATGTATGACTACAATGCACCAATAAAAAAAAGTTAAAAAATCAAAAGACATCAAAATATAAAACCCAGAGAAGATAGAGAGGGAAGTGTCAAGAATCACAATTTCATTTGTGTTATGAACATCTGGATGTAAGTTAATGCTGTGAAAATATGGATCAAAGAAGGAAAGCAGGTTACGTGTTCCTAATTGAAACTTTAATGTCATACGCTCATTATGTCCAATACATAATACTAATGTCACTGTAAAAAAAACCTTTAGTAGGTTTGAATATAAGAAATATGAACATATATAGGCATTTGGGAGTTGATAAAATATTTAACTTGCTTATGACTTTCTTATATCAGCGACCATTCAGAACACAATAAGTAATATACAGATATTTTTAGTTGACTAGGAAATGTCAAGTATAT